>NC_090266.1:1066908643-1067216050 GCF_040414725.1 Anabrus simplex | reverse complement strand
TGTGAAGGCTAACTCATAATATCTCACTATGTGTTACAAATTGACATAAAATCAGCTGGTCTCTTACTAATACACTCGTCTCAACATGAGCCTAACCCTATAATATTTACTCAATACGACCCTATATCAATACATATCGTACAACTTCGTAATATCTTCTCATTACATATAACCTTTCGAAATATTAACATTTAAATCTCATTATCTCCACCAATACACAATTCAAATCTATCTCTTCTTAGTCATCATTCTTCTCATTTCATTATTCTTCCTTATAACCTCTCATTTGTTATGATCATAATCTCCCTCGACGATAATACTTCCGCAATACTCATATAATTCAGGTAGGATCCATCTCTTCCTTTAATTCTTATAGGCGTGGTCATGTTTGTCAATATAATTGCCTCCAAGAGCTCATCTACATCTCACATAACATGCATTCTCCCCAATACTTTCTGATCATAACTGAATAGCCTTTCCAAGTCGATTGGTATCATCTATCGATATGTAATACACTCACTGAAGGCACCAACATAACCATATCACTTCCCATGTCAGTATACATATCAATTAAAATAAATAATATTTGTGGTTTCTATGACCAAGATGTGCTATTGATGGTTAGATTTTGGCACATAGAATAAATCTGACTGAGAATTTTGTTGAAAGAAAATATTTCTACCAAACGATATAAATACCTTTAAACAAGAAACTTATCTCATATCTTGTCACTCCTCCGGAACTGCCTCCTTCTTCTCAGGTGTTACATTTGCTCCATGCGGCTGCTTACCGCCTCTGCAGACGTCATCTCTGGTCCCAATGCATTGATGCTGCTATGCTTCGTTATGGCTTCCTAGGCAATCTTCTCCCTCAGCTTAAAGTGGACTCCATGGCGTTACAGTTGTTCATGAAAGTAGAAATCAACATTGGATTGGCAGAATACATATTTAAATTGCACATTTAGCCTCCTAATATTATTATTGATGCTACTTGAAATTTCGTATCTATAACTATCTGGATACAGCGTCTTGTTAGTAAATATATATCTTTCCAGGCAAATATGGATTTCAATTGCTAATCCAATTTGTCTTCTACATACTATATTGCCTGAAGTACAGAATTTTGCCCTCTTGTTTCTTCTCTGCAGCGGTCTCAACATCTCCTCCAGCCAGTATTTTAACTTAAAAATATCAGATCTTTTCCGTATTTTAATTTATGTTCCTATGCTATGTAGCATGCTATTCTTCTTCAATCTTGTATTTAAAATGTTCTTTCGATGTGCAGTTACGACAGATTCACCCTTCCTTCTTCTCCGATGTTTTTCATAATGTAATTTTTTTTTTTTTTTTTTCTTTCAGTAAAGAATTTTCAGAACAATATCTGTTCCTTCTCAACATTCTTATACATGGCCCTTGCAATTCTAAATTTAAGTTGATCTGAGTTTCGGTGACATTTTTTATTTATTTATTCTGCCTGAAGTTGCTGTGCACCATTTTGTCTGTCCCTTTCTCCTTCGTATTTGCATCTGGACTGTAACGTAATGGTACAGTACGTTAAAAGTGCACAGCATAAGTCAAATAATAAATAACTTAGTGCAAAACAAGTCCTAGGTATTGTACTGGTAGTAAGAGTGCAGTAAAGTATTTTTCTCCTCTCCTGAAAAGTATTATTGTTGTTAGTTATGGCTCTTAACCTCTGAGGCACAGATATATTAAGTATATGTAATAAGAAAGGCACACTTAATGATGCCATTACAGCTTTTCTCAAATTTTATACTTTAGGCCAAAATAATTTGTATATACGATGAATTATCATCTTGTGCATGTGTCTGTCTTCAGTGGTTCTGTCTAATAAATATTTCTCTTATCATTCATTTCTTCAACCCTTCTACTGTGAATGGTGACACATTTACTTGGATCAGTTAAGTTTCACCTAAATATTTTCCTCATATATTATGAAAAATTGAAGCAGCTCCACCCAACTTCCTAGTGTACTGCTCACAATTAATTAATTAATTAATTAATTAATTTCGTGTGGCTATTTCTAGCCGAGTGCAGCCCTTGTAAGGTAGACCCTTCGATGAGGGCGGGCGGCATCTGCCATGTGTAGGTAACTGCGTGTTATTGTGGTGGAGGACAGTGTTATGTGTGGTGTGTGAGTTGCAGGGATGTTGGGGACAGCACAAACACCCAGTCCCCAGGCCATTGGAATTAACCATTGAAGGTTAAATTCCCCAACTCGGCCGGGAATCAAACCCGGGACCCTCTGAACCGAAGGCCAGTATGCTGACCATTCAGCCAACGAGTCGGACACTGCTCACAATAATACACCTAATAAATCCACTTCACAAATGCACACACAATTTCTATTAGTATGCCATCGCACTTAACGTTTATTTCATACCGTACTGAAAGCTTATAATTGGCACATACTTTTTACATAATCATATGACAGTTTGATGCATTGTGTAAGTACCTGTCGCATACAGTACATGTGTTTGCAAAGGTGATGGAGCAGTAAATGATTAAATGCGATTGTTGCTTGGTGTACGACAAAGGAGAATCCAATAACGGACCAATTATATTGGTATTATTTAAAAGGAGAATCAACCGTCATGCCACCATTGACTTTCGTTGGGATGCCTATCAACAGAAAAATCTGGTGCAGCTGACTCACCTGGTATTGTAAAGAATAATGGCATCCTGTGCTCTGAATTAAATTCTTCAAGAATTTAGCACACCTGTTTTTCTTGTGCTTTTCCATTTCCATCTTTGTTGTTGGATAGGTGTTTTGTGTTTTTCATTTATAATTCCAAGTACAGTTGATTTTAACAAGAAAGAAAGTTGTGTAGTTTAACAGTGGCCTATAAATGAAGTCAGCAAATGCCGTTGTGGACTTTCATATTAAATTTGGTACAGACTTACCTTTAAGATTTCAAGTACTTTTTGTTATATACAGTATAACATTTTACGTATTTTGATACATGTAGTGTCAGCCCCATGTTGTAGGGGAAGTGTGTCTGCCTCTTACTTTGGTGCCACAGGTTTGTAATCTTGGACTAAGACTGAAACAGAATGAACTCAGCCTCATGAGACACAGCGAGCTGCTGCCTGATATGAGACAGTGGACCTGGTCTAGAAAGCCAAACACTATGGCTGAGTAAGTTGTCGCTCTCACCAAACACCACTTCAGTATCTGCAGGCCAACTGGTGAGGCCCTAGTGGGCCTTATGTCCCATGGGGGTGATCTTTCTTTGTGTATTGATGCTGATGCGCCCAGTAAGCTTTTGTACTTTGTGGTGAACAGTGTAGTATTATGAATAACAAAGCCCTAATAGTCACTTCATCTTCTTTGCAACATCTGTGTTATTAAATCTTCAGTCTTTCTGATTAGGTTCTCTTATTTCAGAAATACATCAGGCTGCTAAGGAGACGGTAGCTCTTGCAGAACAGAGGTTCCTAAGTAAGCAACATGAATGGCAGTTTGATAATGCATGGCAGGAAATGCTCAACCATGCTACTATTAAGGTATGTTTCTTCTAAAAAGGGGAAGTTTTAGGTTTCTCAGGAAAGTGTAAAGCAGCTAAAATCTTGAAACATGCAAATGCCAGTCAATATAGAATAATTTAATTCAACTGGTAGTTGCAGTAAGCTACATTTATGCAGATACATGTCTTTTGCAGGTAATATGAGCGAGGTGCTGCTAAAAATGAAGAAATATAAGCACACTCGATAATGAAATGGGAAATAGAATAGGAGGGATGTTGTTTGCATCAAGTTTCATTGCAAGGACTGCACATGTATAAAAATATTTGCACTGAAGCAATGTAAAGGCTTATGGTAGTTACACAAACACAATTCTTGGCCATTTTATTCACAGCAAGTCTCACAAGGGTTGTTGTCCTACCTGTATGCCATGTGTCTGTAAATGAGAGTGCGATGGTCGTCACACCGTATCCACAAACCCGTCGAAAACTTGTCAACTTCAATGAATGGATAATCAATTTGAATCATTTTGAAAGACAATAAAACTTACCTCATTACAGTAAGGGTTAAAATGCTCTCCCTCAGCCTGTTGACAAGGTTTGGAGTGTTTTATGATATTCCAGTTCACTCTCTTGCAATTCAGCCTCATGAATCTTCAAAATTTTTGTACGAATTGCATTTTTCAGTTCTTCTATGGTGCGGGAGTTATTTCTAACAAGAAGCTGCAAAGTTTAAATCGGGAGAGAGAGCTGGTCTGATTATTCTGTGCCCAAAAACATCATGCACTGCATTCATTGAATTACGAGCAGAATGTGCTGTCTTGCTGAAAATATCCGAGCAGCTTTTCTGTTCAGTCAGTTGAGGAAAAAACTATTTCTGTATTAATTCTATGTATGGGTCAGAATTAATGGTGCCATTAAATTAAATTGGCCATACATTTCTTTCAGCACTAATAGTGTACCAAACTCCTATTTTTAACATCATGAAGGGCCGATGACCTTCGATGTTAGGCCCCTTTAAACAACAAGCATCATCATCATCATAACATCATGAAGTGGAGTTTCATGAATTATTGTTGGATTCTCTCATGACCACTACTGGTTATTTTGCAGATTTACACATCCATGCAAATAAAACCATGCCACATCAGGCATAACTCAGGATTTAATTCACCACTGTTGATGGAAAAAATTTCAATAATATTTTCTTATGGCTGTATCTCTTGGGCTTAAACTTTGCACTTCCGTGACTTTGTAAGGCTGAAATTCCAGTTTTGTGGCCACCTGGCATGCAAAAAAATTTAAAACCTCACTTTTCTGAGCAAGTTTCCCTAAAGACTTTTGGGGGATCACTGCGGTTTTTCACAAATGTCCTGAATATCTTCATCAGTTATAACAGTCTGTTGTTTAACTTGATTTTTTGTTTTGCACTGAATCCACAGTTTTGAATTTATTCACAATTTCTGTAATTCCTTACTGCGTTGGCACTCACACTCTAGGAAATTGTTTGCTGAATTCTCTTCTCACTCATCCAACAGATTAGGGTAGTTTTTAAATTTACAGTTCACAAATACAGTAGAACCTCGATAATTCGAAATCGGTTAATTCAAAATCCCGCCTAATTCGAAGAAGCTCTTGTTCCCAGAAACATGAGATACCGTTTTGCATGTTATTTAAATTGTATAATTTGAAATATGGATAATTTTTTATTATCGAAATTCAGGCTTTTAATTCGAAACTGCATTTATATTTTAAAACAATAGTATGTTACAGAGTAATTTAAATTCAAAATTTATCCGCATCATGATGGAGCGCGTCTTTCGGAACGTGCAGGGGTAGCTTTCTGCAATTTCACACACGTCGGTGTGTCTACAGTGTGCTTAATAATTGCTAAGTTCGAGTGAAATCGGAATTCTTTTGTATACAACGTTTGAAGGAATGCCATAATATCACGCAGCAGGCAATGTGTAGAGAAACAGAATCTGCGAACACTGGCGATGCCGACAGTTGACGAAAAAGCGTGGCTCATATAATCAGTTCATAGGCACCGAACAATGTTGTCATTGCAAGTAATCAGCTTCATTTTCCGTATCAAAATCTAATCACTGAGATTTACAATATTGAAATTCTTCCACCGTTTTGATACTTTTTAATTTGCCTTTTAGGAAATTTTTATTTGTCAACAGTACATGTTTCGTTCCTACTTAGGAACATCCTCAGCTGTTATTAAAGCTTAGGTGAATTGCTAAGATTTTAAACACGTTAATTTGTAGGTACATTGATTCTCTTAAAAACTAATAAAATACTAATTAAATTAAATGATATTAAAAACAATGTAGGAGTTAGTGTGTTAATGATATGAGAACAGATGATTACATAGTTGGTCAGCTTAAAAACTATGTCTATTCATTTGAATAGTTGTTAAAAAAATTTTCATTTTGTTACATTAAAAATGTCTATTTGTTTGAGGTTAAAAAGTTTTTAAAATGTTTGTCTTCATGACACTGTTCAAATTGTTGAATGTTTCTTCTTCCGTTCTTTCCAGGTAAGTTGTTATATATTATGAGTTTGTTTAAAGTGCCTTTGATTTAGTCTAATGTGGAACTTTGAAGCTGATTGCTGATCAATATTTTTGGGAAGGGAGCTTACTCCCATTACAATAAAGAACTACTCATTGCACCCAGAATAGCAAAAAAGGTCAGCTTATTACAGTTACATATATAGGGCGTTTAATATACCTCGTACACACACAGAAAGAGAAAAAGAACTGCTCTTTATTCGCAAACAAGCCCAATACAACGGTTTTGAACTAAAAATAATAAACAAAATAATTGGTAAATTCAAACAGAAATTACAAACTAATCTAACACCCGAAACAAAAAAGAAAGACAAATATGCCAAGTTCACGTTCAATAACCCTAACTTATACACAGTAACCAATTTGTTTAGAAAATATAATTATAAGATCGCATATTCAACCAGCAATAACACAAAGCATAAATTATTTAATTACAATAGTGTTAATTCCCTAGGAAAAAACAAACATTCTGAATCAGGAGTTTACAAATTGAAGTGTCATCAATGTGGAAAAAGTTATGTCGGACAAACAGGGCGCAGTTTTACTGTAAGATACCAAGAGCATGTCAGTGCCGAAAGACATAAAAAATTTCCGCGATGGGCCAACACATGAGTTCAACCGGACATCAATTCACAACCATAGAGCAGGATTTAACTATATTGCATAAAATAAACAAAGGAGCTCTCCTAAATACATTAGAAAATCTATATATTTATTTAGAACAAAAAGCAATCAGGACAATAACCTGAAGGAAACAATTGACAATAGAAACTCTATATTTGAAGGAACATTATCAAGTCTTGAAATTTTAGGCAAAAGACACAATACAAATAGTAAAAGGATAAATAAGACCGAGCCTAGGCAAAAGACACAATACAAATAGTAAAAGGATAAATAAGACCGAGCCTCCGCCATTTTGTACATCCCCTCTCCCCACCCCTTCTAAAGTTGAAGCCGTGACAGTAAGCGACACGCCCCCTCCCCTCTCCGCAGCCTTGCCTCCCCGAAAGGAGGAGCAGACAACGGAACACGCACACCATTACTATACTAGACATAAAGCAGCATCAAACGTCCCTCCAGGGTCACAGTAGAATTGGAGTCCAACAATAGTAAGGTAAAGAACGTTTTTATACATTTAGTTATTACGTAAAGACACATGTTTTCAAACAAATTCCCATTTCCTTATTTTATTTCATTTCAGAAATTAAGACGAAGCTCCCTTCCCAAAAATATTGATCAGCAATCAGCTTCAAAGTTCCACATTAGACTCAATCAAAGGCACTTTAAACAAACTCATAATATATAACAACTTACCTGGAAGGAACGGAAGAAGAAACATTCAACAATTTGAACAGTGTCACGAAGACAAACATTTTAGAAACTTTTTAACCGCAAACAAATAGACATTTTTAATATAACAAAATGAAAATTTTTTTAACAACTATTCAAATGAATAGACATAGTTTTTAAGCTGACCAACTATGTAATTATCTGTTCTCATATCATTAACACACTAACCCCTACATTGTTTTTAATATCATTTAATTTAATTGGTATTTTATTAGTTTTTAAGAGAATCAATGTACCTGCAAATTAACGTGTTTAAAATCTTAGCAATTCACCTAAGCTTTAATAACAGCTGAGGATGTTCCTAAGCAGGAACGAAACATGTACTGTTGACAAATAAAAATTTCCTAAAAGGCAAATAAAAAAAGTATCAAAATTTTAATATTGTAAATCTCAGTAATGTTGTCATTGCCGATGAAGCTACATTGCTTTCTTTTAATGCCGAGCCCAAACGGTCTTATGGTTTTAAAGGAGTAAGTGCCAGCCGGGAAATCGTACAAGGGGGTGGGGGTCATTGTACTGTGTTGCAATGCACATCGCACACGGAAGCGAGAGAATTCCTCCCCTCATCATAGGAAAGTTCGATAAGCCACAATGTTTCAAGGGCGTCGGGCACTTTCCGTGAAAGTATAACGCATCTACAAATGCAAACGGTAGAGTAATCCAAAAGAAATAATGCATACAGCATATTTTATCCTCGTCTGTGATCGTGTGATTTTTTTTCTTTCGTTGGGTGAGGTTATGTTTGTCAGTGATTTATCCAAGTGCGTTATTTGAACATTGTAAATGCACCTTGTTGGATACATTTCGAAAATAGTTTTTTCCATGGCATTTGCTATTTGCTTTACGTCACACTGACACAGATAGGTCTCATGGCGACGAGGGGACAGGAAACGTCTAGGAAAGGGAAGGAGGCGGCCGTGGCCTTAATTAAGATACAGCCCCAGCATTTGCCTGGTGTGAAAATTGGAAACCACGAAAAACCATCATGCTGGAATTAGTGAAGGTGTTAGGTCGAGCATTGGACATTGAAGTGAAAAACAAAATGATCGACACCTGCCACAGAGTAAAGAAACAACCCCATCAGTCTTCAGCGGGAATCATTGTGAAGTTTGTGCGGAGAACAGATAAAGAAAACTTTATTCAGAGACGTAAAGTGAAGAGGAATCTGAACGCATCCTAGCTTAGCTTTCCAAGTAATGGAATAATGTACATAAACCAGAACTTAACTCCTTATCGTAAGAAGATTCTTGGGGATGCGCGCAGATTGAAAAATGAGAAGAACTACGCGTATTTATGGGTTGATCCTTCAGGCAACATAAAGGTTCGCAAGCGGGAAGAGGACCAGTACGTGTATAATCTAAAAACACCTGAAGACATTAGTAAGTTAAACTAAAATGACTTATCTTTCAAACTCATAATGGACTCGAATATAATTTCTATTTATTATCAGAATATGAGAGGTCTCAATACCGAACCAAATGAATTATGCGTAAATAGTACCGATTCAGAACATGATTAATTGTTAATTTCCAAGACATGGTTAAGTAGTGATGTCAGCAATAGTGAACTCTTAGATAATAGGTATAATGTATATTGTAGAGATAGAATGGGTACCAAGAGGGCAGGAGGGGTACTTATTGCTGTCAATCAGGAGATTATGTCACAGCAATTAGATTTAAAATTTAAGGATACTGAGGGCAGTATGTGTTAAAATAGTGTTACACCATCATACATACTACATTCTATCTGCCAGTGATCTAGTAACATACTTAACATTTTATAATTTATTTGAAACTAATGAAAAACTTCAAAGCCAGGATATCTTACTTGTAGGCGATTTCAACCTTCCATAAATATTTAGTTCAGATTATGATATGTTAAATGGTGGAATCGCATACAAGTCCTTAACTAATTTTACATCTCTGTGTCATTTGAAATCTCTCAATAATGTTTTTAACGTTAATGATAGAACTCTTGATCTCGTTTTAACTAATGTAAGTGGTGTAACTGTGAGCAGAGAGCAATATCCGTTAGTCCCAGAAGATGCACACCACCCTGCACTAACAATTCTTCTAGAAGCAAGAGGTGAACGTGATCGAATAAAGAAAATTCGTACTATAACGTATGATTTTTCAGAAAGCATATTTTCTTGGTATATATAACATTTCGAGAAATGTCCTGGTTTGATTTGTGAAAAACTGAAGATGTAGATGAAGCAGTAGACATTTTTATGGGAAAGTAATTTCTGTATTTGAAGCCACGGTCCCCGAAAGAGCTTTTTTTTTTTTTTTTTTTTTTTTTTCGAGAACTATATACCTGGTTTGGTTTACTTCGAAAATAATCCATAATATTAAGTTGAAAGAATTGCATAGAAGACGTTAAAAATTTTCTGATCACAGTTAACATGTATAGGTATAAACAACTCAGGAAATATGTTAAAAACTTAATCAACAAAGCATACAATCGATATATCTCTGAAATTCAAAACAATATCACGAAAGATACTAAATCATTCTGGAATTTTTTAAAAATAAGCGAAACTAAAAAAGATCCACCTTTACAGAGTATGAAACTTAATAATATTATGTTAGATAATAGTCAATGTATTTCCAATTGTTTTGCAACGTTCTTTAAATCTGTACACTCTTTTTCTCCACCTTCTTACGCTATTCCGGGTACACCGCAATCACTGGTAAATGATTCCCTAGGAGTAGAATTTATAACCACAAGTGAATATAAAGCAGCTATTATGAAATTAAAGTCCAAAAAAAATCGTGTGGCCCTGATGGGATACCTCCCTACATTCTAAAAGCATGTTCTAAAGTGTTACTCATTCCTCTTCTGAGAGTGTATAATTTGTTACTTAAGAAGCAGACATTTCCCAAAGCCTGGATAATATCGAGAATTTCTCCAGTCTTTAAATCTGGGGACAATTAGATGACTGAGAATTATCGACCTGTCTGTATTTATGCGCTCCGTGAAAAATCCTAAAACAGATTTTATATTATCGTATTTTCGCTCATGTTGTCGTAGGTACGACATTGTAACGGGTGTAAAACCTTCAGTTATTATGTTTAATATATTTTAATTATATTTAATTAAATGCTAAATTATCTTTTATTAAACGTTAAATATTAATACATGGTTTCCTTGTAAATATGTATTATAAATTTGTATAACCTCAAATACGTATTGTGTATAGGTTTAACCTCAAGATCTATATAGTCGAAAGCGGTAGAAAACTCTATAATGTTCGTATATTAGATTAATTATATGTACTATAATTTGGTGTATATGAAGGGTTCTGGAAACTTATGTAAGGTTTGTTATCCAGATACATGTAGTGACATAAGGAATGTTGGAGAAATTTCTATGTGTATTGGTGAACAGTAAACAAAAGTTCAAGCTGGATCCTTACTGGAGTACTCCATTTGACTAGCTGATTGATCGATGTTTCGAGTGTGTTCCATTAGAGTGTTGTAAGAACCCTTCCAGAAATCGATAATTCTAGATGGTTGATCGAACAGTATATATATCAAACCGTCAGTCAGTGAGTTCAAGAGAGTGTATGTTATAGTGTGCGAGTCAGTGTTGTTGATATCTGTACTTGTCAGAATCGACTTCAGGGTACTCCGCTATTAAGTGTTGTAGTGTCACTTGCTAGTGTGTATAATAGTGTGTTGTGACTTACAGTGACAGTAAAGTAATTTATACAAGGAAGTTAACGTGTTCTTGTGTACTATTTATTTCTGTCAAATAAAATCGCATTTGAGAACGATAATGTAAAAAGGGCTATAAGTGAATATCAGCATGGATTTATGCCTGGTAGATCCACAATAAGCAATCTTGTTAATTTTACACAGTATTCTTTTAATGTTCTACATAGGCAGGGAAATGTTGATGTAATTTACTTGGATTTTTTGAAAGCCTTTGACAAAATTGATCACGATATTTTATTGAAAAAGCTCTCTGAATTTGGAATGACTTTGCTAATGCTGTCACTGATTTCATCCTACCTTAGGGACAGAAAACAGTATGTAGCATATCGCAGTTGTAATTCAGACATTTTTTCTGTATATTCTGGTGTTCCACATGGTTCAAACCTGGGTCCGTTGCTGTTTAACCTTTATGTCAACGATCACCCATCTTGCGGATGATGTAAAATTTGCCAAAAAATTAAAATGTGATGGAGACATCGACAAACTACAAAGCGATTTAAATCAATTATATGAATGGAGTATAGAAAATAATTTATATTTCAATACAAAGAAATGTTGCTTCATAAAATTACACATGGCAAATCCCCTAAAGAACATGTGTACCTAGTAATACACATCACAAACAATTTGTCACTTTACCCACACAATTATGACACAATTAATGACGCCTACAAAAAACTGGGCTTCTTAATCCAACACACCAGAGACCTACACACTTTTGCTCAACACACTTGTGAGGTCCAAACTTGAGTACGCGTCGGTAATTTGGTCTCCCTTTATTAATCTTATCAAAACCATGTGGAGAAAGTTCAAAAATGTTTCTTACATTATCTTTACTTTAAAAAAGTAACAGGTTTTTCCCTAGTGGCATAATTCACTATAGAGATCTCCTGAAAGAATTTAACTTCACTTCATTATAATAAATTTTATTGTGCACAATGTGCAAAATTTGCATATTACATCAAGTAAATTACAATTCACTCAAGGAGAACTTTGTTCAGAGCAAAATTGATTCAGAGAGACTGTTCTCTTCTTGCATTTCATTGCGTGAAATGTATCACACTGTTCATTGCACAATACTGTACCAGGAAAAGTTGACTGTTAATGGCATGAGGTCTTTCTAAGCGGTACTGAGTCCTTAGGAGATGGTACAGAGAGAGGATGGCAAGGCGAAATAAGAGATATTACGCCTTTCATTCCTTTATTTCATTCTTTGGAATGCCCTTCTATTGTGTCGCCAAATAATGAATATTTAATTGAAACTAAATCCTCATTCTCCCTTTTTTTTTTTTTTTTTTAACAACAGAACATCGAAATTAATTCAAATGAATTTTAACTGAATAATATTTCCCAATTTGATATGTCCATCATATTCTTCATGTCATAAATCAAGAATGTTGTAAATAAATGAGAAATCCTAAAGTCTCTCTCTCTAGGGGTATTTGCGATTTCATATTTACACTTCCTACATAAATTGAGTAAAGCAAATTTCTTCTCGAGAACCCGTTAAACTTGAAATCAAATCTAGTCTTTTAAAGTTCTGAGCACACGTTATGAAAAATATGGCAAATTTGGAGTTTATGTTATACTTTCACCACGAATAGTGTACTTAATTGATACTTCAAAGTTCTAATAAATGGGAGTATACGGGAGCACTTTGTTGTTGAAAGTCCTTCTTGACTTGGAAAACGTTAATACTGTTCAAGTAGAATATTAATTAAGTAAACTCTTTAATATTCTTTGTCCGTAATGACTTAGTTCATAAAGGTCCTGCTTAAAGTCAGAATTTAATGGAAAAGCACTGACATCACCTGATATACACCTTCTCGAACAGTGGAAAACCACTCTGCGAACAGCAATCTGGGATTCGGCTGTGAGCAGGCCCCAAGCTGCTCCATGGTACCATGCCCCTGGAACCATTCCCACGTAGTACCAAATCTCCGTCGATCTCCGTCGTTCTACGTCGAAAACGTGCACTATTTGATTTTGCACAGTTATCACTGATGACTGTTTCACAATTTATCACCATTCACTTTGATGAGAAATACGTCGGAGCGAGTCTTTTATCGTCTATCACGATCATGAGAAATATCGTTCATGGCACAGTTCATCTAACCACTTACTGCTCACTGTTCGTAGGGTTAAATTAACTTACATTTGGAACACAGTTTGTAATTGCTCAACTTCACAGCAAAATAAATAAGCGACTCTCTCTTGTAATACCTCAATTATTCAAATATAAGTCCTATACTTCACGATAACACTGGGTACACAGTTAGTCCACATGCATTAATTTTAAATAGCACAGCCTGTTATGATGACGCGCGAACAGTTCTTCTACACTAATGACAGTGTTCTAGGCTCCCAAGACAATCAAAGTGTTATAACCTACACTCATGAAACTCAAAGTTCAAATAGTCCAAGATCATTACCATGCGAAGTATTTATGTTAACCCCAAGTTGGTTATGGTTATTCACACGTCAACTAAGATATTTACTAAGTGTCAAGTACCATTGTTGTTGAATACTATAAGTCTTTAAGACTTTGAAATTACACACGTTCATTTTCTAAGTCTGAATATCAGACGAATTACAAGTCCCACAATGTACAGGTTACTCACTGGTATCACAGAGACTAAGTATCAACTAGCCATCGAAACTTTCTAAGTAGTGCGAGGTCCGGTCGCAGGAATACTTGGTTCGACGCGCGCAGCGTGATATACTAGCCAGCTGTGAACGAATGTAGACTTGACGCGAACTCGATGTGAAATTGGTGCGAATTCGACGTGAACTGAATTGCTATGGCCTGGCTCTCTGCTTATATTCAGTACGGCTCAGGGCTGCTTGCTACGTCACAGAGATGAAATTGGCTTATATCTTTAGAATGCCTTGACGGAATTTACTGAAATTAATATATGTTTGCATTTGGAACATGAGCTACATGATGATACATGTCTCATGTCCGAAACTTAAGCGGCTGAAAAGTTAGGCCTTTTCTTTCTAGTACCTTCGATGGAGAGGCATGTTACATGTGATATTGACTTCACCTGCAGACTCGTTGCTCGTGACGTGTCCAGCTCGCTACAAGGAGCTTCGCCTTGCGCTAGCGCAAGATGTCGGATGCACGAACAGATATTATTGCCGTCCCTTTTTCATATGTTTCGGCAACAATAAAACAATGTACAGGGCTGGAACAGTTCCCGGTACAATACACATACACACTCCTGGCTGGCCCGGTGGTAGGATTTCTTGGCACAGATACAGTGATGAAAGTCGTGTATTGCAAAGCGTGTCACCAAATGTCTCAACTTATATTCCTCTTTCATCCAATCCTTATTTATCAGTGCATCTCTACTGTAAAAGCTTTCCTCGATCGAGTCCCTTTTCTGTTGTAGTTCTCGTAACAGCTCCTCGCATGTCAGAGTTTGCTGTAGAGGTATTTGTAGTCTTAAATCCTCTATCAAGAAGGTTTCCCGTGCTAAAACATATACGTACCGGGGTCGGGTGAATTTATATACCCCTAGGACCCTCTAAGGTATCTCGGTTTCATGCTTTCCAGTTCTCGTAGCTGTTTACATGATAGGTACTCCCATATTACGTATGTGAGCGTTGGTAGCACTTTGACTTGGAAAAGTTTGGTGGCCGTCTCCAGTGACATTCTTTGCAGATGTTTGATTTCACTTATGCTTCTAAGTGCAGCAGCTAATCTCTTCTTTATGTGTACTGAGAAGGTCGTCCCGGAGACTTGTAGTGTGATCCCTAGATATGTGAACTGGTTTTTCGGTGTTAATGTATGTCCCCCACATACAATGTAGTCCCCTTTCAATAAGCGTCCCCCTCTCCTGAATACCATTAATTCTGTCTTCTTTAGATTCATCCTTAGCTCGTTGTCATCCGCCCATTGTGTGACAAGCTCTATTCCGTTTTGCAAATCTTTCATGTTATCAGCGGCTAGTGCCATATCATCCGCATATATGTATATGCTTATATTTTGTGCTCCCTCTTTGATTTTTGTAGGGAGATCCTGGGTCAGCGCATTGAACAATAGAGGGCTCAAGGAGTCCCCTTGTAGCACTCCAATGGTCTGATCTATCCAGTCTGATTGGGATACCCCATCACTGATTTGCACTTGGTTTGCCGCTAGTATGTTAGCTATTAAATTTGTCATATCCGATCGTCCGACGAGGCTTTCCAGTTTCTCGATTAATTTCCTTCTATTGACAGTGTCAAAGGCTTTGGTGTAATCTATGAAGATTACATACTTCTTCCCGTGGGCTTGTGTTCTTTCTTGTATGTCTTTTAGCAGACAGCTCGCCGCTATCAGGGTGGATCTCGCTTTCTGGAATCGAAATTGTTCATCAGGTAACAGTGGTTCCATCAGGTTACTTATTTTCTATGCTAATAGTTTGGTGAGTATTTTAAATGCCACCGACTCCAGGGCTATCCGTCTGTAAGATTCTGGTTTACTCGTGTCACCTTGTCCTTTATATAGCATCTTTATGACTGCCTTCCACCGTGCATTAGGAATGTTACCGGATTCCACGCACTTGTTCATTAGCATTGTCCACACTGGTTCTAGGTAGGGTAATGTAGCTTTTAGATGTTCTGTGCAAAGTCCGTCTATTCCCGGTGCCTTGTTTACCTTGCTTGTTGAGATGGCCTTTCTCACTTCCTCACTAGTGAAGATTGTAGTTCTTTCTATCACTTTCCTCTCCTCTAACTTCGGTCTGGTTTCCTTAAGGACTAACACACCTCTCATATGATTCTCCCAGGTTTCCATGGGTATGTCTACTGGAAATCGCGGCTGCCGTGGTCTGAGTGCCTTATAAGGGTTCTTCTCAGCATCCTCTACAAGTTTTTCGTCTTCCTTTGCCCTAAATTGCCGCTTTTTCAGCTTTATTAGCATCTTGAATTTCTTCCACGCTGTCTGGTAGCATTCCAGGTCTCTTTTGTCTTTCGTTCTCCTAGCTATGTGCAGTTTTTCTAGTGTAATTCGCCTTTCAATGTAACACTCCTTGTCGAACCATTTTTGCACTTTCCTGGTGTCCTCCCTTGCTGCATTTCCTTCTTCGATGAATTCCGTTGTTCCTGCTATGGCCTCGTCCAGATTTCCCTCGCTGATATCTTGTAGTATGCGTGGTATCTTACCAGTGTTCTCCTGGAGCATATGTGGGTCCAACCTTCTTTGTATCCTTTGTGTTTTTATTTGTTTGTTCATGTGTGTGTTTGTCTTGAGTGTCGTTCTTACTGGTATATGTTTCCTGATTAACGCTGCCTCATTTCTTATTAGGACATTATTTTCTAATGCATCGAAACCTCTAATGAGTGTGAGGTCTATGGCGCTTCCTCCGTTGTGGCATATGTATGTGAGTGCCTTTTTGTCATTCACTACTGTGAGCCCTTCCCCTAGCAGATAGTCCAGTACTATTTCCGCTTTGTTATTTGCTTTATTTATCGGGCAGTTCAGGTTGCCTGCAATAATCACTCTTTCATTCGCCTGTATAGTGTCTAATGCTCTCTGTATACCATCTACTATGTCTATTCCGCTGTACTCTGGTCTGTAGTATACGCCTACTAATGTTCCTATTTTTGTTTTAATCACCAACGGATTCTCCTCCTTGAGAATTGTTTCAAAGGGGGTAAATTTCAAGTTTATTAGGCATGTTATTCCACCTGACGGCCTTCCTCTATTGCCTTTCCTCGCAAATGCGTGAATGTTACAGAATCCTTTCACTTCACACTTTGATTCCGCGGTAATGAATGTCTCTGTCAGTATACAGATGTCGAACTCTCTGAAAATGTCTCTTGGCATCTGTCTTAATACGCCTTCTAGCCCTTCTATGTTCCAATTGAGAACTCTCACTTGATCTGGTTCCACCTTATGATTTATTCCTGTACCTCCAGGGATCTCGAAAGGGCCGGCATATGACGTGCTTTGGCCAAAATGCCCCCTCATATACCTTGTCATGTTCTTTCATTGGGATACCTATTTTGAACGCTCTCCTGGTATTGGTGTCACTAACAATTCGACATTTTATTGTTCGACACACCCCATTTTCCTTTATGTATTCTTCGATGTCTTCTTCCATGGTTTCCGGGGTCAGATTTCCCAGATACAGAAACGCGTCTCCCTGTACTGCCTTCAACTGTCTTTCCCATTGTCTTGTGCCCCTTATTCTTTCTCTTGTTTCCTTTTCTCCTTCCCCCTCTGATACTCGTCCACTTCTGGGTCCCTTTCTTCCTCTCATCACTCTCGTCTACTGTCGTTCTTCTTCCCTCCGCTTTACGTTTTCATCCGCACTGGGTTTAGCATTTCTTTTGGTTCCGGTAACCACCTCAATCACTATTTTCTCCTTGGATTCCGTCATTCCTCTTGGGTATTTTTGCCTTGTCTTACGTTCTTCTTCCCTTATTTCGTATTCTCTCTCCTCCTCCGCGATAGGGTTTATTGCTTCCGGTGTGTTTGCATCCGTTTGTTGTGATGTCATTGATCTTCCAGTCTCATTCCTTATTTCCTCTTTTATTAACGATTTAATGCTGTTTGTGATATCCTCCATCATGGTTTGAAGTTGCCGGTTGATTTTTTCCATAATTTTTCCTTCCAACTCCTCGTCTTTAAGTACTTTGTTGCCCTTGCTTACTTGGCCCACTTGCTTCTCCAACCTGTCACTATTGTCGTCTCTGATTTGCTCTATGTCTGCCATTAACTTGCTGCTACTGCTCCCTCTATTCTGTGCTGTATCTATGGTAGCAGGTGCGTTCCGACTATTGAGATCTGCTTCAAGCGGGTTGTCGCTTGATTTCTTGCGGCTATCTTCTCCGTATTGATTTCCCCGTTAGATGTCGGGTTTGTATTATTTGTGCTTGTGGTTTCGTGCGCTGAGTCTGTAGATATCACTATCTGTCCTTCTTATTGGTTGATTGCCTTCCTGCCGTCCTCTCTGTATTGGGTCTCCCCGGTAGGTGTCGGATTTAGGTTGCTGCTACTTGCAGTTTCCCGTGTTGGTCCAACAGATGTTAGTTGTCTCTTCGGTCGTCTGTCTTCTTCATACTGATTTTCCCCATTAGTTGTCAGGTTCGGGTTGCTGCCGCTTGCAGTGTCTTGAGTTGGGTCGGTAGGTTTCTCTAACTGTTCCTCTGATCGACTGTCTGCTCCGTAATGGCTTTTCCCGTTAGGTGTCAAGATCATGCTGCTACTCCTTGTAGTTTCATGCGTTGAGCCAACAGATGTCACTAATTGTCCTGATTGGGTGCAAGGTGTCAGGCTCAGGCTGCTACTCCTTGTAGTTTCATGCATTGAATCAAAAGAGGTCATTAGTTGACCTGATTGGGTGCTAGGTGTCAGGATCATGCTGCTACTCCTTGTAGTTTCATGCGTTGAGCCAACAGATGCCACTAGTTGTCCTGATTGGGTGCTAGGTGTCAGGTTCATGCTGCTACTCCTTGTAGTTTCATGCATTGAGCCAACAGATGTCGCTAGTTGTCCCTCTGACTGGCTGTCTGTCCCCCTTCTATCTGATAGGTTTGTTGTTCCTTAACCTCATTTTGTGGCATTTCCTTACACTCGTTCTTATCGCCTATAGCACATTTAATTGCTATAAAACATTCCCTGATGACACTCACCGCTTGATGTATATTTTCCTTTACGTCTTTGCGTAGGTAGCCTCCTGCTTCTGCTATGTTCACTAAACTTCTTAGAGCACATTCAATTCGCACTTCCATACTGTCCGCCATCTTGGATTAAATATAGTAGACGTATAATAAATGATCAAAAATACCTCCATAGAGTTATCAATAATGTGGTAGATAACAGTTACTTTCTACAACAATTCTCTTTCAATATCTGGAAAGGAAGTTTAAGACACAGAAATCTCCTGTTTCTTCTGATTTCTAAAACAGTATTTTATAGAAGCTCACCGCTGTTCAGAATGTGCACTACATATAACGTTACAGTTCATAAATTTCCTGATCTTGATTTAGACTTCACTGTTAGATATGTAAAATTATTGAAGAATGAACACAGTTAAAGTAATGGTCGCACTATGCTCGTCACTTTGAGTTCAGTTAAAGCACTATTTAAGATGGTATACCCTATAAGTGTACATGTGTACTATATTTATACTTATGTCTTGGTTAGTTTGTGTTTCATTTTAATGTTTTGTTTTATTTAAATTTATATAATTTAAATATAGACAAACATAATGTAGGGAAAACTGCAAACAAATTGTCATTACTAGCATCTATTTGTACTTGAGATTTAATTTTTGTTCATATTGATTGCCACAACTCATCTATTTCATGCCTTACTTTCCATGATTTTCTTTTTATATGTTAGTTGCTTCAACTGGTGTCAGTTTAAGATTAGAGTGATTTCTTTTGTAGATACAAATTCTTAATTTATTTTATGTTTATGTATTTCTACTTTTTAATTCATTTTTAGATATTAAGTATTTTAGGTCATAAGTCCACTTCGAACTTGAAAAAGTAATAATGTGCTGTAAATTCTGTTTGCTACATTACTTATTAATAATACTGTATATTTTTATTTTTAGATATTAAGTTCTTTCTGACATTTGTTATCTATCTATATATATAAAATAAGAGTTTTGTCTGTACATTGCTCAGAATTTGAAAAGAATGGTATTTCGGTATCGGTCATGTCCACAGTAACCAGGAAATGCACTTTTTTCTTTTCCGTAATTTCTGTCTGTCTGTCTGCCTGTCTGTCTGCCTGCCTGCCTGCCTGCCTGCCTGCCTGCCTGTCTGTCTGTATGTATGTATGTATGTATGTATGTACACGCATCACTAGAAAACGGCGAAAGAGAATTGAATGAAAATCGGTATGCAAAGTCGGGAAATAAGTCGTTACAATCTAGGCCATAAATAATTTTATTCACGCTGAGTGAAATGGTAGTTTAGGGGAATGCCTAAAATGTAATTTTCAAATATTTATGTTTTTAATAGTCCTATCTTCATAAAAATTGGTATTCAGAGTCGAGGAATACGTCGCTGCAATCTAGCCTATGAATAACTTTGTTCACGCTGAGGAAATGGTAGTTTAGGGGAAGGCCGAAAATTTTATTTTTAAATATATACGTTATTAGTGGTCATATTTCATTGAAAATTGGTATGAAAAGTTGGAGAATGAGCCACTACAATTTAACCTATAAGTAATATTATTTACGCTGAGTGAAATGGTAGTTTAGGGGAAAACCAAAATGTAATTCTCAAATATTGATATTATTAGTTATCGTATAGATAAATAATACATAACCAAAGTTATAAAGAATTAAATTTACGACCATTTATGTCTTATACATTTTTACCGTACCGAATATGATAACACAGATATTCATGAATTTGTATTTTTGTTGCTAAGTCCATATCAACGCCGAGCCACGAGAAAATGGGTTAACAGAATTTAATGAAAATCGGTATATAGAGTAGGAGAATAAGAAACTACAGTCTAAGCTATAAACAATTTTATTCATCCTGGATGAAATTGTAGTTTAGGGGAAGGTGCTTAAAATGTAATTTTTAAATACCAGTGCTATTGGTCCTATCGAAAAGTACTATATAAAAATTTATAGAGAATATAATTTCCGATCATTTATCTTTTATTCAGTTTTACCATACAGACTATGATAAGAGTGGTATTTAAGAGTCGGAAGAAAACGAAATGTGAAGGCCTATAATATCGAAAGTGCATAACATTGATCAACAATAACATTACATTGACCATTGTTTATTGTGATGTTCTTTGTCTCTTATGCTGCCTCTCAACTCCGATAGATGGGATTACTGCTGCGTACCGTGTATAACAGCCTGACTGAATATTGGCGGGAAATAGCTGGGGAGTTAGAAAACTTTCTTCTTTAGCATGCCATTCCTCTGGTTCATACATTTTCTAATACAGCTGTTACGTAACACACTGGATCATCATAGTATTTCAGCTATTCGATCCCTACTCTGACGCGCTGTTTTGAATGAGCAGTGTGCATACTTAAGGCAGAGCCTCACTTAGTAGTAGTAGTAGTAGTAGTAGTAGTAGTATGGCCTGGTCTGGAATAACAATTTAGGCCTTTTCCAAATTATAGCACCACAATATTCAAAAATAACTCAAAATTCAACTCTGAAAAGAGCCATTTCTTAAGAAAAGCTTCTTTCCCTTCACTTTTATTAAATTCTACATTCAATTTATTCCAAACTAGCAGTGAAGAGGGGGTTTCTCTTCTGGCTTGAAGGAAAAATTTGCCTTCAAGTCAGATAGATTTTTCCGCCGCCAGTGTAGTGAATTGATATTTTCCGACTCATCGGGTACTCCTAGGAAACAGAATAGTAATTGGGCATAGTTTTTGCCCTGGGAGTCTCCACTATTCGACCTCTCCCCGCCGAAAAAAGCCGAAGAGTGTTCACCGATCACGACTGTCTGCGGTTTGGTCATTCCAGGTCTGGAACTTTGGACTGTTAGATAGGCAATGTAGTCCTGTTCGTTAAAAGTGAGAAAATGTGTGGTGTTTAATTTGAACGAGTATTTCGTAATATGAAAGCATTGCTTTTAATCGCGCCATTCCTATTGACGTCATTGTATGTTCATTTCAGTTGGGAAAACCACTAAAGACAGTCTTTCTGAGGATGTAAAAAGGCATTACAATGAAAACATCCCAACCTGATTGTGACTGATGGTGTGAAATTAGGTCTCCCGTTGCGTTTCTACGGTAACGTTAAGAGCTATGCAATTTAATACAATCTTGCTCACAACGCATACACTACCTAACCTAGAATTCTGTATACAATATAGAATTCCGTAGCGAAGCACAGGTACATCAGCTAGTATATATATAACTTATCCTGACTGACTGACTGACTGACTGACTGACAGATTCATCATCGCCGAGCCAAAACTACTGGACGTAAAGAAATGAAATTTTGGGGATATATTCATATTAATATGTAGGTGCTTACTAAGAGAGGGTTATTGGATATTCCATCGCTAAGCGGGTGAAAAGGGGGGTGAAATTTTAAAATGAGTGTATCTATATCTCAAAACTTTAAAAGTTTATAGATGTAAATTTGGTATTTAGAATCTTCTTTAAAAATAAGGAAATAGGTATTTTTTGTTTTCAGAAAATCCCAATAGGAGGGGTGAAAAAGTGGTTGAATGCCTTTAATCAGGATACCGGTACTTATATCTCAGAAACTGAAGATATTAGAGACCTGAAAATTGGTACTTTTGATCTGTTTTAGAAATAAAGAAATACATATTTTTTTGTTTTTGGAAAATCCAATTAATGGGAGGGTGAAAAGGGGGGTGAATTTTTAAAATGAGTGCATCTATATGTCAAAACTTTTAAAGTTTACAGATGTAAAAATTGGTATTTAGAATCTTCATTAAGAATAAAGAAACGCATATTTTTTTTTGTTGTTTTTGGAAAATCCCAATAGGACGGGTGAAAAGGGATGAAAATGGGTTGAATGCCTTTAATGAGGATACTTATATCTCAGAAACTAAAGACATTACAGACCTGAAAATTGTTGTTTGGGATACATAGGTGATTTGTTTTTGGAAACTCCACTTAAGGGGGATTAAAAATGGGTGACATTTTAAAATGAGAATTTCTAGAGTATATCTCAAAAAACTTAACATGTTACAGAAGTGAAAAATGGTATTTTTTATCTCTATTAAAAATAAAGAAATGTGTATTTTTAGTTCGGAAATACCACTTGGGTGGAGTGGGGGGGGTAAAAAGTGTCTGAAAATGGTGTTGATTTCTTTTAATTAGGCTACTGATATCTGAAAAATGAAGACGTTACAGACGTGAAATTTGATATTTGGAATCTGCTTTAAAAGTAAAAAAAACATGTATTCTCGGAAAATCCAACGAAGGGGGGTGGGTGAAAGAATTGAAAAATTAATTGACTTAATTTTATGAGAATACATATATCTAATAAAAACTAAAGTTGTTACAGACGTGAAAATAGGTATTTTGATCTCCTTTAAAAACAAAGAAAAACGCGTTTTGGGGGGGGGAACCATCTTGGGGCGCGGGAGTGAAAAAGAGTTGAATTCCTTTCATGAGTTCACATAAATCAAAAACTGAAGAAGTTAGAGTCGTGATAATTGGTATTTAGAAGATCCTTTACTATTAAAGAAACAAGTATTTTTTGCCGGAAAATTCACTTGGGGGGGGGGGGGTGGAGACGTGTGAAAGGAAGTGAAAAAAGACCGGGCGAGTTGGCCGTGCGCATAGAGGCGCGCGGCTGTGAGCTTGCATCCGGGAGATAGTAGGTTCGAATCCCACTATCGGCAGCACTGAAGATGGTTTTCCGTGGTTTCCCATTTTCACACCAGGCAAATGCTGGGGCTGTACCTTAAATAAGGCCACAGCCGCTCCTTCCATCTCCTATGCCTTTCCTATCGCATCATCGCCATAAGACCTATCTGTGTCGGTGTGACGTAAAGCCCCTAGCAAAAAAAAAGTGAAAAAAGTGAATTATTTTTATAGGGTTACTTATATCTCAAAACTGAAGGTAATAGACGTCAACATTGGTGTTTGGAATATCCTTTAAAGAAACACTCCTCCTTTTAATTTTTTTTGGGGGGGGGGGTAAATAAACTTAACGGCGGTGGGGTGTAAAAGGAGGTGAGACCAATTGGTTTTACTGTTCATAATGTACTTATAAGGAGCCTCAATTGCTCAGGTGGCAGCACGCCGGCCTCTCACAACTGGGTTCCGTGGTTCAAATCCCGGTCACTCCATGTGATATTCGAGCTGGATAAAACGGAAGCGGGACAGGTTTTTCTCCCGATACTCCGGTTTTCCCTGTCATCATTCATTCCAGCAACACTGTCCAATATTTCATTTCATTTGTCATTCATCGATCAGTGCCCCAGAGGAGTGCTTCGGAAGCCGGCACAGTTCCTATTGTCGCTGCTAGATGCCATCTTTTCCTTCGGAGAACGTTCTTAGATTACAGTAGATTCTCCTGGCATATAAATAAAAATTTAAACACATTTGTAATAAACGATAGGAATGCGATTGACCGTCAAATTCTTCACCTCTATAATAAGGTCAATAATGCACGGAAGTATGTCATTCGTATCGCCAGAAATCCCGCACACTTGGCTACGCGCGACAATGGTGCTGGTCACATTGTCAACAATGACAATGGCAGCAGATTTAATTTACCGCCAAGTAAGGGTCTTGCATCTTGCTGTGAGGTCCAGAACATATAATAATAATAATAATAATAATAATAATAATAATAATAATGTTCTGGACTGTCGTCAAATGTGCGGACCGCGCTGGAAACGGGTCCTGGACGGGTAATGACTAAGAACACTGTCCGGCCGCGGGTTTAGTACCGCTAAGGCACACAAGACGATACCACACCGGATCTCCTGAATGATTTGATCCATATTGAAAATGCTTGTAGGATAAGTTGGCAAAGATTTAGGGACCCAACTGACCGGGTGGAATACCTGAACCTAGCCCGGAAAGTACGAAATCGATTGCTGGAAAGAAAGATTGATGAATGGGAGGAAAATTGCCGTAATCTATTAGAAAACGAGTCAGATCATGAATTTTGGGGGATTCTCGCAGTGAACAAGTCAGACCGTGAATTTCGGCGGATTATATATCTAAAACAATAAGCATTCATTTATAAATTTCAGTATAATACCGTAGCGAAGCACGGGTATTTTGCTAGTTTTTAATATTTAATATGGGTATAGTGACTAAGCCACCTGTAATTGGAGAAAAATCTTTGTTGGTGGTATGAAATAAATACTTGTAATATTTTCTCCATCCTATTTCAACCACAAGAGTTTTTCCTTATTATTTTCTTTAACCCTGAGGACAGTTAGTTGCTCTAGAAGAAGTAATCTCTGCAGCTTATTGATTTTGTTCCTTCTGTTTCTTCAGAGCTGCTGTCCATTTTAGAATGATGATGAACTTAGAGATTTTAAATCCTCGTGACTACCACCTGGTTTTGCTTATGTTTACATGCTTCCAGTTAGAAGTATTATGCTGATGTCATAAGTGAGCAGTAGCTAAGTGATTGCTCAAGTCACAGAGCAAAGTGCCTGCAGTTGCAGACAACTTCTTCCTCATACGAAATGGAGCAATTGCTCATTCGAGTGAGCCACTTCTCCACTGCTTCTGAGAAACTATAGTTACTTTTATTCATATGACCCATGGTGAATACACTGAGACAATTCTTGTCCCAATTCCAACTGCCAAATCTACCCACATCATTCGCTCATTTACGTGCCTTACAAGAACTATGCATGCAATAGTATTCCTGATGAACAGTCCTACCCCACACTCTTCCCTTCCCTTTTTAACACTTGTCAAGTACACCATACAATCTCTTATCTCTTTCTTGTTATCTCCCCTTAGATGAATATCATGAACTCTTAACACATTCAGATGCATCCTCTTTGGTGACAGCCAATGCTTCAAAAACCTCTTAACAATAAGGTAACAGCCCAACAACACTTAAGGTAAGGTTTTTTTTTTTTTGTTTGGTTTTTTTTTGTTTGGTTTTTTTTTTTTTTTTTTTTCAACTTCACAGTCTCAATTCTCCAACGGATTCAATTTTTCTCTTTTCCCATCATTTCACTCAACTAATTAAAGATTTATCCTTCCTTTCAGATTTTCACATACGTAAGACAGCTCAACATTAATTACATCCGACAACGTTTTTAACTGTCACCCATTCAACCAATAAAACTGGAACCCCATACTTCAACAATATAAACACACGAAGAAACATAAAAACACTAGTCAATTTGGGAAGATCTAACGACATTTCAACTGCCCTCATTCAGTCATTATTTTTACTGTTTTCAACATGGTTCCTTTTGAATCAAATATCACTGTTGTTTACATGCACTAGGCACTCCGTCTTCATTGAGAGTGTCCAACGGAGGTGATTAGCCCAAGGATACTTAGACGAACTATTTTGTTTGAGTCTAAAATATAATTAGTCAATATAAACATCCAAGTTGAATTACGACGTATGCAACATTTTTACATGAGCTGATCATAAATCACATAAAAAATTTCACATCTTGAAGACATTTCGGATCAGACTGCACCAGGACTGTAATATTGAGGTCCGGAGTAATCTTTATGGAAATTAACACAAATTTGGAATGTTTTTTCCACATTATTTTTACAATGTAAATACGCGTTACAGTAAATACGCAATTGTATGTATTCTGCATTCATTCTCAACATTTGTACATAAATTTCAAACTGTCTTCGAACTTAGCACCAAATAAGACTTTAACTACCATTATTGTCAATACTGTACATAGGATGGCCTTGTTTCGAGTGAAAAATCACCAACCTGTTCACTAGTGTAACATTTTTTAATTAATTTTGATATTTCGTTAATGATAAGATCTTGTAAATGTTTTTTTTTTTTAATGTATTCACTCAGGTAACATATTTTTATAATTTCCAACCAGACGTCTGGTAAAATTTTGAGGTATTTGATATGACTGATGATGCCCCACAGAAGGGGCGAAATATGTCTCAATGATTTTTAACAATGTTTAATTAATATGTTAACATCTCGTACTGTATTGAATAGGTTGAGTTAAAATAAATTTCTCATTTATTATAAATATACATACATATGTACAAAAGTTACATTGTTTGCGTAATATGTAAATGTGTAATATTACTAGAAATATGCAAAATGAAACTGAACCATAACCATATTAGATCTATAAATCACAGACATTTTTCATTTTCAGTAATCTACTAATAAAGGAATAGAATATGTAATAACATAAGAATGTATGTCCTGGTCATTAGTCTTGTGTCTGCTACATGAGGAATACAGCTGTGGAATTTTATTGAATAACTACCAAGATACCCGTGCTTCGCTACGGTATTATACTGAAATTTATAATTGAATGTTGTTTTAGATATATAATCAGCCGAAATTCGCGATCTGAATCGTTTTCTGTGAGAATCCGCCAAAATTCGCGATCTGACTCGTTTTCTAATAGATTATGGCAAGTTTCTTCCCATTTTTCAATCTTTATTTCCAGCAATCGATTTCGTACTTCCCAGGCTAGGTCCAGGTATTCCACCTGGTCAGTTGGGTCCCTAAACCTTTGCCATCTTTTCTTATAAGCATTTTTAATATGGAACAAATCCTTCAGGAGATCCGGCGTGGTGTCGTCTTGGGTGCCTTGGCGGTACTGAATCCGTGGCCAGACTGCATTCTTAGTCATTACCCGTCCAGGACCCGTTTCCACCGCGGTCCGCACATTTGACGATGGTCCAGAACATTATTATTATTATTATTATTATTATTATTATTATTATTATTATTATTATTATAGATGTTTTGGAGCCCACAGCAAGATGCAAGACCGCTACTTGGCGGTAAATTACATCTGCTGCCATTGTTATTGTTGAGAATGTGACCAGCACCAATGTCGCGCGTAGGCAAGTGTGCGGGATTTCTGGCGATACGAATGACATACTTCCGTGCATTATTGACCTTATTATAGAGGTGAACAATTGGATGGTCAATCTCATTCCTATCGTTTATTTCAAATGTGTTTAAATTTTTATTCATATGCCAGGAGAATCTACTGTAATATAAGAACGTTCTCCGAAGGAAAAGTTGGCTGTTGAAAACGAACCCAGGAAGGATTAAAAAGATCGGTTTATGATCAGAATAAGTACATCGAAAATATACAGCCTGTTTCCAGTCATTCGACAGGGTCAGGAATGGAATGAATAAAGCCCCATTTAGCGGCGACAGTAGGAATTGTGCCGGCTGCCGAAGCACTCCTCTGGGGCAATGATCGATGAATGACAAATGAAATGAAATATTGGACAGTGTTGCTGGAACGAATGATGACAGGGAAAAGCGAAGTATCCGGAGAAAAACCTGTCCCGCCTCCGTTTTGTCCAGCACGAATGTCACATGGAGTGACCGGGATTTGAACCACGGAACCCAGCTGTGAGAGGCAGGCGCGCTGCCGCCTGAGCAACGGAGGCTCCTTATAAGTACATTATGAACAGCAAAATCAATTGGTCTCACCTCCTTTTACACCCCACCGCCGTTAAGTTTATTTACACCCCCCCCCCCAAAAAAAGGAGGAGTGTTTCTTTATGTTTAAAGGAGATTCCAAACCCCAATGTTCACGTCTATTACCTTGAGTTTTGAGATATAAGTATCCCCATAAAAATAATTCGCTTTTTTTACTTCCTTTCACACTCCCCCCCCCCCCCCTTAAGTGAATTTTCCGGCAAAAAATACTTGCTTCTTTAATAGTAAAGGATCTTCTAAATAGCAATTATCACGACTCTAACGTCTTCAGTTTTTTATTTATGTGTCCTCATGAAAGGAATTCAACTCCTTTCCACTCCCGCCCCCCAAGATGGTTTCCCCCACAAAACGCGTATTTCTTTGTTTTTAAAGGAGATCAAAATACCAATTTTCATGTCCGTAACAACTTTAGTTTTTATTAGATGTATGTGTTCTCATACAATTAAGTCAATTAATTTTAGAATTCTTCCCCCCCCCCCCTTTCATTGGATTTTCCGAGAATACGCGTTTCTTTATTTTTAAAGGAGATCCCATGTACAAATTTTTAGTTCTGTAATATATTCAGTTTCTGAGATATATGTATCCTCATTAAAGGCATTCAACCCACTATTCACCCTTTTACACCCCTCCTATTGGTATTTACAGAAAACGAAAAAATACTTATTCCTTTACTTTTAAAGGAGATTCTAAATACCAATTTTTACATCTGTAAACTTTTAAAGTTTTAAGATATAGACACAATCATTTTAAAAATTCACCCCCCTTTTCACCCCCCATTATCCGAATTTTTCAAAAACGAAAATATACGTGTTTCCTTATTTTTAAAGTGGATCCCCAATACCAATTTTCAGGTCTGTAATATCTTCAGGTTCTGAAATATAAGTAGCCTCGTTAAAGGCATTCAACCTCTTTTTCACCCTTTTCCACCCTTCCTATCGGGATTTTCCGAAAAAAACGTGTTTCTTTATTTTTAAAGGAGATTCTAAATACCATATTTTACATCTATAAACTTTAAAAGTTTTGAGATATAGATACACTCATTTTAAAAATTCACCCCCCTTTTCACCCCCATTATTTGGATTTTCCAAAAACAGAAAAATACGTGTTTCTTTATTTTTAAAAGAGATCAAAGGTACCAATTTTCAGGTCTGTAATATCTTCAGTTTCTGAGATATAAGTACCGGTATTCTGATTAAAGGCATCCAACCCACTTTTTTACCGTTTTTCACCCCTCCTATTGGGATTTTCTGAAAACAAAAAAATACGTATTTCCTTATTTTTAAAAGAGATTCTATATACCAATTTTTACATCTGTAAACTTTCAAAGTTTTGAGATATAGATACACTGATTTTAAAATTCCAACCCCCTTTTCACCCCCTTAGCGAAGGAATATCCAAAAATCCTTTCTTAGCGAGCACCTACATCTTAATATGAATCTATGCCCAAAATTTCATTTCTTTATGTCCAGTAGTTTTGGCTCGGCGATGATGAATCAGTCAGTCAGTCAGTCAGTCAGTCAGTCAGGACAAGCTATTTTATATATATAGATGAAAGGAATTGTCTGGGTTAAGTTTTTAATTTGGAATTGGGATTTGTTTAGGTTATGGATGCTGAAACGCAGAAGGCTGAAAGCGGACGTGAACATCAGAAGAGGGCCACACTTTTCAATGCAGCAGAACAGGAGGTAAAATGATAGTACAAATTTTGTAATACAAAGAACCATTAACTACTGTAGTTGATTTCAAGTCTGATTTAACTTTTCCTCATTCTCTCTCCAGGTGCAACGTCTTGAGCAAAAGTTACGAAGAAGTATTTCAAAATCTCGTCCGTATTTTGAAGAGAAGGCTGTTTGTCAGGGACAGTTGGCTGCTCAGAAAGAACGAGTTGAAGCCCTTCAAAATTCAGTGTCAAAAGTTAAACGTGCATATGCAAATTCATTAAAAGAATTGGAAAGGATATCGGAGGAAATCCATTGTAAACGTGGGGTTATAAAGGAGACTGTTCCTACTGCAGATGACTGTGAACTGCCTGTTGGCCCTCGAGAACCTGGTGTAGGTGCAGAACTCAATGTTTCAGTAGTTCAAGAATTTGGAATTGGGGTTGATAGTGAAGGAGTGATTGCAAAACCATTAACTGCAGATAGTGAGGAACTCAGCCTAGGACGTAAGGTAGTATTGGAGAGAGTATCAGAGTTGCCAGACTACGAATTGGAACTGGATCGTTGTGATATGCGCAGTATTGGAAGTCTCTCTGTTGGTACTAGCTCAGCAGTTAGTGAAAAGGATGACAGTGAGACTGCTGATGATGATGATAACGCAGAGGTAAGATCAGTATTTTTAATATGTTTGTAACTTTACTACGATTACTTGTTTTAAATTGTGTAGCAGGATAGGAGTGGGCATAACAACTGTCCCTGTGTATACTATCAAAACTATATATCAGTTACTTTACAGGTGAACACCTTAAAGCTACTTTTGTGTATATGTAGTGTGCTTGTAAGGATACTTAACACGAGATGACCTCAAGGATGATCGGTCCATAAAGCAACACAGGTGAAGAGATAAAATAATAGTCATAGGGGTGATAAAGCTCTAGTGGCAAGAGCACCTCATTTTTTATAATATGGGCAAAAACAACACAGTTCATAAACACAATGAAAAGATCTTAACTAAACAATAGTAGAGGATGATTGTCAGTTTATCCATAACTTATGTTTAACATTTACATTGCCTAACAATCCCCTTCATTTCTGTTTAGAATGATGAATTTTGGACAGATTCTTTTTGTGATGTTTGAAAAATGTCTCGTGTGAGGGTCCTTCTCCTGTAGAGTTGCAAGCTTGTGCTTTACTGTACAAGCCACTTTTTGAAAAGAAAAAAAAAAAACAACTACTGGAGCCTGTTGCAACGATGGGATCCATTTAGCCTGGGCTTCATTTGTGGTGGTCATGGCATGTTGACAGATGAGGAGATACCTAATCACCACGTGTTCGTTTTCAAATGAAGTTGACTGCGGTAACAAATATGATGATGAGGCGGATGCCCAACTGGAAGAAATGATGAGTTACATGGAATCTATGGTGCATCTCAAGAAAATGATGGCTTTCCTAGAACAACAGTCGGACATCACACCAGCAGAACTTATGATAGTTACAGGGCTGTGTGACCATGCTGTCTGTAAATGGCAAACAAAACGAACGTAGACGACACTTGCCAAATATTTTACTAACAAATATCTTGTTTTAAATTTCATGTTTTAACGGGCGTGGTCAGGAGTTGGATGGGTTGCCACGCACTGTTGGTGGGGGGGTAAGGGAATGGAGGAGCGGAAAGGGACTGGACACCCTACCGTACGTAAACTCCGGCTCAGGAACACCTCTGCGGAGGTTCGGACCTGCCTTCGGGCAGAATAACCCTTACCTTACCTAAATTTCATGTTTAAGTGATTAATAAGTGATTCAAATACAGTAATGAATGCATTTTTATTAGTTTATTAATTAATTACCGTATATACATGAGTAATCCCCATGTTTCTTTCAAAATTTGGCGCCACAAATTTGGGGCACGGGTATTATTTGCATCAAGATTGGTACAGTACTCCAGACCTACAGAAATTTGCAAGTTACTGTAGTATTTTTTTTTTCAGCCCATTCAATCAGTAAATCTTTTCCCCCCCCCGAAACCGAGAAGCATGCCGTGTACATATCACATTATTTACATGGCGTGAGTTTAACCCATTTGCATCCTATTTAAATACTGTAGCAGTTCACTGAGAAAACACATTTAAATCCCACACTCCGGCACACACTGTGAGGATATGGGCCATGGTGAAGTCAGCACCACAAAAACACACTGAGGTGTCTTACCCCTTTAGGAGTTAAAAGTGCGTAGATCTTCAATGACATACCGCCAGCCTACACAAAACTACGGCCTCTCGGGAGGTCATGTGGTCTCGCCGTAAATTTGCCCACCGTCGTCATTTGTATCACTTTCCGTGTCATCAGCACTACTACACTCATCACTCAAACTTGAACTAAGACCTTCAGGGTCTATTTCGTCGTCACAAACATCACTGTCTTCATAATCACTCTTCAAAACGCTATCTGTTAGCTTTCATATTCCATCTTCATCAATACCAACACATCTGCTTGACGGCATGATTGCAACTGATGTGAGCGAAATAAAATGAACAATGATTTTTTTATCTCTTGTTCCAGAAGTGTGTGATGACCTGGAGTACGGTAAATAACCAAAGCCACATGTCTAAACTTCAGCTCAGAATGCATACAAGTGGCATCTGTGAGTTAGTAACTGAACTACATGTATTGATATACAGCTGTGCATCGCTGCGAGCTGAGCTCATCATTGGATTCATATGCCACGAATAACTTTTGCGAGCTAGGGTCATCAAATGGTGCGATTGAGTTAAGTAATATCACATGATTTAAATGGCCAGTGAGTTTAAGTAATATCAAATGGTTTAAATGGGCAGTTGTTGGTTCTCATTGTAGGTCGTTCATGGATAAAGAAAAGCTGCACATTAATTGCACAGCTGGAAGAAAGTGCAATGAAGACAGAAGTTCCATTCGTGATTGGAGGCAAATAAGGTTCATCTTCAACAGACAAACAGTTACTGCCATGCATTTCAAAAACAAAATGCAAAGTTTCCTGAAATCAGAAACAGGATATGCAAATATATGACTGGGAAATATGCAGTCGCAAGTGAAATGTGTTGTTTGAAAGCTAGAGCAGAATCTAGCAAGTTAAAAATTATGGGTTGTAAGGCTAGCCATGGGTGGCTCACGCTTGTTTCAGAATTAAATGATTTCAGTTTCCATAGAAAAATTGGATCTGCACAATGTCTCCCAGCCAGTTATGTAGAAAATATTGTTAATTTCCACAGAGTTATGGGTTTGTGCCAGTGAAATTTATCAGTTTATGCCACTGAAATTATATTTAATTCACAAATTGGTAATGCTGACCAGACATATATATTGTACTGTAGCAAGAAGAAGTCAGCTATAGCGAGTGCGGCATATAGTGAGAGTTTCATGGTAACAACAGTTTCTTCTACGCCACTTAAAAATTTCTATTTTAAACTATGTAATACTGTATACTTCAGTTATACTGAGAACCCTTTCACTGTTTCTTTGATTATTACGAATGATTTAGCGCGCATTATTTTTTCAGTCATTTATATTTATGTACCATGGCATTTATATTGAATATGAATTATCATAACCCTTTGACTTACAACTCCAATCAAACACGCAAGTTTGACGTAAGGGAAGAACATGTATTCGCAATAAGTGCATGTATAGCATGGTTTATAGCAGTTGTTAACTTAATGGATGAAGTAAGAATGTGTTATTTCTCAACATACAGCAGCATGCATTACCGATTTCAGAATGTAGGTTACATAGTCTCCTGTATGTTTAACACTTTTAGTGAAAATACACAGCCCGTTTCCAGTCATTCGACCGGGTCAGGAATGGAATGAATGAAGCCCCCATCTAGCGGCGAGGATAAGAAGGCTGCCAAATAGTGTTGCACTCCACTGGTTAACCCTTTTAGTGCCAGGCAAAAATGTAAAGTTGTGGTCTACCAAGTGCCAGACTGTGTTAATGGAAAATGTAGGCCTTCAGAAATAAAAAGGACTAAATCCTCTGTTTTTAAAGATAAGAAATCAAAACTTTATCAGGAAATGCAAATCATAAGACATATAAATTACTGTGACGTCACACTGTTCAAAGTCATTCAGTGGTTGTGATGTTTGGGACATCACTGTATATTTTTAATTATTGAACTATATATTTAATTGATAAGACGTATATATTTAATCACTGATAGGTCATTTTTAAATTAATATGTATATATATATAGGGTTTTTATCATCCATTTCAATCATCATTTCATTTCTTTGTATCGCGGCTATAACGTATTCTGAACGAACAAATTATTGGGGAAAGTATTTCAACATCAAGCATATTTATAACTTGCAGTAAATTTTCCAATAGCCGTTGTGAGGTGACCAGAGTCAGCAGGCTAATTTCAGCCCAGTTCCAGGAAAAGTACGTCATCGAGGTAACGAGAGATATTACCCTCTCCACCTCATGAAGAGACAGTTGATATATTATTAACACCCACTTTTCAAACTCAGCTTCGGGACGCTTTATTTCAGCGGGAAAGTTCAGCCTATGTAAATGAACGTAATGAAGCAACGTGATGGATTCACAGCAATACATTGGAGAAGGGATGAGACCTCGAATCTTACTGGACCATGTGATATGGCTGATGGAAGGAGACTTTTGAACCGATAAATACCACCGACAAGGGCTGGAGAGGACATTCGGACATTCGGAGATTCGGACTTTCGGACTTTCTCATTTATATTCTTATTCATACTCTTACTACGATTCTACGTCTACACATCGGAGAAGATTTTAACTTAGTTCACTTCGCATCTGAGTATATTCTACTCAAAAGTTACTCTCATTGGGACTTGTTATCTCAATGACGAGAGGTAGTCAACGGGAGACCGGCTTTGACTAGTATAGGGCAGGAGAGCTCTTATTATGAATTTAGCTACGCTACTGTTCCGTAATACGGAAGAATACGAATGTATTCTCTCCATGAACATAACCCATGGTGGTTTTGCACTTAAAATTAGGACTCATTACGACTTTATGTAAGGATGTAGATGTTGATTCCCATAGGGAACCTAAAATATTTGTCCCGAATGAGTAAATTTATAATACCAATATAATGGTCCGTTATTGGACATTATAAATTTTCCAGCTAACTCATTCTTGGTTGCCTGCGTTTCGCCCTCGTGTGCTAAGTTAGGCTCGTCAGTTGGGACTTAGCACACCACCCAAGACGCAAGGCTAGTGCATACCATGGAGACTACTGCATAGGCTATTCGAAGCCACCAGCAGTGCCAATGCACTATGAGAGCTATGTCTTATTTCCAAAAATAGATGCCTGCCTGGCCATCAAATGATGTAGAGTAGCAAGTGTTAAGGACAGGAAATGTAGGACTGGAATCCAACAACAGAGAAGGCAGCCGGTACGAGATCCACATATCATCAGCTTCAAGACAACGGAGTCTACATATGGTGAGCTTATGGCATAAGTTACTGCAGGTCTTCGCGCAACAGTTCATTGTTAAAATTAATTTCATTCAATTTTTCTTTTGCTTCCGTAAGTTCAGATGTCGTTAAAACGCCGTTACGTCACGTTTTTCATCTTAATAAATAGCTGTTCTAATTTGTAATTTATGAAATGAGTATTAATGATCCTTAAATTCCAAGTTAGTGTACTTAATGATTTGTGTTCCGTTCACCTCACCCCTGGGAGTTTTTTGAGTCTCATTACGCACCATTATTATTATTATTATTATTAATTATCTACTTTTGTTTTCAAGCCATAAGCTTGAAGACTGGCGCCCTGGGGATACTGTTTCTGGAGAAACAATGACATATCATTTATTTATTTTAATATTAAAGTGACCCGCCACGTTATAAATTTGTCATTCATCTGTGGGCCAGGTGGGTACGTCACATATTGTCGCCACAACTGAGGGGCTCGTAAATCATTAAGTACTGGTATAGAAGGATAAAATCAGTAGTTTGGGGGTAACTGTTGTGTATCCACAGTATATTTTTCTAGTGTGTTTGATTTTGGGGGTAACATGGCTGAGCAAGAGGAGAAAGACATGACGCTGCGTAGTGGACACGTGCTGAAGGGTAGTACTTTAAGTAATTCTAAGGAAGAGTTAGATAAATGTGTAGAGGAAGAAACTGATATTAGGAGCGAAGATAGCGAAGGGAATAAGAGTAGGAATGACGAAGTTACGTTAGATTCAGACCATAGTACGATGGGGGGCGAGGCGGAGGTTAGTCCTAACAGTGAGGGTAATAATAATCAGTTACTTGAAATGATGCAGTTAATGTTAAGTAAGATAGAGGATAGTAAATCTGAAATAAAAAATGAATTGGAACAAATTTAAAAAAATGTAGAACAAATTAAATCAGAAATTAAAAATGAAGTAGAACAAACTAAACGAGAATTAAGTAAGGCATTGAATGAACACAAGGTAGAAGCTAATAAAAGGATGGACGAACATAGCAAACAGTTACAAGAATTATTTAAACAAAATGAAAGATTTAACAAGCAGATAGAGGAACAGAAAGAGATAACTAAGCAAAACAAACAAGAGGTAGAGAAGAAATTTGTAGAGCAGAGGAGTGAGTTGTTGGGATTAATGGAAAAAGAAAGCAACAACACTAGAAAGGAGTTAGAGACACAGGTGACAAGTATTAATAATAGAGTTGAGATCCAAAAGGAAGAAATAAAAGAATTTAAAGATCAGGTACAACTCAAGATCGATACCGTTAAGTGTATAATAGAAGACAACACTAGGGAACAAAGAGAAAAGTTTGCGATAGTAGAAGGCAATACAGTGGAAATTAAGACATTGAAAGAAAAACAGAACACTGTAGTGAATGAAATTCAAAGAGATAGAGATGTAGATAACCGCATAGCGATGGCAGAAGCACGCATACGACGAGAAGTAAGAGAAAGGCAAGGTAACACTGAGAGGCAAAGTCATGGAGGGATTTACAGTAAGGAAATTGAATTACCGAAGTTCAATGGGAAACAAACTAACCCATTAGAATTTCTGAAAATAGTAGAAAAACGGTTTGGGAAACGGATTGAGGAAGGGATTATGGACTGGGAAGAGGCGATCGACATTATTGATCATGCTTTTGTGGGAGAGACGCGTTCCTGGTTTTCAGTCTATAAAAGTAACATGAAAAGTCTGGAGGAATTTAAGACGAAGTTCACAGACAAATACTGGAACGAAAACGTTCAAAGCCGTGAAAGAGAAAGGGTATTATTTGGGAAATTCAAACGTAATGAATGTGTCTCTATGACTGAGTATTTTTTGTCGCATGTTATGATTTGCCAGAATTTAGACGGAATCACGGCTGATTCAGATGTAGTCAGATTACTGTTACGACATTTTCCAGACAGGGTACGCGAAGCAGCGTGTATGCAAAGTATTAAAACTATTCAGGAAATGGAGCAGTTATTAGGGAGTTTTGATGCACTAGGAAACATTGGGCATAGAACAGGAAACTCACATAATTTTGTTCCTCATAGTGAACCAAGGGACAATAGGAGACAGCCAAACTATGAGAATCGTAATCAGTTTCAGCCAAGGCATAACGGTAGGGGTGGCGCACCTGAAAATAGAACGGGAAATGCCCAACAAGTCAGAGGACAAGTTACTAACGAGCCAAGTGTAGGTACACGATCGCAACCTTTAAACTAAATGCATGCTGTAATGATGGGTCAGAATTCCAGCCTTACCAGGAAGTAGTTAGGAATTGTGTTATGAAACTATTGCCATATGACCTAGATGTTAAGGAAGACCGTATGTGTGAACCAGATAATAATTATTTAGATTCGGGTGATGAAGTGATTAATCCTGTGGTTCAGTTAGAAGTTTGGGTTGCGTATGTTCACGCGTTAATTGATACTGGAAGTCAGAAATCATGTATTAGTTCAGAATGGTATGACTCTTTAGTTAAACAGGGTATTATGATGGAAGAGATGCCTGTTAAGTCTACATTCATTATTACAGCTGTTGGTAAAAAGTCGAAACAAATATGCAAGCAGGTTGCGGTGCCGATTTGTATAGAGGGTTTTATTTCAGTACAGGTATGTTTGGTTATTCCTCACCTTGTATTTTATCTCATCTTGGGATGTGACTGGCTGACTTTAAAATCGGCTCAGCTAGATTACGATGATGCAACGGTAAATCTGAAGTGGGATAATAAGTATGTCAGACTCGAACTGAGAAATGAAATTCAGAGGAAAACGAATGTTTGTTCTATGCGGAGTGTTATTGAGGTTTCTAGATATGAGGAGAAACCCAGTGAGGGGTTTAATTTATGCCACTTGTGGTTGAAAGAGGATCAGAAGGATGCCTTATTTGAAGCTGCGAGTAACAGTAAATTAGAGGAAGTCCAGAGGGACGAATTGTTGGCAGTGTTATGTGAACACGCTGAGATTTTTTCTAAGAAACCCGGTAAAACACATGTTTATGAACATTCTTTTTCAGTGCTGGATGACAGTCCTTTCAGCAGGCCACGGTATGCTATCCCACACAAATATGCCAAGGCAGTTGACGATCAGATACAAGCTATGTTAGCTGATGGGATAATTGAAGTGTCTAATAGCCAGTATGTAAATTCTTTAATCGTTGTGCCTAAGAGTGATGGGAGCGTCAGACTTTGCATTGATGGGAGAGATATGAATAGACGTATTTGTACTGACCAGTTAAAATCACAGACTATTGAAGAGTTAATTCAGGGCTTTGAGGGTAAAAAATGGTTTTCATCTGTTGATTTAAGAAGTAGTTTTTGGCAGATTCCTTTGAGAGTGGAGGACAGGCCTCTGACAGCATTTAGTCATAAGTACAGCTTGTATCAGTTTCAGTACGTTCCCTACGGGACGAAGACTAGTTCTGCAGCCTTAATTAGAGCATTAAATATTGCATTAGGTGATGTGGCAGGGGATTTCGCCACGGTTTTTATTGATGATATGGCTGGAGTTTTATATCAAGGACCTTATCGTATACATAAGAAACTAGGACCTTGTGCTTATAAATTATCTGACGGTGATTGCATTTTATTGGGTTCATTCAACATTCGGAGTTTACGTAAATATATTACGAGTCCGGGGGATTTTCCATAGTGCTGGAATATAGGTCAGTGAGCCAGGCCACGCTTATCTCTTATATAATATACACCTGTCGCAGCGTGGAGTGACTGCTCTCTGGTAGGTGGAGTTTCCCAAGTTTTGTTTTGCTTGCTACACGATGTGTGTGCATACGATTGACACGAGTTCATTACCAAGGTTACGTCTGTTCTCTTTACGTAATGCCATGTATGGGTAATCTAGTATTTGATTTTATATAACGAGGATCATTAATATTGCAGTTTAAAATTTGTAAATTCCCCGTAGACTATAAGAAGTCATCACAAAGACTTGCAATAATTTTACCCTAGGCTAAAACCACGTGAATGTGTTAGCGTGTGTGAAGTGATAGTCATACAGCAAGAACGTAAAAACACTTGAAAGAGTAATACGATGCATTTTGTTTGTGTAAATTTTGTACAGATCTAAATTGAATTGTCAAGTATTGCATACACTGGATTCATAAAATCAGCAAGAGGTGACGAACATTTGAGAAAGTGAGACATCAGAAACTCGCTAAGTTGTAATATTGTGTTTTAATGGAAATTTTGAAGTGTTATATATTATCTGTTATTAAGTTGTAGGTGGAACCATCAAGTTGTAATTTTGTAAAATAGTGTTATGTTGTATACAGTAATGAATGAATGTACAGTTGTTTTGGAAACAAGTGAAACGTAAGTGGCAAAGTGTGGGTGTGAGCCCTCAACAGAAGTACTACTTGTTTTAGGCTCAGAGGGGCGAATGTGATGTTTGGGACATCGCTGTATATATTTAATATATATTTATATATATTTATATTTAATTGATAAGACGTATATATTTAATCACTGATAGGTCATTTTTAAATTAATATGTATATATATATTGTACCAGGAAAAGTTTTTGGGTAAAGGGCATGAGTAGGACCTCAGGGAGTGGAACTTGGTTTTGGAGCCGATACAGAGTAGGATAGACTCGCAGAGCGAATAATAGATGGTTAAAAAAATTTTTTTTCAAAACAATTTATTAATTCTTCACCCTGCGATATGATTATTGGACTCAAATCTGGCATTGAAATTAAAAGTTTGAACGTAATCTTCCTGAATTCTGTTCATGAAAATGGAATAAATATCACTGATTCCAAAGTCTTTCATATGTGAGAATATGAGGTATTGAATTTCCACCTAAAGTCTTTCTAAACCTAAGCACACACTTGTAATTGTAAGTTGATATGAGAAATTAAATTTCTGTTAAAAGTTTTCAGTTTTCAGTTTGTAAACCTTGATATATAGCACACTTGAAAAGCCTAAAGTCTTTCTGTGAGATATAAAAATGAAATGTGAAATTAAATTAATCACTTCTGAGAAATTATGAGAACTTTGAAATATTTGTTCACCCGCGGCACTGAAGTTTCCACTGTTCAAAATTAATGAAAAAATTTTAGTCAGTTTGTTACTACTCACTTATGGAAAGAAATGTTGCTACAAAATGTCGAAGGATGGACATCTGGAATGTTCCGTGGAGAATCAGGATCGGCGATGTTTCCTTAACACACCATGTTGACGTTCTCGATGAGATGATGACGGCTGGAACTGGATCATGTAGAATTGCAGCTTGTTAGGGTGATTTTTCGCACACGAAAATTCACTTAGTGCGAGTAGTTATCACTGACACTGTCATTTACTGTTGAACACTATTTATGGCGTATGAAGAATCACAGTCCTTCCTGTATGAAATACTATTTAAAGTCGTTACTGAAACGTTCATAATTACACAGTTCACACTTGAAAAGGCAAATCATAGTCGATAATCACAGTCTTTGAACACAGTCATTAAGTCACTAAGGATTATTTTCTGCTTATCTTGTTATTATAACGTCATATTACCTCAGAAAAGTTCTTAGTTTTCACTCAAATTACTACTGTAAGTCGTATACTGATGTGGCGTGAATAAAGAAATACAGTTCAATACTCGAAAAGAAATGAGTTCTGGTGATTCTACACATTAGTTTCTGTAGAAGTTCAATATCATTTGAAGCAACCTAAGTCTACACGTAATGACATATTCTGTGAACGTTAAATATTTGATGTTTGCACTTCAATAAGTTCACTCGTATTATATTCTTAAATGTCTTTAGAATTAGACTGTAGTCACGACGCGATGTACTAAATACAGTGCGACGTCTTTTATAATTCTGTCGGCGATATAATTTCGTGTTCCGGAAATGCGACGGCAAGTACTTTCACCGTGACTGCGCGAACATACTGTACGCGGGTCGGTCTCTCCTCTGTCTCACTCACACACATCTGTATACTTGTCCTTGTACTGGCTGCCTGCTGGCTAGCCTTGACATATATAGATACCAGCGCTGGGAGGGGTAGCATCTCTTGGCCATGTGACCGTGAGTGCGTAATTTCGTTTAGACTTTAAATTATTATAACTCAACAACCATGGGGTGAATTAATTCGAAATTCACAGGGATTAACTTTTATGACGTCCGCTACAATTCAGCGTTTGTCCCGTTGAAATTGGTTAAGGCGTTGAAAAGCTGGCAAAAGAAAATTCTTTTCAAGAAATATCTCTAGGGGAGGTGAGCTTCGAGCGACAGGTGACGTCACTTGACTCCGCCTAGTGCACTCGTGGGGTCTGGCACATACTGGAACATTCTTTACATAGATGTTCGTACATCGGTCGGATCTTTTATGCTGGAATAACGTTTCTTTCGATTGATATGGACCAGGACCTAGGCTTTCCTGGTACAATATATATAGGGTTTTTATCATCCATTTCAGTCATCATTTCATTTCTTTGTATCGCGGCTATAACGTATTCTGAACGAACAAATTATTGGGGAAAGTATTTCAACATCACGCATATTTATAACTTGCAGTAAATTTTCCAATAGCCGTTGTGAGGTGACCAGAGTCAGCAGGCTAATTTCAGCCCAGTTCCAGGAAAAGTACGTCATCGAGGTTACGAGAGATATTACCCTCTCCACCTCATGAAGAGACAGTTGATATATTATTAACACCCACTTTTCAAACTCAGCTTCGGGACGCTTTATTTCAGCGGGAAAGTTCAGCCTATGTGAATGAACGTAATGAAGCAACGTGATGGATTCACAGCAATACATTGGAGAAGGGATGAGACCTCGAATCTTACTGGACCATGTGATATGGCTGATGGAAGGAGACTTTTGAACCGATAAATACCACCAACAAGGGCTGGAGAGGACATTCGGACTTTCGGACTTTCTCATTTATATTCTTATTCATACTCTTACTACTATTCTACGTCTACACATCGGAGAATATTTTAACTTAGTTCACTTCGCATCTGAGTATATTCTACTCAAAAGTTACTCTCATTGGGACTTGTTATCTCAATGACGAGAGGTAGTCAACGGGAGACTGGCTTTGACTAGTATAGGGCAGGAGAGCTCTTATTATGAATTTAGCTACGCTACTGTTCCGTAATACGGAAGAATACGAATGTATTCTCCGTAATACGGAAGAATACGAATGTATTCTCTCCATGAACATAACCCATGGTGGTTTTGCACTTAAAATTAGGACTCATTACAACTTTATGTAAGGAGTACAGTAGGAAGTGTTAAGGACAGGAAATGTAGGACTGGAATCCAACAACAGAGAAGGCAGCCGGTATGAGATCCACATATCATCAGCTTCAAGACAACAGAGTCTACATATGGTGAGCTTATGGCATAAGTTACTGCAAGTCTTCGCGCAACAGTTCATTGTTAAAATTAATTTCATTCAATTTTTCTTTTGCTTCCGTAAGTTCAGACGTCGTTAAAACGCTGTTACGTCACGTTTTTCATCTTAATAAATAGCTGTTCTAATTTGTAATTTATGAAATGAGTATTAATGATCCTTAAATTCCAAGTTAGTGTACTTAATGATTTGTGTTCCGTTTACCTCACCCCTGGGAGTTTTTTGAGTCTCATTACGCATTATTATTATTATTAATTATCTACTTTTGTTTTCAAGCCATAAGCTTGAAGACTGGCGCCCTTGGGATACTGTTTCTGGAGAAACAATAACATATCATTTATTTATTTTAATATTAAAGTGACCCGCCACGTTATAAATTTGTCATTCATCTGTGGGCCAAGTGGGTACGTCACATGGTTTGTGAGTGTGGCCTTTGCGGCCAGCTCCGCTGGCCGCTCTTTTGCTATCAAGGTTCTTTGGTAGCCCTTAAAAGGGCTGTTGGACCTCCCAGGCAAGCCTGGTCAGACAGGAAAGGCCAGGATATAGGAGAAGGTTACACTTTGAAATACAGAGTGCAGTTGCCAAATACATTCATTTTTAATTGTGTTTCTTCAGATTTAACATTCATAACAAAGGCTAATATACGCCCACGCCACAATTTTGCTTTACGTCTTGAAAACTATCGAAGACTATTCACAGAGGTAGTAGATTCCTTAGAAGCAAAAGCAGTCATAATATTAGTACCAATAATTTGTTCATCAAAAACAGATAATGTTTTTAAGGGAGGTACTGCATCTCTAAATACACATACATAAGTATTCATACAAGCTTCACCTTGATCCTGCAAATTATAAATGCATAAGTTCATATTCCAGCCTAACCGAACTCCAGATTCCTCGGGTTTGTATAACTTGAGAGCGTGATAACCATCCCCCAAGACTAAATTATCAAGATGAATTATCGATTTCTTAACAATAGGCTGTGGCCCCCTGCAAATAAATGCATACGTCTGTACCGTACCATTATGAAATTTGTTCCTCACATTATTAATTCATTAATTGATTAATGAAAATAATTTATTCAGGAAAATATGTTAGAAAATTTGATTATTGCTATTACCACACGCTTACAAATCGAGTAAAAACGAAAACTGGAAGGCACACATACATAATACAAGAACCAAGAAACACATTTTGTTAGTTCTAAAAGTATCTGCAGGGGTGTCAGAAATTCAAAATTCTAAAATCTAGCATATTGAAAAAAATATACCAACAATGTCAATCATTACAAGTAATAAACTTCATTTCAGATCCATATTGACTTCAAATCTCTGAAGATGAAATTCTAAAAGAATTCAGTTATATTAGGGCCACCTATTCAATACATTTCTGCCATTTATTAAATGGTCTGTTTAAGAGTTGCATAGTTATTTGAAATACCTTGGACATGTTTCGAACTAGCTTACAAATAACAAAGAAAGACATACATCAAAAACAGTGATACATAAAAATCATAGATATAATACAGTCAACAAATGCAATGGGAGTTTATGTTAAAATGTACATAGCTTCAATGTTAAAAACTAGCAGTTACCCACAGCTTCGCTCGTGTGGATTTTGTAATTTGATCAAAGAAATCGTTCCTCGGCATTGTACTAAGATATTATCTGAAAATTCCTAAAGTATAAAAATTCACCCAAAAATTGAGTTTCATTTACCCCGGAAATTCTTTGTAAACCATGTTTGTGGTATTACCTTTTGGGGCTAAGATGACCATGCAACATAGAACTGTACATGTGAGAAACAGTCTTCTCTCAAGTCAAAAAAATAAATACATGTTTCTTTATTTTTAAAGGAGATTCCAAATACCAGTTTTCATGTCTGTAACATCTTCAGTTTCTAAGATATAAGTATCTCCATAAAAAATAATTCAACTATTTTTCACTTCTTTTCACCTCCTGTTAAGTGCCTTCTCTGAAAACAAAAAGGTACAGGTTCCTGTATTTTTAAAGGACTTTACAAATACCAAGTTTCTTGTCTCTAACATGTTAAGTTTTTGACATGTAATGTAGATATACCGGTACTCATTTTAAAAATTCACCCACTTGTCCAATTCTTTTCAGCCCCTTAACTGGATTTTCGGAAAACAAAAAAATATGTGTTACATTATTTTTAAAGGAGATTCCAAATACCAGTTTTCATTCCTGTACGTCTGTAACGCCTTCAGTTGTTTAGATAACTGTATACTCATAAGAATAATTCAACTTCTTCTTCACTTCGTTCCACCCCACTCCCGCATTATGTGGACTTTCTGAAAACAAAAATACGCATTTCTTTATTTTGAAAGGAAATTCAAAGTGCCAAATTTTCACGTCTGTAACAGATTCAGGTTTTTTTTTTTAAGATAATCCTCATCAACATATTTCAACTCCTTATTTACTTATTTTCAACCCTACACCCCTTACGTCCATTTTCCGGAAAAAAAAAAATAGTGATACATAAAAATCATAGATATAATACAGTCAACAAATGCAATGGGAGTTTATGTTAAAATGTACATAGCTTCAGTGTTAAAAACTAGCAATTACCCTCAGCTTCGCTCGTGTGGATTTTGTAATTTGATCAAAGAAAAAATCGTTAGTTTCTTCATATTTAAAGGAAATTCCAAATATCAGTTTTCACGTCTTTAACATCTTTAGTGTTTGAGATATAAGTATCTTCACATAAAGAATTCAACTAATTTTTCAATACACTCACCCCCCTTAATTGGATTTTCCAAAGACAAAAGAACACCTGTTTCTCTACTTTGAAAGAAGATTCCAGATACAAATGTTCATGCCTCTAACATCTTCAGTTTTTGAGATATAAGTATCCTCATTAAAAGAATTCAACTCCTTTTTCACCCCAGCCCGTTAAGTTGATCCCCCCCACCGTTCAAAAGTGCGTGTTCTTTATTTTTTAAGGTGATTCCAAATACAAATTTTCACATGTGTAACCTTAAGTTTTTGAGATATAAGTTTCTCCATAAAAAGAATTACATTTTTTCACTTCCTTTCACCCCCCCCCCCTCCTCAAGTGAATTTTCCAAAAACCAAAAAAAAATATTTATTTTTAAAGGAGATTCCAAATACTAATTTTCACATCTGTAACATCTTTAGTTTTTGAGATACAAGTATCCTCATACAAAGTATTCAACTAATTTTTCAATTAATTCACCCCCCCCTTAAGTAGATTTTCCAAAGAGAAAAGATTACGTGTTTCTTTACGTTGAATGAAAATTCCAAATACAAATTTTCATGTCTGTAACATCTTCAGTTTTTGAGACACAAGTATCCTCACGAAAAGAATTCAACTCCTTTTTCACTCTACCTCTGCCCATTAAGTTGGTTTCCCCCCACCCAAAAAATGCGTGTTTCTTTATTTTTAAAGGAGGTTCCAAATACCAATTTCCACATCTGTAACCTTCAATTTTGTGATATAAGTTTCTCTAGAAAAAGAATTCAATTTCTTTACTTCCTTTCACACTCCCCACTCAAGTGAATTTTCCAAAAACAAACAGTACCCGTTACTTTAAAAGAGCTTCCAAATACCAATTATCACGACTGTAACATCTTCAGTTTTTGAGATATATGTATCCTCGTAAAAGGAATTCATCTCAGTTTTCATCCCCCCGCCCCCTTACGAAGTTGATTCCCCTACCAAATGTGTGTTTCTTTATTTTTAAAGGAGATTCCAAATACCAGTTTTCACATTTGTAACATCTTTAGATTTTTTGGTATGTATACATTCTCATACAAATAATTCAACTAATTTTTCAATTGTTTCACCCCTCCGTTAACATTTTTTTTTTTCGAAAACCAAAGAATACGTGTTTCCTTATTTTTTAAGGAGATTCCAAATACCAAGTATTATGTCTGTAAACTTAAGTTTTTGAGATATCGATATCCTCATTTTAAAATTTCACCCCCCTTTTCACCCCCTTAGCAACGGAATATCCAAAAATCCTCCCTTAGTGAACACTACACCCTAATATAAATGTATCCTCAAAATTTCATTTATTTATGTCCAGTAGCTTTGGCTCGCCGATGATGAATCAATCAGTCAGTCAGTCAGGACATGTTATTTTACATATATAGATTCAACAAGTACAATGGAAATTGTAAAAAATGTACGTGGATTCAAACTTGGTCAAAATAAGTTGTGAGTGTGGGTCCAACTGTATTTAGTACAATATTAATTGGCTGGAGGAAATACTTTAAGAATAGTGAAGACAGATGTTGTTCTAATCTGTCATGTTTCTGGAAAACAGAGTGATGTTTTAAAAAATCTGTTATATTGCATCAACAGAGAACACAAGTATAGCCAAGATCTGAAAGTGGAAATAAAAAGCCAAGTATGAGAACGAAAAATGAGGTAAAGGTTAAAGATAGTATGGAGGAGTCACAAAATATTACGCACATCCTCTTTCCTGTGCAGGTTCTTTTGTTGAAGTTCAGCAATAGTTTAATATTTGTCTGGTAACAGGCACCCTATATACCCCCCCCAATAGCGCAACAGCCCTGAAGGACCATGGCCTACCAAGCGACCACTGCTCAGCCCGAAGGGCTACAGATTACGAGGTGTCATGTGGTCAGTAGGACAGGTCCTTTCGGCCGTTATTCTTGGCTTTCTAGACCGGGACCACTATCTCACCGTGAGATAGCTCGTCAGTTTTAATCACATAAGCTGAGTGGACCTCGAACAAGCCCTCAGATGCATGTAAAAATCCCTGACCTTACCGAAAATCGAACCGGGGGCGTCCGGGTAAGAGGCAGGCACGCTACCCCTACACTGTGGGGCAGGCCCCTATGTATTAGCTGTGAAGTATTTTATTTACAACAGTGCTTCTACGAAGCCCTGCTTTGAAAATCGATAGTATAAAGCTAATTGTCTTTTTGTGTGGTGTTCTTGATTTCTTGTAGATGTCTGTCTGAATGATATAGTTGTATCCATGCTTGTTCATTTGTTGCTGTAATTGCATGTTGGGTTATTGTGGCAGAAATTAGACTATAAAATTTTAAATGTACTCATATGGGATGTGGATTTTAAAAAAATTGCTGGATGATAATTGGACCCTATTTTTTTTCTCTCGCCAGGAACTGGAAGAACTTAAACTTCGTTTCCGTGAACTTGCCATCCGTCCTGTGGAAGGTAGAGAGGAGCAAGGTGGAAGTAGCAACAAACATTGGGAGTTGGAATTGAATGCTACAGTAGCCAAGCTTGATCACATGTTACATATGCAGGAATGTGTCCGTGAATTAAAACAGAACAGTAGCTCTACCCAAGACTAATTTGCTATATTGTGTTCAATGTTTTTGGTAGGTCATTCTCACTTCACTTCACTTCCCTTCCCTTCCCTTCCCTTCACTTCCCTTCACTTCACTTCACTTCACTTCACTTCACTTCACTTCACTTCACTTCCACAATATTTTTGATGGAGGATCATATAAAGCTGTGATAATGAAATTGTTTGAAGTTAGCATTTGTTAGTGGTACACCTTTAATCTTCCAGCTCTGTACTATCCATTATAAGTACAAAACTAGTTTGTCTTTTTTTGAGAGGCTGAGGTTCTTGCCAGCTGACATCACTTTAATTGCAGACTTGTGAGAGAAACAGTAGGAATGATAACTGCTGTTTAAGAATGACCCTTAGACCAATTTCATGGCTTCTGGTTCTAATATTTTGCCAATCTATTTGGGAAGTGTGGTGTTTTAATTGCAAAATCCTGCCACCTAACAAACTGTGAGCATGGAGAAAATTGGAAGAGGCCTATATTATAAGTGCATGGCTACAGGCTGAAAGAAGACGATAATGCCTACTATGACAATAGACAAATAACTAAGTTAACAAGGGGTTCAAAGCCCAACAATATTCCAACACAAATAAAAGGAAATAGGGTTTAACATGCTAGATGTGGGATGTGATCATATGTAAATGGCACTTACAGTAGAAGCAACAGCTTTCTATTGTAATGGGAAACAAGAAAAATATACCCTTCTTGGTCTTTCATGAATGGTAGCCTTAGGTGTAAGATGCAAGGTATAAGAAAATGTGATAAATGGTCCTTCAAGTAAGAAACTGGAAGCAAAAGCACTCAATTTTAGTGAGCAACAATAAAATATATTACTTCTAATCTTTAAGGAATGAGTGCTGTAAAGTTTGAAGCACTGGGCATGAAAGATGATGATAATAATTTAAGAAGGATATTGGAAGAAAATGCTCACAGTTGTAGTACAAGAAACATCAGTATTTTTTAAATTTTTAAAGCATGGAAGCTGTGGGTTTTGTAATGCAAGGCCTGAGAGAACAGTACACTTTTAGGATGATAATGGAAAGACAAGCTCACAATTATGATGGAGTACAAGAAAAATCTAATATCTGTGATCTTTCAAGAATGGGAGCTCAGGGTTTTAACATGTTAGGTGTGAGAGGTGGTCATACATAATTTCTGTATAGGGAACGGTGACTGTCAAACTGATCTTTATCAACAAATGGTTGAGGTTTGTTCACTGTGTTATACGCTTCATAACAAATATTTTGCAAACCCGTTCGGGAGTGTAGTGTTTTAATTGCCAAATCCTTCCTAACAAACTGTGAGCATGGAGAAAATTGGAAGAGGCCTATATGAGTGTGTGGTTACAGGGTGAAACAAGATGATAATGCCTACTATGATAATAGACAAATAACTAAATTAATAATGGGTTCAAAGCCCAACGGTATTCCAACACAAATTAAAGGAAATAATGTGTAACATGCTAGGTGTGAGATGTGGTCTTATGTAAATGGCACTTACAGTAGAAGCAACAGCTCTCTATTGTAATGGGTAACAAGAAAAATATATCCTCCTTGAACTTTCATGAATGGTAGCCTTAGGTGTAAGATAAAAGGTATAAGAAAATGTGATAAATGGTCCTTCAAGTAGGAAACTGGAAGCAGAAGCACTCAATTTTAGTGAGCAAGAAAAAAATATATTACTCTTAATCTTTAGTAAATGAGTGCTACTGGGCATGAGAGATGATAATGATTTACAAAGGATAAACTAATGATTATTGTTTATCCTACAGAATAATTCATACCACCTCTCCAAACACATTCTTTACACTTTTTCCCTTCCCTTGATGATGAGCTGTTATTATCTTGATCAACATGTTGATGTTTTCTTCTTTAAGGGTCATTCATTATTTGCATATAATTTCTGTGTTGGGAACAGTGACTCCCAAACTGATCTCTATCAACAAATGGTTGGGGATTGTTCACTGTGTTATACGCTTTGTAACAAATATTTTTCCAACCCGTTCGGAAACTGTGGTGTTTTAATAAGCAAATCCTTCCTAACAAACTGCAAGCATGGAGAAAATTGGAAGAGGCCTATATTTGAAGTGTCTGATTACAGGGTAAAAAATGATAATGCCTACTATGACAATGACAATAGACAAATAACTAAATTAACAAGGGGTTCAAAGCCCAACACTATTCCAGCACAAATTAAAGGAAATAGGGTTTAACATGCTCGGTGTGAGATGTGGTCATATGTAAATGGCACTTACAGTAGAAGCAACAGCTCTGTATTGTAATGAGAAACGAGAAAAATATATCCTCCTTGAACTTTCATGAATGGGTAGCTTTAGATGTAAGATGCAAGGTATGAGAAAAGATGATAAATGGTCCTTCAAGCAGGAAACTGGAAGCAGAAGCACTCAATTTTAGTGAGCAACAATAAAATATATTACTCCTAATCTTTAAGGAATGAGTGCTGTAAAGTTTGAAGGTCTGGGCATGAGAGATGATGATAATGCTTTAAGAAGGATATTGGAAGAAAATGCTCACAGTTGTGGTACAAGAAACATCAGTATTTTTTAAATTTTGAATGCATGGAAGCTCTGGATTTTGTAATGCAAGGTCTGAGAGTACAGTAAACGTTTGGAATGATGATGGAAAGAGAAGCTCACAATTATGATAGAGTACAAGAAAAATCTTATAACCGTGATCTCTCAAGAATGGGAGCCCAGGGTTTTAACATATTAGGTGTGGGAGGTGGTCATACATAAAATCTGTATTGGGAACGGTGACTGCCAAACTGATGTCTATCAACCAATGGTTGAGGTTTGTTCATTGTGTTATACGCTTCGTAACAAATATTTTGCAAACCCGTTCGGGAAGTGTAGTATTTTAATTGCCAAATCCTTCCTAACAAACTGTGAGCATGGAGAAAATTGGAAGAGGCCTATATGAGTGTGTGGTTACAGGGTGAAACAAGATGATAATGCCTACTATGACAATAGACAAATAATTAAATTAAGGGGTTCAAAGCCCAACGATATTCCAACACAAATGAAAGGAAATAGGGTTTAACATGCTAAGTGTGAGATGTGGTCTTATGTAAAGGGAACTTGGAAGCAACAACTATTGTTATGGGCAACAAGAAAATTTTAGTATTCTTACTCTTTCCATTTTTGTGAGCAACAAATATCCATAATCTTATGGAATGAATAAGTGCTGCTGATTTTGAAATACTGGGCATGAAAGATGATTATTGATTTAAGAAGGATATTGGAAGCCAAAGTTTACAGTTGTAATATAGTACAACAAGCATTTTTGAAGCATGAAAGCTTGAGAATAGTAGCTGTAAGAAGTAGTGATTCTGGAAGGAAGTCTCATAGGTATTATAGGAAAAGGGATAAATCTAAAATTCCTTATCTTACAACAATTAGAGGCCCTGTGTTTGAAATGGTTGGAGTGAGACTTTATTTATTTATTTATTTATTTATTTATTTATTTATTTATTTATTTATTTATTTATTTATTTATTTATTTATTTATGTATTTATTTATTTACCTTGTTTTGCTTGACGTAGTTAAGGCTATAAAGCCTTCTCTTACACTAAACCAAGATTAACAACTATATCAAACTAAGTAGGAAATAATTTTATGAATTGGCACATGACTTATAGCTAACATTACTTTAGTACAAATTTCATGATGATAACGATGATGATAATAATAATAATAATAATTCATAATCACAATTTAACAGTAATAACAGTAACAGTTTAAAAGGAAAGTGAACATTTCTTATACTGGTTTGTGAATGATGAGCCCGTCAGTCTCCATAACCTGTCGGGTATGGAGACCAGCAGAACATCTAATGTGAAGGAGTGGGAGTACCGTTAGGTGGTGTGTGCGGGGATGGACAGGATATTCCTGTTGTGGGAGCGGATATTGAGTTGACTAGTCTCCGAGAGTTTGGTAAATCTGAATGCTAGATACTGAGGTGTAGATGTCCTTAGAATATTGTGTAGTGTACTTTGGGCATGAAGTTGTCTTCTCGTTTCCAGGTTTAGCATTTACAGTTTGTTAAGAAATGGAGTTTTATGTGGATGCGGTTTTACGTTTAAGATTAATAGAATGCAGGAATTTTGAGCTTTCTGTAGTCTACTGGCTGTGAGTTAAGGTCACTATATACATCACAGTAATCAAATAGGGGCATTATTAGAGTTTCGACTAGGTTAATTTTTGTTGCTAGAGGTAGAATTTTTTTCTTTTATCTGTACAATGAATGGAGGGATCAACACATTCTTCAAAAAGTATATTTTACATGCTCTGCCCACAAGAGACCTTCATCAAACATAACTCCCAAGATTTTTTTACTGTTTTACTCAGTGCAACTTTGGTGTCATAACTCGTCATGTAGGTTCCCACTTTGAATATAAGTTACATATTGTTGCTGACCTACTATAATGATCTGGGTCTTTTCAGGGTTGATTCTGAGTCCATTTTATATAGCCCAATTTCAAAGCAATGACAGATAAGAATTGGGTTCTAATATGGTTTCAGAGATGTTACATAGGTTAGAATCCTAATCTATGATTATCTTGTGTCCTTTGTCTGTTTTGAACTACATATTAAATATGAATTTAAAATTATAATATACCACTAGGACTATAAAATTTTTCAGATTTCTTCAGTTTTATAGTAGGTATTATATTTCAAATGATCATGTTATTCCTTTTACTGTGATAACATTTACATTTACTGGTGAATACATTTAAATCCTAAAGAATCTCTGTGATTGATTATAAAAATAAATCTCTAAGGTGGAATTAAGAGACAAAGATTTAAGTGAGAATGACCTATGACTTAAGATTACTGTATTCTTTCTATTGTACCTGTCTTTCATGCTATGTAGATTTTTCCTCTTAATTTAATTTTTATACAAATTGTAAATATCCTCCTTCCCATTTCCTGAGTGTTTACATTATCGTATACATTGATTTAAGATTTTCTAACTTGAGGCCAGTGATTCTGTTAAACTATGAAAACTGACAGAGTACTAACCATATCAGACTAACTTCTTCATTATTTGAGGACTCATTATAAATGCTACAATTAGGTTTACAGTGATAATAACTTTACCTCTTCTCTATTATGCCCAAAACCTCATACATTTTTCCATTGTGAATTGGAGAATAAGGACTGTACTCAGGATGAATTTTAGTATTTTACTGAAAACTATGTATGCAATGAAAGAAATGGTTATATCATTTCCCTTATTGTTACATTATTGTATTTAGTCACTTTGTTAAGTCTCTAATAAATTAGAGGTTCAAATTAAATTATCTTTCATTGTTATTTATTATCATATCTTCACTTTTACCTTATCTTTGATTTCAAGAACAATTCCTTTTCAAGACTATACATAACGAATGCAGCTGTGGTATCTGTGGTACTATCTGCATCTTGCAAGAAGTCGTAGCAGCTTATAGGTACGGCATGAGTAACAGATACTACACTAAGCTACAAACATTAGTCACGATAAACAGTGCAAGCTCTCTGAAAGAGATGCGTGTTCATTATTAAACTGTTCATTGTACAGTACTTACAGTAAATGTGTAATTAAAGTGCCATTGCACTGCCACTCTGACACTTCACTGCAGCACTTTAGTTCACAATAATTACTGCGGACAGAACCGATGTTTCTTGTCAGGCCTTGAGACTTCTGAGATTGGTGTATGCACAGCAGCCATGCTTACCCTCCACACCCCTTACCCCGCATTTGTATTTAATAAGAATAATAGAATCAGCTGATTAGTTATATTCATATCTGTGGCCACATTGAAAATTTTTTTAAAAAAATCTTATTTGTACTGTACTCATGAGCTACATGCATTCACATATGTATGAGATTTTGTACATAAGTCTCTTCCGCATTTTAATTTTACTACGAGTTGGTGAAAGTGCAGCATTGCAACATTTTATGACTGTTCTCTTCTGACCTAGGCAGGTACAATTGTTGCTTAGGCCTAACCTGTTATGGCATTAAATCATAGTTACTGGTATAAGAAATACAATCTTACCTTAGTGTACAAGCTATCCTTCGAAGTTTACCTCAATTGAAGACAATATACAACCTGTGACAATAAAGTTTGGTGAATGAAGTCAGAACGGTCGATCAGGCAATACTGGTGACACACAATGCTGCACCTGTGTAACAGCAGGTTTTGACCACCTGCACCTGTGTAGCAGCAGGTTTTGACCACCTGCTCCTGTGTAGTAGCGGGTTGTGACTACCCGCTCCCAACGTTGTTCAGTTGAGCATCGTGTGTGTGTGTGTGTGTGTGTGTGTGTGTGTGTGTGTGTGTGTGTGTGTGTGTGTGTGTGTGTGTGTGTGTGTGTGTGTGTGTGTGTGTGTGTGTGTGTGTGTGTGTGTGTGTGTGTGTGTGTGTGTGTGTGTGTGTGTGTGTGTGTGTGTGTGTGCCGTGTAAGACCTGTTTGACACAGTGTGCGTTTAGTGCGTTGGTTCTGAACTGCGAACAGGAACATGAACGACCAAAAGGTCAATGTACAGTTTTGTTTTAAGCTTGGCAAGACACCGAAAGAAAGGCATGCGATGCTAATACGTGTTTATGAAGATCAAGCACTGTCCTTGAAGTGTGTGTACGAATGGTTCGCCCGTTTTCGAGGAGGCCGGGAAAGTGTTTCTGACAACCCCGGTAGAGGAATACCGGCAACCGCCGTCAGTGACGAAAACATTGAGAAGGTGAGGACAAAAACACATTCACTGCGTATTAGCAGAGCATGACATACCCGCCAACTTGAGCAAAATATTTGTGTGGGACTCTTTAAAAGTTGTAATTATCGAAGTTTTGTACGTTGGTAGGATGAGTTCTATCGAACTCGTGGACTTATCCCACTCACGCGCCTGGTGCGTGACCTGCACGGTGGTTGAAGTTGAGAAGTAATACTGGTCACCAGACGGATCACGCACCACGTGTGTTGGTAGATTACTGTGCATTATTTACCGCGGATAGCAAACAAATGCATAAAGTATGTTACAGACATAAATATACTCATATTTACGTCACAGCCTCTCACCGCTAGATACCGTGGTTCAAATCCCGGTGACTCCATGCGAGATTTGTGCTGGACAAAGCGGAGGCGGGACAGGTTTTTCTCCGGGTACTCCGGTTTTCCCTGTCATCTTTCATTCCAGCAACACTCTCCATTATCATTTCATAGCATTTATCACTCATTAATAAATCACCTTGGGAGTGGCGACCCCATTATAAAAACAGCCTATATATGTTTCATTCATTCCATCCCTGACCCAGTCAATGACTGGATAACAGGTTGTAGGGTTTTTTTCATTTACGTCACAATATCTCTATCATTACAGTACTGCCCAGGCGGTATTCCTTCTCTTGAAGCGCGCCTCTTAGTGAGTGGGTTTCGTGATGTCGAAGGAACCACATTGTCGGCCATTTGAAAAGAACATAATTAAAATAGTAGCATAAGCATCACGACGCAGTCAAAAATGATTATTGCAAGTTCTTTCAAGTTACTTATAAATATGATGCTGGAATAAATGACAACTAGTAGTTCTTTTGTGTTATACACATATATGATGCAAAAATAAATGACAATTACAAGTTCAGTTCTTTTACTGAACATATTGCAGTAGTGGAATTTTTTTTCAAAAGCAGAATCACTTGTAATTCTCTTGAAGTAAGAATAAACAGAAAATGCAGTGTCTTACCTCACACTGAAGTGGTCTTGCTGCTCAAAGATCCCTTAAATGAACAGTGACGTATGACGACAACTCTGGAGAGGAAATACGCGTGAAACGGAATACGCATGCGCAAATATGGCTACGGATGAATCTGCTAGTAGACTGGACTTAAACGATGTTCGGGATGACAATCAGAGCCATTCTTACCACGCTGGAAACCTGCGGTTCACATTTCCTAGCAACCATCCCATGACGCGCTAGGCGCGTGCTCCGCACATGCTTATAAAGTTGCGTCACGCCCAGCGCGTGATCCGCTCTCAACGTGTTAATCACGAGCGATCTGCGATTAACTGTGCGCATGATAGCGGATGAACTGCAGATTAACCGTGAATCCGTGTGACAAATCGTTACCCAGAATTTGGGGAAGAGGAAAACATGTTCTCGTCTTGTGCCACGTCACTTGACTGACGATCAGAAGCAGGCAGGTTTAGAGGCTTCACAGAATTTTGTCAAAACAGCGGATGCGACACCAAATTTCTTGAACTGTATTGTCACTGAGGATGAAACCTGGTGTCTCAGGTACGACCCTGAAACGAAACGGCAAAGCATGGAATGGCGTTCTCTGGGATCCCCTCGTCGGAAAAAGGTCAGAGCTGAAAAGTCACGCATCAAACTCGCTTTGAAAGGAAAGAAATTTCACGATATTCCTGACATCCACCGAAACGAGACGAGGCTTTTCAACACCATCCCAAAGGAAGCCTTCTTGCAAAGTTTCCAGGATATGTATCGCCGATCTCAGCAGTGCATAGTTATGGGAGGGAACTGTTTCGAAGGACAGTAAGGTCACTGTCGTGCATTGTTCATTGTAACGGTCTTTGTGCTTGATAGCGTCTTTGCTTACTATCAACTTGCTAGAAATAGCGTTGTAATTGAGACTTGCTTTCAAAAGGGTTCCCTTTGATCGGGACACCAGATAACAAAATATCAAAGTACTCAGAAACGGCAGTACACAATCGCGCAGAGTGCCGAGAAGCGTGCAGCATGAGAATATAACAGTTCAATACATTGTGTCAACATTACCGTAAACAGTGCAGCTTAGAGCTCCATACATGTGCATAAATAAGTTAAAAGGCCGCTACCCAAGAGAATTGCCGTGGTAGGTACCAGTGAAAACAAAAGCATTAAGGGAAAGGAACTCGAGGAAGAGAATTTTGGAAAACAAGTTTGAAAATAACAATATATATTATACCAATCTCAAAGGGGTAACAAATTATATTTTACATCAGAACAAATAGAATGAACCAGCATATGTCATAATAAAAGCGTTAAGTTTGATTTTAAGTTACGTAGGTGATACAAATTTTAATTACATCGTCATAATCGAATCCCTAAGCACCAATCACTACAATCTTTGGACATATGTTCCGACACTTCAATTAGGGGAAAAAGAAAGGGAATGGGGGGGGGGACCCATAAATTCAGAAATCAGTTTCTTTGCATTATATTACACAATATGCTAGAAGGGAGGTACATCAATAAGGTTTCAGGCTCGTGCCAGTAGAATAGAAAGTTGGTAGTGTGATACACCTGCAAGATGAGCTCACAAATTGATACAGTGTTTACAATAAGACATTGTAATGCAACCTCATGGCAAACAATTCAAGAGATTCAGAATTGAAATAAACCAATCTCGAATTTCAGGGAGTGATCCTATTGGTAGATTAAAAATAAAAATAAATAGGAATTCTAACAAGTGATCCCAGCAGGGATTAAAACACACACGCATGCGCAGAAGTGATAATAAAATAGAAGCTAACCAATGAACATACAAATTAAATTAGCAGACCACATCTTTTGAGCAAGTACCATTTTTACCCAAATTAAGCAGATAGATGGGGTAAGAAAAGAAATAAAGATAGGTACAAGATAAAGGATAGAATAAGGAAATAAAAAACGGAGGAATGGGATAGGATAAGGATCAAGCCGCCAAGTCCCCAGCGCTAACAGACGCGATGCAAGAGTTCATCTCAGAAAGCAGGAATGTTTATGGACTAGAATAGTAGATCAGCTGTCCAGTACACCATTTTACACCACATTTTAGGAATATAAATGTCCAAAAGGCAGAACATTTGCGCTGCTAGAATACTCAGATGTGTCCTGAAGGGACCAAAGTTCAATTTTCGTTACTACGGCGAAGCCCAAGTATAGCAAGGTAGGGCACGTTAAATGATAGAAAAAAAGTGTGTCTGCTCACCCTTGACAGAAGTCCAGCACGAAGTTTACAAGTAAAATGGACACGGACCAGCCGTGTGGAGAGTTCCAGCTCCCACTGTCTTCAACAAGGTTATACCACAACTGACCTGCCAAATAAACGACACAAGGCCATATATATATATGCCAGCGGGGTATATCGAGAACATACTATAGGTGTGACGTCAGAGTGGATGCGCCATAGAGGCGAGCAGTGACAGCAGTAGTACAAGCAGCGGGGAAGCCGACAGTTCGTAACAGCAGACGGAGAAAAGAGCACCAATTCGACGGGGAGATTATTATTATTTTTTTTTTTTAAACGTAAGGTAAGCACTAATAGTTCGCAACATATACTCCCACCACACGGGAAAAATCCGAAGGATTGGTGCGATGAACGATGAAGAAGCACGTCGAGCAAGCGATGGTTGGTGGAGCCAGCACAGATGAGGACGGTGAAGATGCAGCGCGGATCCCATGATGAACAGACGAAAGCAGCAACAGAAGAATGCAGAAGAAACGTAGACACGCAGATCCGACGAAGTCCAGACGTGGCGCATCTCCGGGGCCGGGCAGGATGCAGGAGCAAAGGGGAAAAAAAAGAACGAAAGAATGAGTAACAAGAAAGAAGAAACAAGAAAAAGAGGAACAAGTGGGGGGGGGGGGAAGGAGGAGGACAAAGGAAAATCCGGATCGTATCATAACAATAATACAATGATAAGTGGTCTGCAATCAAAATGTTTACAATAAAAGAACAAACTTGATCAATAAATATATATATATATATATAAAGAAGGTAACACAGATAACGAATATAATGAGAGGAGGTCAGGCGTGAAAAGATTAGACAGTTGGAGCTGGAGGGAGGGAGAGCAGAAACCAGAAAAAAAGGGAGAAAAAGGAGGACTGGACAGCAAACGATACCAAAGAAACAAGAAAAAAAAAGTATAGCAGGCCCGATCGCTACCCAACTCCCACCCTAGAAAGAAAAAAAAAAGGGAGGGGAGGGGGCCTTAAGAATGGAACGGTTTTAACATAGAAAAATGAGCTTTTTTAATGTCCGTGGGGGTATGAAGAGATTGAAGCTGAGCAGTATTAGGGGATGGAAAGGAAAGAATACGAAAAGGGCCTAACCAACGTGGGGAAAGTTTAGCGGAAACATTTTGTGAAGCGGAACTAAGAGGATGGTTTTTCAGAAGAACTTGGTCAAACATCTTAAATTTAGGTTGAGAGACCCGAGTTCTACAAGCTTTCCTATGTACTTCCCTCGCCTGAAGGAGCTTGTCATATGCCTTTTGCAATTGGGAATGGCTGAGGCGATGAGGAGGGGTGTCCAAGAGGGAGGGCAAATCCCACGTAAGAGACAAAGGGGTGTTCAATTCACGGCCAAGAAAAAGTTTAGCAGGGGAAAAACCCGTAGAGGAATTGATGGTCGAATTTAAAGCAAGCACAAAAGATGGAAGTTCAGTATCCCATAGCTTCTGATTATTGGAGTGAAAAATGGATAGGAAGGTTTTCAAATTCCTATGGTACCGTTCAACAGTGTTGGCTTGAGGATGATATGGAGAAGTACAGATTTTTTTGATACCTAATGAAAAACAAAAATTATAAAATAATTTCGACGTGAAAATGGATGCATTGTCAGAAATAAGAAATTTAGGGAGGCCAGTAATTGGAAAAATATGGTTAGACAAAAGATTTATAACAATTTGAGAGGAAATATTTCGCAAAGGGCGAACAATGAGAAATTTGGAGAAACCATCTAATAAAGTAAAAATATAAGAATTTGATTTAGACGATTTGACAATAGGTCCGACAATGTCAACATAATATTTCTCACAGGTGTAGGTAGCGGGAGAGGCGGCAAAGGTGCCATAAGGAAGGTGATTCAATGGCTTATGGCGTTGACAAGAGGCACAAGAACGCACCCATGAAAAAATATCCTTGCGCATTTGGGGCCAATAGAATTGGGAGGCAAGGCGTGCATAAGTCTTAGCTCTCCCAAAATGTCCCCCTACAGGAGAGTCATGAAAGTATTGATAAACCATGGACCGTAAACTGGAAGGAAGAACAAGGCGAGGAGTGGCCTTGGGAGTAGGCTTAAAAATGAGAAGTTGCTGCTGATGACGAAACGGGCCAGAATAATTAGGGGAAACCAGGTCACGAGAAATTTGTTGGCAGTAAGGATCAAGCTGTTGATGTTGTAAACACGATTGAAAAGAAAGCGGAAAATTAGTTAACGAGGAAACAGAAAAAACAGAATTAACAGGAAGTGAATCGAGCTCAGAGGGTTGGAAATGAGGTTCTTCAAATAAACGAGATAAGGCATCGGCAACGGAGTTGTTATATCCAGAGACGAATTTAAGAGAGAACTTGAATCGTGAGAGGCGGAGTAACCAACGACCCGTACGACCAATTTTCGGGGCATTATGGAGGAGCCAAGAAAGAGCCTGATTGTCGGTACTAACAATGAATGGGCGGTGGTCAAGATAATCAGCGAAGTGTTCAATAGAGAGGATTAGGGCAAGAGCCTCTTCTTCGTAGGTAGAATATTTACGTTCGGCAGGGGATAATAGACGGCTAAAATATGCAATAGGGAGTGTGCAATCATTAATAGTTTGTTGGAGAACGGCGCCTATAGCAATATCAGAAGCATCAGTGGACAATTCAAAGGTGACGTTAAAATCAGGAATCTGGAGAAGAGGTGCATGAGATAATTTAGTTTTTAAAAGATCAAAGGCAATTTGTTGTTGAGAAGACCAAAGGAATTTAACACCTTTACGTTTAAGAGCATTCAAAGGTTCAGAAATAGCAGAAAAATTTGGAATGTATTTGGCATAGAAACCGACCATTCCCAAAAAAGATCGTAAATGTTTTAAATTAGAGGGAGGCGGAATTCTAGTAATAGCAGAAACCCGTTCAGGGTCAACAGCAATACCATCAGAACTTAAAATATGACCCAGAAATTTAATAGAGGTTTGAGCGATCAAAACCTTAGACGGATTTACGGTTAAGCCGACGTTGCGGAGACGTGTAAGGACTTCGCGAACGTGGGACAGATGAGATTCAAAATCGGGAGAAAAAATCAAAATATCATCAATAAAAGGGAAAAGATATTTGTACTTAATATCAGAGAATAGGGAGTCGACGAAGCGTTGCATAATTTGGGAACCTAAATTCAAACCGAAAGGGACTTTTTTAAATTGGTAAAGGCCATTAGGGGTAATAAAAGCCGTATACCGGGAGCTAATGTCATCCAACGGGAGCTGGTTGTAGGCCGAATTAAGATCGAAAATCGAAAAAAATTTTGAACCGGAAAAATGTTGAAATGCAGAGTTTAATTTGGGCATAGGATACGCATCATAAACAATTTTCTCATTCAACTTACGAAAATCCACAATAAATCTCGCGGAGCCATCAGGCTTATCAACCACAAAGGCGGGAGAGGCGTAATCGGAAGATGATGGAATAATAGTACTATCATTCAACATTTTTTGTATTAGCTGATTTAAAACCTTCATCCGCGGAGGACTAAGGAAATATGGAGAGGAGCGAACAGGGGTGGTATCATTAAGATCAATATGGGCAAAAAAATCCCTGACAGTACCGAGCTTAGGGGTGATGACGTCCGAGAATTCAGTGAGCAAAGCTTGAACTTGATCGGAATGAATAGAATTAATTCTAGGAAGGGGGGAATAGAAACGAGAAGGGTAGTCGAGAGTATGAATTAAGGGAACAGATTTATCAGAAAAGGGAAAAGAAACTTTAGAATGCGCGGAATCAAGAAGAAGACCAGTATAAGCAAAAAAGTCATACCCCAAAATGATAGGGAGAGATAAAGATTCAGCGATAAGGAAGGTAAACGGCCAGGAAAAATACTGCATTTTAATATGCAAAGAAACCGTACCAATAATATTCAAAGGCTGATTAGAGACAGAAAGACAACGTGTAGAGGTAGGAAGATAATGTAAATGGGGATCTAGTTCGGTTAACAATTTATAGAATTGATAGCTGATAAGAGAAACAGCGGCACCTGAATCGAGAAGGGCGACAGAAGGAGAGTTATTGGCAGTAACTAAGATATGACAAGTAGGAGGTAAAAATGAAGCCAAATTTGAAGTGGATTGGGAAGATGCCGTTAATACAGGAGGCAGATTTTCCCCATCAAAGCGTCTACTGCCTAGCGACGCGGGTGGAATGCGTTTCCCGAAAATGGAGTAGTACACTGACGCGCAAGGTGGCCGGGCAGTTTGCACCGATAACAAATGATAGGAGGGCGGACAGCGTGAAGGGAAGGTGCGGGTAAAGCAGAATATGAAGAAGTAGAAGGAATAATCGGAGGAGGAACAGATGAATAGAACGAACGATCTCCTAAAGAATTTATAGTGTGCTGATGGGCTAAATTATAAAGTTGCAGAAGAGAAACAGGAGGAGCTAAAACGTTAAATAGCATGCGAAATGAGGGAGCCGCGTAAAACTGTATAATGGAAATTAATTCCTGGGTATTATGTGATATATTCAAAACATCGGTATAAGTTATGATAGAGTCAAGATAATCATGAGCAGGTTCATTAGGTAACTGATGTCGTCTAATAAATTCATTACTCAATTTATAACGTACTTCCAGGGGTAGAAAATAATTATGAACAGCGTGCCTCAATTCGTACCAGTTAGAGAAGTTGGACATATTATCAAGCCAAAATGTGGAGAAAAAACCCGTGGTTTTCGTGGAGAGAAGACCAATCAGTTGAGGAAAGGAAGCTACTTTAATATTTAAAAATTTACGGGCTGAAAATAACCAAATTGTAAGACTACGAGGATCTGTTGCCGATAACTGGGGGACTTGAAGTAAAGATTGTTTAATAATCTGAACATTGAGAGAACTATCCACCGAAGTGGTAGGAAGAACAGGGGAGGGAGGGTATGGAGGAGGGGGAGGGGCCATAGGGTATCGGAAGGGAGGTGGTTTACTCTCGTCAGATGTTACATCAGGCGCATGATCAGTAGAAGACGGAGAGACTGAGGAAGGAGAAGAAAACGAAATTAAATTGGGAACAGAAGGATTTGGGAGTGACAAATTTTGAGGAATTGGTGAAGACAGTAGAGAAAGGTCATCCCCTAAAGGGAAATTATCTGAAAAACAAGCCATGATATACAGAATAATCAAAGAAAAGGACTAAAGTAAAGGGTAACTCTGCTACCATATGTAACGGTCTTTGTGCTTGATAGCGTCTTTGCTTACTATCAACTTGCTAGAAATAGCGTTGTAATTGAGACTTGCTTTCAAAAGGGTGCCCTTGATCGGGACACCAGATAACAAAATATCAAAGTACTCAGAAACGGCAGTACACAACCGCGCAGAGTGCCGAGAAGCGTGCAACATGAGAATATAACAGTTCAATACATTGTGTCAACATTACCGTAAACAGTGCAGCTTAGAGCTCCATACATATGCATAAATAAGTTAAAAGGCCGCTACCCAAGAGAATTGCCGTGGTAGGTACCAGTGAAAACAAAAGCATTAAGGGAAAGGAACTCGAGGAAGAGAATTTTGGAAAACAAGTTTGAAAATAACAATATATATTATACCAATCTCAAAGGGGTAACAAATTATATTTTACATCAGAACAAATAGAATGAACCAGCATATGTCATAATAAAAGCGTTAAGTTTGATTTTAAGTTACGTAGGTGATACAAATTTTAATTACATCGTCATAATCGAATCCCTAAGCACCAATCACTACAATCTTTGGACATATGTTCCGACACTTCAATTAGGGGAAAAAGAAAGGGAATGGGGGGGGGGGGACCCATAAATTCAGAAATCAGTTTCTTTGCATTATATTACACAATATGCTAGAAGGGAGGTACATCAATAAGGTTTCAGGCTCGTGCCAGTAGAATAGAAAGTTGGTAGTGTGATACACCTGCAAGATGAGCTCACAAATTGATACAGTGTTTACAATAAGACATTGTAATGCAACCTCATGGCAAACAATTCAAGAGATTCAGAATTGAAATAAACCAATCTCGAATTTCAGGGAGTGATCCTATTGGTAGATTAAAAATAAAAATAAATAGGAATTCTAACAAGTGATCCCAGCAGGGATTAAAACACACACGCATGCGCAGAAGTGATAATAAAATAGAAGCTAACCAATGAACATACAAATTAAATTAGCAGACCACATCTTTTGAGCAAGTACCATTTTTACCCAAATTAAGCAGATAGATGGGGTAAGAAAAGAAATAAAGATAGGTACAAGATAAAGGATAGAATAAGGAAATAAGAAACGGAGGAATGGGATAGGATAAGGATCAAGCCGCCAAGTCCCCAGCGCTAACAGACGCGATGCAAGAGTTCATCTCAGAAAGCAGGAATGTTTATGGACTAGAATAGTAGATCAGCTGTCCAGTACACCATTTTACACCACATTTTAGGAATATAAATGTCCAAAAGGCAGAACATTTGCGCTGCTAGAATACTCAGATGTGTCCTGAAGGGACCAAAGTTCAATTTTCGTTACTACGGCGAAGCCCAAGTATAGCAAGGTAGGGCACGTTAAATGATAGAAAAAAAGTGTGTCTGCTCACCCTTGACAGAAGTCCAGCACGAAGTTTACAAGTAAAATGGACACGGACCAGCCGTGTGGAGAGTTCCAGCTCCCACTGTCTTCAACAAGGTTATACCACAACTGACCTGCCAAATAAACGACACAAGGCCATATATATATATGCCAGCGGGGGATATCGAGAACATACTATAGGTGTGACGTCAGAGTGGATGCGCCATAGAGGCGAGCAGTGACAGCAGTAGTACAAGCAGCGGGGAAGCCGACAGTTCGTAACAGCAGACGGAGAAAAGAGCACCAATTCGACGGGGAGATTATTATTTTTTTTTTTTTAACGTAAGGTAAGCACTAATAGTTCGCAACATCATCTATGTTGATAGTACAGGACTATTCACCGAACTTTATTGTCACAGGTTGTAAATAAAATTTTACAAAGCAGCAGTGTGTGTTTTATGTCTATGCACATATCTTGTAGTTTGAGCACTGAAATACAAATTGTCCACTGTTCTAGAGGGATCAAAATTCATTAATGCTGGCCCATTCATGATAATAAATATTAAGGTATTAAGGCTGTCTGACCCCACTGATGACCTCAAATTGTTCTTTGTTGGATTTTATTGAATTAAATGCTCTCACAAGAAATAACTGACACACGTAACACTGGCACATTTCGAAGCAACTTGTGTAAAATCAGAAATCTGTCTTTGCTGGACACAACTTAGCTTAAAATCTTGCTTGACTTTATCAACTTGCTAAGCTCTCTAAATTCATACCATTTGTGAATAACTTGATTTAATTTAGCATTCAGTTCCTCGCATTTGCTACAAACACTGATTTGAGTTCGTTTTCGGGAAGTTTTCCAAGAAGAGGTTATGTAATTTCCTAATGCTGAGCTGAGAACAAAGGTATTCAACTTCTTCCCCACCGTACTTTTCAAGCAACATGATGGTGAACCGCTGAAATCACCTTAAGAAGGAAGGGCATCCTTGTTGTCAAGAATCAGAAGCAGACTGAATATTCTCTTATGGAGCAGAAGAGCTGACCCTGGATGATACTCAGGAGTGCTCACACTGCAGGCACATATGTGGCCAGGGAAAAGAAGAAGATTGCTGTGCTGTTCTCTTGATGACTACTACTCGCTGGCATCCCATAACTAAGAAGTGGCAACAGTGTTTGCTTTGCATATGTACACACAATTCTAACTTTTGCGTAATTCTGAATTATGGATGATGCACATATAACTCTGGTCTAACTGTGACGGGCTGATGGGTTCAGACGGATGAGGCGCTGGCCTTCTGACCCCAACTTGGCAGGTTTGATCCTGGCTCAGTCTGATGGTATTTGAAGGTACTCAAATACATTAGCCTTGTGTCAGTAGATTTACTGGCATGTAAAAGAATTCCTGCGGGACAAAATTCCGGCATCTCGGCGTCTACAAAAACTGTCAAAGTAGTTAGTTGGACGTAAAAACAAACATTATTATTACTCTGGTTTAACTGTGAATACATTTATACCCACAATTATACTGTAGTAACAACAGTACGTTTATTTGGGTTGACCAAAGGTACAGAATTGTTCAATTCAAATACACTACTGCCCGACTGTAACAGTTTCTTCATGTTCTTCATAACCGAAAATAGTATTACTATCTGGAACTGTCATACTTTCTACTTTTGAACAGAATGAGAGTATAATTTGCCTCATCTCTCATAGAAAGCTGGACTGAGAAAACTAAAAAAAATCTTCTGAATGTGTTTATTTGGGTTGAGATGCACGATGAAGGGATTTTTTAAAATACAGCTTCTGCCCTAGGTTTAGGACATTTATCACAATAGCATAGGCTAATATGGGTGAAAATCAAATTTGTTGTAAAAGGACAAGACAAAGCTCATTTTAAGTCTCACGATGCGAGGAGCAAGTCTTGCAAAATCTGTGTTTTAAGGCCCTAAAACTAACCATTTTTGAGATATTGGCACCACACAGCCACTGTTCCAGGTCAATGTGCTGGAGAGCAGACTCGTGAACGAAGCGACCGGGAGGATTATAACTTCCGCTTCGGCAAATTGCATAAGACGATTGTAAGGGAATTACGTATGCAAAGACATTCGGACCGAACCTGCAAATTATTGAAGTTTCGTGTCCAATGAATGAACTGCGCATGTATCAGGTGTATATAAGGCGCGATTCTGAAGCGTAGCCTATGCTCAAAGTAGTTGTTGCATTCGACTTGCATCTTAACGTCGGCTGTAAGAATGCCACGCCGAAGAATTCGTGCTCATTACGAGCAGATGTCAGAGTTTGAAAGAGGTCGTGCAATCGGATTGAAAGAAGCTCGTTGGTCGAATCGCGCTGTCGCTGGACATTTGGGTCAAAGTGATGCGGCGATTAGACTATGCTGACAAGCGTGGGTCAGCAACGGCAGGCATCAGCGTCAGGACGGCAGTGGTCGACCGAGGGCCACAACAGCACGGGCAGACAAAGCGATTGTCAGAACAGCTGTCACAGCACCGGAGTCGTCGTTATCAACGATCCAGCGTGTGACCCGCACACATGTGTCCACCATGACCCTCAACAGACGCCTGAGCGAGAGGAATTTGCACTCGCGCCGCCCGTTATGCCGCTTACCACTCACGCCTGTTCACCGTCAAGCCAGATTACAGCGGTGCCGTGCTCGAGCAACGTGGAACTGCTCCGACTGGGGACGTATAGTCTTTAGTGACGAGTCCCGTTTCCAACGGTGCCCTGACGAAAACCGCAGACGTGTTTGGAGACGTCCAGGCCAGCGTGGGGATCCTGCCTTGACTATCGCACGCCACACAAGCCCACAACAGGGGGTGATGGTCTGGGGTGCCATCTCCTTTTATAGCCGGACACCCCTGGTAGTCATTCCTGGCACATTGACAGCACTGCGGTATGTTGATGACATTCTACGGCCGGTTGTGTTACTGTTCCTTCAGCGACATCCAGGCCTTACTTTCCAACATGATAATGCCCGGCCGCACACGGCACGTGTTGGTATGAACCGTCTTCAAGCTTGTCCTATCCTTACTTGCCCAGTTAGATCGCCGGATCTCTCTCCCATAGAGCACATTTGGGACGTCATGGGAAGGCGAATGCGAACATCCCGGAATGTCGCCGATTTACCCCAACAGTTGGAGACCATTTGGCACGAAATTCCGCAGGACAACATCCGAGAACTTTATCGGTCTATGCCACGTCGAGTGACAGCTTGCATCCAGGCCAGGGGTGGACCAACATCTTATTGACGTCCTCATTTTTTAACGCTCTAACTCTGCAATGAATTATCGTTTGTTCTGCAGTTTTGATCGTTTGTTTTTCTATGTCTGTTCCTCACATCCACCGATTTTTATCGCCATCGGACAATTCATTCCTGGTGCGTCGTTTTTCTTGTTATACAGTGTATGTAAATTTAAAATTGTCTATACAATTCTAAATATCCAGTAGAATTTATACATGTGGGTATGGAGGTACTTCCGTGTATGTGGGGCTTGCCCTTTCTCCATCTACCACTCCTAGATTGTACATGTTCAAGTTAAGGAGAATAATCTATCTATATATATAAAACTAGCAAGATACCCGTGCTTCGCTACGGTATTATACCGAAATATACAATTGAATGCTTATTGTTATATATATAATCCGCCGAAATTCGCGATCTGACTGGTTATCTGAGAGAATCCGCCAAAATTCGCGATCTGACTCGTTTTCTAATAGATTACGGCAAGTTTCCTCCCATTTTACAATCTTTCTTTCCAGCAATCGATTTCGTACTTCCCGGGCTAGGTCCAGGTATTCCACCCGCTCAGTTGGGTCACTAAATCTTTGCCATCTTTTCCTATAATCATTTTTAATATTGATCAAATCCTTGAGGAGATCCGGCGTGGTGTCCTCTTGGGTGCCTTGGCGGTACTGAACCCGCGGCTGGACTGCATTCTTAGTCATTACCCGCCCAGGATGCGTTTCCAGCGCGGTCTGCACATTTGACGACGGTCCAGAACATTATTATTATTATTATTATTATTATTATTATTATTATTATTATTATTATTATTATTATTATTATTGTTATAGATGTTCTGGACCCCACAGCAAGCTGCAAGACAGCTACTTGGCGGTAAATTACATCTGCTGCCACTGTCATTGTTAACAATGTGACCAGCACCATTGTCGCGCGTAGCTAAGTGTGCGGGATTTCTGGTGATACGAATGACATATTCCGTGCATTATTGACCTTATTATAGAGGTGAACAATTGGACGGTCAATCTCATTCCTATCGTTTATTTCAAAGGTGTTTAAATGTTTATTTATATGCCAGGAGAATGTACTGTAATCTAAGAACGTTCTCCGAAGCAAAAGTTGGCTCTTGAAAACGAACCAAGGAAAGATAAAAAATGATCAGTTTATGATCAGAATAAGTACATCGGAAATCTACAGCCTATTTCCAGTCATTCGACAGGGTCAGGAATGGAACGAATGAAGCCCCCATCTGGCGGCGGCAATAGGAATTGTGCCGGCTGCCGAAACCTGTCGCACTCCTCTGGGGCAATGGATAATGAATGAATGATAAATGAAATAAAATTATATTGGACAGTGTTGCTGGAATGAATCATGACAGGGAAAACCGGAGTATCCGGAGAAAACCCTGTCCCGCCTCCGTTTTGTCCAGCACGAATGTCTCATGGAGTGACCGGGATTTGAACCACATAACCCAGCTGTGAGAGGCAGGCGCGCTGCCACCTGAGCAACGGAGGCTCCTTATAAGTACATTATGAATAGTAAAATCAACTGTTCTCACCTCCTTTTACATCCCACCGCCGTTAAGTTTATTAACCCCCCCCCCACACACACACAAAATAACAGAAAGGCATGTTTCTTTATGTTTAAAGGAGATTCCAAACACCAATGTTCACGTCTATTACCTTCAGTTTTGAGATATAAGTATCCCCATAAAAATAATTCACTTTTTTCACTTCCTTTCACACTCCCCCCCCCCCCCCGAATTGAGTTTTCCGGCAAAAACCTTGTTTCTTTAATAGTAAACGATCTCCTAAATACCAATTATCACCACTCTTGATTTGTGGGACCTCATGAAAGGAATTCAACTCCTTTTCAAACCCGCCCACCAAGATGATCCCCCCCCCAAAAAACGCGTTTTCTTTGTTTCTAAAGGAGATCCAAATACCAATTTTCACGTCTGTAACAACTTTAGTTTTTATTAGGCGTAAGTATTCTCATACAATTAAGTCAATTAATTTTTTAATTCTTTCACCCCCCCCCCCCTTTTCATTGGATTTTTCGAGAAAACCTGTTTCTTTACTTTAAAGCAGAATCCAAATATCAAATTTCACGCCTGTAACATCTTCATTTTTGAGATATCAGTAGCTTGATTAAAATAATGGCATTCAACCCATTATTCAACCTATTGGGATTTTCTGAAAACAAAAAATACATGTTTCTTTATTTTTAAAGGAGGTTTTAAGTACCAATTTTTACATCTGTAAACTTTTCAGTTTTTAAGATGTAGATACACTCATTTTAAAAATTCACTCCCTTTTTCACCCCCCCCCCCATATTTGGATTTTCCAAAAACGAAAAAATACCTGTTTCTTTATTTTTAAAGTAGATCCCAAATACCAATTTCCAAGTCTGTAATATCTTCAGGTTCTGAAACAATAGTAGCCTCATTAAAGGCATTCAACCCATTTTTCACCCTTTTCCACCCTTCCTATTGGGATTTTCCGAAAACAAAAATATACGTGTTTCTTTATTTTTAAAGGAGATTCTAAATACAAATTTTTTACATCTATAAACTTTAAAAATTTTGTGATATAGATACACTCATTTTAAATATTCACCCCCTCTCACCCCCTATTAATTGGATTTTCCAAAAAACAAAAACACACGTGTTTCTTTACTTTTAAAGGAGATCCAAAACACCAATTTTCAGGTCTGTAATATGTTCAGTTTCTGAGATATATGTTGTAACCAAGGTTGAAGTTTACAGAACACAACTTTTATTGCTTCACTTTATAATATTTACACAAATAACTGAAATTTATTTTGAAGCAAAAAGGAATATTGAATCTTGAGAAAAGTCTGTCTTTATACAATATGTACAGGTTTGCAGTTTTATATACACTTCTATCTTGAAAAGATAGTCTTTGTGAATTGACACGTTGATAGTCGAGAACTATCTGGCACACTAACATAAATGTTCATGAGAGTCTTTGTTTGTTGAAGTGCCTGAATTCCTAAAAAGCAAGTTCAATTGATTGAAGAAATTCCACCTAGCGAAACTAAGGGAGCTTGCATAAATTAGGGAATGAAAATGGCTTGTAAAAGAATTACGGAACATAGGCAGCGGAAACAGGTAAGGGAGCGGTGACCAGAGGTGAAACCTCGTACTGCCAGAAATTCAGTCCACCTGGTCGAAGCACATTTTCAAGAGGAGTAGCCTCCGTGCTCGACGTAGGGTGTATTCTGGAGCTGGACACCGGGGCAAGTGGGCTAGTGAGCAGGCCGGGAGCTCCTATTTATAGTACACTCGATGGTCAGGCACGCGCACTGAGGGCTGCGCGTCGAAGCTAGCAGAATGATACACAGGCGCGCGTGCAGCTGGCTGGCGGAACGAGAAAGGGAGCGCCGGACATACAACAATATAAGTATCCTCATTAAATGCATTCAATCCATTTTTCAACCCTTTCCACCTTTCCTATTGGGATTTTCCGAAGACAAAAAAATACGTGTTTTTTATTTTTAATGAAGATTCTAAATACCAATTTTTACATCTGTAAACTTTCAAAGTTCTGAGATATAGATACACTGATTTTAAAAATTCACCCCCCTTTTCACACTCCCATTAATTGGATTTTCCAAAAACAAAAAAATACGTGTTTCTTTATTTTTAAAAGAGATCAAAAGTACCAATTTTCAGGTCTGTAATACCTTCAGTTTCTGAGATATAAGAACCGGTATCCTGATTAAAGGCATTCAACCCATTTTCCCCCATTTTCACCCCTCCTATTGGGATTTTCTGAAAACAAAAAAATACGTATTGCCTTATTTTTAAAGAAGATTCTAAATACCAATTTTTACATTTGTAAACTTTTAAAGTTTTGAGATATAGATTCACTCATTTTCAAATTTCACCCCCCTTTTCACCCCCTTAGCGACGGAATATCCAAAAATTCTCTCTTAGCGAGCACCTACAGCGTAATATGAATATATCCTCAAAATTTCATTTCTTTATGTCCAGTAGTTTTGGCTCGGCGATGATGAATCAGTCAGTCAGTCAGACACGTATTTTTTTGTTTTCAGAAAATCCCAATAGGAGGGGTGAAAAAAGGTGAAAAAATTTGTTGAATGCCTTTAATCAGGATTCCGGTTCTTATATCTCAGAAACTGAAGATATTACAGAGCTGTAAATTGGTACTTTTGATCTCTTTTAAAAATAAAGAAACACGTATTTTTTTGTTTTTGGAAAATCCAATTAATGGGGGGTGAAAAGGGGGTGAATTTTTAAAATGATCGTACCTACATCTCAAAATTTTAAAGATTATAGACGTAAAAATTGGTATTTAGAATCTCCTTTAAAAATAAAGAAACACGTATTTTTTTTGTTTTCAGAAAATCCCAATAGGAAGGGTGGAATAGGGTGAAAAATGGGTTGAATGCTTTTAATGAGGCTACTTATAATTCAGAACCTGAAGATATTACAGACCTGAAAATTGGTATTTGAGATCTATTTTAAAAATAAAGAAACAGGTATTTTTTCGTTTTTGGAAAATCCAAATAATGGGGAGTGAAAAGGGGGTGAATTTTTAAAATGAGTGTGTCTACATCTTAAAACTTTAAAAGTTTACAGATGTAAAAAATTGGTATTTAGAATCTCCTTTAAAAATAAAGGAACACGTATTTTTTCCCGTAAATCGCAATAGGAGGGGTGTAAAAGTATGAATAATGGGTTGAATGCCTTTAATGAGGATACATACATCTCAGAAACTGAAGAAATTACAGAACTGAAAATTTGTTTATGGGATCTCTTTTAAAAATAAAGAAACGCGTATTTTTTGTTTTTGGAAAATCCAATTAATGGCGGTTAAACAGGAGTGACAAATTGGGATGAATTTTTTGAAAGACTATATCTACAGAATATCTGAGAAACGTAAAATGTTACAGACGTAGAAAGTGTGTATTTGGAATCTCCTGTAAATGTAAAGAAACATAGGTGATTTGTTTTTGGAAACTCCATTTAAGGGGAACTAAAAAGGGGTGACATTTTAAAATGAGAATTTCTACAGTACCTATCTCAAAAAACTCAACACGTTACAGAAGTAAAAAATGGTATTTTTTAATCTCTATTAAAAATAAAGGAACGTGGGTTTTTAGTTTTCGGAAATAACACTTGGGTGGAGGGGGTAATGGTGAGTGAAAATGGTGTTGAATTCTTTTAATTAAGCTACTGATATCTCAAAAAATAAGATGTTACAGACGTGAAATTTGATATTTGGAATCTGCTTTAAAAGTTAAAAAAAAACACGTATTCTCGGAAAATCCAATGAAAGGTGGGGGGGGGGGGGTGAATGAATTGAAAAATTAATTGACTTAATTGTATGAGAATACATACCTCTAATAAAAACTAAAGTTGTTACAGACGTGACCATTGGTATTTGGATCTCCTTTAAAAATAAAGAAAAACGCGTTTTGGGGGGATCCAGTTTTGGCGGGCGGGTTCGAAAAAAAAGTTGAATTCCTTTCATGAGGACACATAAATCAAAAACTGAAGTTAGAGTCGTGATAATTGGTATTTAGAATATCATTTACTGTTAAAGAAACAGTATTTTTTGCCGGATAATTCACTTGGGGGGGGGGGGAGGAGTGTGAAAGGAAGTGAAAGAAAGTGAATTATTTTTATGGGGATACTTATATCTCAAAACTGAAGGCAATAGACGTGAACATTGGTCTTTGAAATCTCCTTTAAACGTAAAGAAACACGCCTTCCTCTAATTTTTTTGAGGGGTTTGTTAATAAACTTAACGGCGGTGGCGTGTAAAAGGAGGTGAGACCAATTGATTTTACTGTTCATAATGTACTTATGAGGAGCCTCCGTTGCTCAGGCGGCAGCGCGCCGGCCTCTCACAGCTGGGTTCCGTGGTTCAAACCCCGGTCACTCCATGTGACCTTCGTGCTGGACAAAGCGGAGGCGGGACAGGTTTTTCTCCGGATACTCCGATTTTTCCTGTCATAATTCATTCCAGCAACACTGTCCAATATTTCATTTCATTTGTCATTCATCGATCATTGCCCCAGAGGAGTGCTTCGGCAGCCAGCACAATTCCTATTTTCGCCGCTAGATGGGACTTTATTCGTTCCATTCCTGTCCCTGTCGAATGACTGGAAACAGGCTGTAGATTTTCGATGTACTTATTCTGATCATTGATCGATCATTTTTAATCCTTCCTGGGTTCGTTTTCAACAGCCATCTGTTCCTTCGGAGAACGTTCTTAGAATTACAGTAGATTCTCCTGGCATATAAATAAAAATTTAAACACATTTGAAATAAACGATAAGAATGCGATTGACCGTCAAATTGTTCACCTCTATAACAAGGTCAATAATGCATGGAAGTCAGTCATTCGTATCGTCAGAAAACCCGCACAATTGCCTACCCGCGATAATGGTGCTAGTCACATTGTCAACAATGACAATGACAGCAGATGTAAGTTACCGCCAAGTAGCGGTATTGCGTCTTGCTGTGGGGTCCAGAACATCTAATGATAATAATAATAATAATAATAATAATAATAATAATAATAATAATAATAATAATAATAATAATAATAATAATAATAATAATAATAATGTTCTGGACCGTCGTCAAATGTGCGGACCTCGCTGGAAACGGGTCCTGGACGGGTAATATCTAAGAATGCAGTCCGGCGGCGGGTTCAGTACCGCCAAGGCACCCAAGACGACATCACGCCGGATCTCCTATAGGATTTGATCCATATTAAAAATGCTTATAGGAAAATATGGCAAAGATTTAGGGACCCAACTGACCGGGTGGAATACCTGGACCTACCCCGGGAAGTACGAAATCGATTGCTGTAAAGAAAGATTGAAAAATGGGAGGAAACTTGCCGTAATCTATTAGAAAACGAGTCAGATCGCGAATTTTTGCGGATTCTCGCAGAAAACGAGTCGGATCGCAAATTTCGGCGGATTATATATCTAAAACAATAACATTCAATTATAAATTTCAGTGTAATACCGTAGCGAAGCACGGGTATCTTGCTAGTAATCTATATATTTTTTTGTTTTCAGAAAATCGCAATAGGAGGGATGAAAAAGGGTGAAAATGGGGGAAAATGGGTTGAATGCCTTTAATAAGGATACCGGTTCTTATATCTCAGAAACTGAAGATATTACAGACCTGAAAATTGGTACTTTTGATCTCTTTTAAAAATAAAGAAACACGTATTTTTTTTATTTTTGGAAAATCCAATTAATGGGAGGGTGGAAAGGGGGTGAATTTTTAAAATGAGTGAATCTATATCTACAAACTTTTAAAGTTTGCAAATGTAAAAATTGGTATTTAGAATCTTCATTAAAAATAAAGAAACACGTACTTTTTTGTTTTCGGAAAATCGCAATAGGAGGAGTGAAAAGGGGTGAAAAAGGGGTTGAATTCCTTTAATGAGGCTACTTATATCTCAGAAACTGAAGATATTATAGACCTGAAAATTGGTGTTTGGGATCTCCTTTAAAAATAAAGAAACACGTATTTTTTTTGTTTATGGAAAACCCAATAAAGTGGGGGGGGTGAAAAGGGGATAATATTTTAAAATGAGTGTATCTATATCTCAAAACTTTTAAAGGTTATGGATGTAAAAATTGGTATTTAGAATCTCCATTAAAAGTAAAGAAACACGTATATTTTGTTTTCGGAAAATCCTAATAGGAAGGGTGGAAAAGGTTGAAAAAGGGGTCGAATGCATTTCGTGAGTCTACTTATATTTCAGAACCTGAAGATATTACAGACCTGAAAATTGGTGTTTGGGATCTCCTTTAAAAATAAAGAAACACGTATTTTTTTGTGGAAAATACAATTAATGGGGGGTGTGAAAAGGGGGTGAAATTTTAAAATGAGTGTATCTATATATCAAAACTTTTTAAGTTTATAGATGTAAAAATTGGTATTTAGAATCTCCTTTAAAAATAAAGAAACACGTATTCTTTTGTTTTCTGAAAATCCCAATAGGAAGGGTGTAAAAGGGTGAATAATGGGTTGAATGCCTTTCATGAGGCTACTTATATTTCAGAACCTGAAGATATTACAGACCTGAAAATTGGTATTTTGGGTCTACTTTAAAAGTAAAGAAACAAGTATTTTTTCGTTTTTGGAAAATCCAAATATTGGGGGGTGAAAAGGGGGCTGAAATTTTTAAAATGAGTGTGTCTACGTCTTAAAACTTTAAAATTTACAGATGTAAAAATTGGTAGTTAGAATCTCCTCTAAAAATAAAGGAACACGTATTTTTTTGTTTCCAGTAAATCCTAATAGGAGGGGTGTAAAAGGGTGAAAAATGGGTTGAATGCCTTTAATGAGGATACACATATCTCATAAACGAAAGATATTACATAACTGATAATTCGCATATGGGATCTCCTTTAAAAATAAAGAAACACGTATTTTGTAGTTTTTGGAAAAGCCAATTAATGGTGGTTAAACAGGAGTGACAAATTGGGGTGAATTTTTTGAAAGACAATATCTACAGAATATCTTGGAAACGTAAAATGTTAGAGACGTAAAAAGTGGGTGTAAATCTCCTGTAAATGTAAAGAAATATAGGTGATTTGTTTTTGGAAACTTCACTTAAGGGGAATTCAAAAGGGGTGAAATTTTAAAATGAGAATTTTTACAGTATATCTAAAAAAAACTTAACATGTTACAGAAGTGAAAAATCTAATTTTTATCTCTATTAAACATAAAGAAAAGTGTGTTTAAGGTTTTCGGAAATACCACTTGGGTGGAGGGGGGGTAAGAATGACTGAAAATGGTGATGAATTCTTCTAATTAGGCTACTGATATCTCAAAAATGAAGATGTTACAGACGTGAAATTTGATATTTGCAATCTGCTTTAAAAGTAAAGAAACGCGTATTCTCGGAAAAACCAATGAAGTTGTGGGGGAGTGAAAGAATTGAGAAATTAATTGACTTAATTGTATGAGATTGCATACATCTAATAAAAACTAAAGTTGTTTCAGACGTGAAAATTCGTATTTGGATCTCCTTTAAAAACAAAGAAAAACGCGTTTTGGTGGGGAAACCATCTTGGACGGCGGGAGTGTAAAGGAGTTGAATTCCTTTCATGAGGAAACATAAATCAAAAACTGAAGAAGTTAGAGTCGTGATAATTGGTATTTAGAAGATCCTTTACTATTAAAGAAACAAGTATTTTTTGCGGGAAAATTCACTTACGGGGGGGGGGGGGGATTATTGTGAAATGAAGTGAAAAAAAAGGAAATTACTTTTATGGGGATACTTATATCTCAAAACTGAAGGTAATAGACGTGAACACTGGTGTTTGGAATCTCCCTTAAACATAAAGAAACAAGCATTCTTTTAATTTTTTTTTGTGGGGGGGTGGCGGTAAATAAACTTAACGGGCTGGGGTGTAGAAGGAGGTGAGACCAAATGATTTTACTGTTATTAATGTACTTATAAGGATCCTCCGTTGCTCAGGCGGCAGCGCGCCGGCCTCTCACAGCTGGGTTCCGTGGTTCAAATCCCGGTCACTCCATGTGGCATTCGTGCTGGACAAAACGGATGCGGGACAGGTTTTTCTCCGGATACTCCGGTTTTCCCTGTCATCAGCCATTCCAGCAACACATAATAGTAATAATAATAATAACAATCATAATAATAATAATAATAATAATAATATTCCGGACCGTCGTCAAATGTGCGGACCGCGCTGGAAACGGCTCCTGGACGGATATGACTAAGAATGCAGTCCGGCCGCGGGTTCAGTGCCGCCAAGGCACCCAATATGACAGCACGCCGGATCTCCTGAAGGATTTTATCCATATTAAAAATATTATAGGAAAAGATGGCAAAGATTTACGGGCCCAACTGACCGGGAGGAATACCTGATCCTAGCCCGGGAAGTACGAAATCGATTGCTGGAAAGGAAGATTTAAAAATGCGAGGAAACGTGCCGTAAAATAATAGAAAACCAGTCAGATCGGGAATTTTGGTGGATTCTCGCAGAAAACGAGTCAGATCGTGAATTTCGGCAGATTATATATCTGAAACAATAAGCATTCAATTATAAATGTCTGTATAATACCGTAGCGAAGCACGGGTATCTTGCTTGTCTATATATATAAAATAGCTTGTCCTGACTGACTGACTGACTGATTCATCATCGCCGAGCCAAAACTACTGGACATAATGAAATGAAATTTTGGGGATAAATTCATATTAAGATGTAGGTGCTCGCTAAGAGAGAATTTTTCGATATTCCGTCGCTAAGGGGGTGAAAAGGGGGGTGAAAGTTGAAAATGAGTGAATCTATATCTCAAAACTTTAAAAGTTTACAAATGTAAAAATTGGTATTTAGAATCTTCTTTAAAAATAAGGCAATACGTATTTTTTTTGTTTTCAGAAAATCCCAATAGGAGGGGGGAAAATGGGTTGAATGCCTTTAATCAGGATACCGGTTCTTATATCTCAGAAACTGAAGGTATTACAGACCTGAAAATTGGTACTTTTGATCTCTTTTAAAAATAAAGAAACACGTATTTTTTTTGTTTATGGAAAATCCAATTAATGGGAGTGGGAAAAGGGGGGTGAATTTTTAAAATCAGTGTATCTATATCTCAGAACTTTGAAAGTTTACAGATGTAAAAATTGGCATTTAGAATCTTCATTAAAAATAAAGAAACACGTATTTTTTTGTCTTCGGAAAATCCCAATAGGAAAGGTGGAAAGGGTTGAAAAATGGATTGAATGCATTTAATGAGGATACTTATATCTCAGAAACTGAATATATTACAGACCTGAAAATTGGTGTTTTGGATCTCCTTTAAAAGTAAAGAAACACGTGTGTTTTTGTTTTTTGGAAAATCCAATTAATGGGGGGTGAGAGGGGGTGAATATTTAAAATGAGTGTATCTATATCACAAAATTTTTAAAGTTTATAGATGTAAAAAATTTGTATTTAGAATCTCCTTTAAAAATAAAGAAACACGTATATTTTTGTTTTCGGAAAATCCCAATAGGAAGGGTGGAAAAGGGTGAAAAATGGGTTGAATGCCTTTAATGAGGCTACTATTGTTTCAGAACCTGAAGATATTACAGACCTGGAAATTGGTATTTGGGATCTACTTTAAAAATAAAGAAACAGGTATTTTTTCGTTTTTGGAAAATCCAAATATGGGGGGGGGGGTGAAAAAGGGAGTGAATTTTTAAAATGAGTGTATCTACATCTTAAAAACTGAAAAGTTTACAGATGTAAAAATTGGTACTTAAAACCTCCTTTAAAAATAAAAAAACATGTATTTTTTGTTTTCAGAAAATCCCAATAGGTTGAATAATGGGTTGAATGCCATTATTTTAATCAAGCTACTGATATCTCAAAAATGAAGATGTTACAGGCGTGAAATTTGATATTTGGATTCTGCTTTAAAGTAAAGAAACAGGTTTTCTCGAAAAATCCAATGAAGGGGGGGGGGGGGTGAAAGAATTAAAAAATTAATTGACTTAATTGTATGAGAATACTTACGCCTAATAAAAACTAAAGTTGTTACAGACGTGAAAATTGGTATTTGGATCTCCTTTAGAAACAAAGAAAGCGCGTTTTTTGGGGGGGGGGTATCATCTTGGTGGGCGGGTTTGAAAAGGAGTTGAATTCCTTTCATGAGGTCCCACAAATCAAGAGTGGTGATAATTGGTATTTAGGAGATCGTTTACTATTAAAGAAACAAGGTTTTTGCCGGAAAACTCAATTCGGGGGGGGGGGGGAGTGTGAAAGGAAGTGAAAAAAGTGAATTATTTTTATGGGGATACTTATATCTCCAAACTGAAGGTAATAGACGTGAACATTGGTGTTTGGAATCTCCTTTAAACATAAAGAAACATGCCTTTCTGTTATTTTGTGTGTGTGTGGGGGGGGGGGGTTAATAAACTTAACGGCGGTGGGATGTAAAAGGAGGTGAGAACAGTTGATTTTACTATTCATAATGTACTTATAAGGAGCCTCCGTTGCTCAGGTGGCAGCGCGCCTGCCTCTCACAGCTGGGTTATGTGGTTCAAATCCCGGTCACTCCATGAGACATTCGTGCTGGACAAAACGGAGGCGGGACAGGGTTTTCTCCGGATACTCCGGTTTTCCCTGTCATGATTCATTCCAGCAACACTGTCCAATATAATTTTATTTCATTTATCATTCATTCATTATCCATTGCCCCAGAGGAGTGCGACAGGTTTCGGCAGCCGGCACAATTCCTATTGCCGCCGCCAGATGGGGGCTTCATTCGTTCCATTCCTGACCCTGTCGAATGACTGGAAATAGGCTGTAGATTTCCGATGTACTTATTCTGATCATAAACTGATCATTTTTTATCTTTCCTTGGTTCGTTTTCAAGAGCCAACTTTTGCTTCGGAGAACGTTCTTAGATTACAGTACATTCTCCTGGCATATAAATAAACATTTAAACACCTTTGAAATAAACGATAGGAATGAGATTGACCGTCCAATTGTTCACCTCTATAATAAGTTCAATAATGCACGGAATATGTCATTCGTATCACCAGAAATCCCGCACACTTAGCTACGCGCGACAATGGTGCTGGTCACATTGTTAACAATGACAGTGGCAGCAGATGTAATTTACCGCCAAGTAGCTGTCTTGCAGCTTGCTGTGGGGTCCAGAACATCTATAACAATAATAATAATAATAATAATAATAATAATAATAATAATAATAATAATAATAATAATAATAATAATAATAATAATAATGTTCTGGACCGTCGTCAAATGTGCAGACCGCGCTGGAAACGGATCCTGGGCGGGTAATGACTAAGAATGCAGTCCAGCCGCGGGTTCAGTACCGCCAAGGCACCCAAGAGGACACCACGCCGGATCTCCTCAAGGATTTGATCAATATTAAAAATGATTATAGGAAAAGATGGCAAAGATTTGGTGACCCAACTGAGCGGGTGGAATACCTGGACCTAGCCCGGGAAGTACGAAATCGATTGCTGGAAAGAAAGATTGTAAAATGGGAGGAAACTTGCCGTAATCTATTAGAAAACGAGTCAGATCGCGAATTTTGGCGGATTCTCTCAGATAACCAGTCAGATCGCGAATTTCGGCGGATTATATATATAACAATAAGCATTCAATTGTAAATTTCAGTATAATACCGTAGCGAAGCACGGGTATCTTGCTAGTAAATTATAATAATAATTGGGCATCCCGTTATTCATTTGTACATTCTGGACACTTAAGTAGAAAGTACGAGGCTGGAGGGCCGCTTGGTATATAGTAAAGTGTATTAGCTGGAAGGTCTCCATATTAGATCTTTTACGTCGTATTGCCCCCTTTATGCCGGGCTCAGCTCGCCGGAGAGCGAGGGTCTCAGTGGTGGACCGTTCGCTATCGGCTGCGCAGAAAATTTTAAAGGCAGGGATAGATGAAGGACTAGCGACAAATGGAAGGAGACTAAATTAGGTTTACACATGTATTAAACTAACACTCTTTTAAAGAAAACAATTAAATTAACAAAATCTGGGTTGGATTCTTGAAAAACATCTTCTCCTCGTGCTTTCACTCGTGAGGGGTCTCGCTCAAATAAATTTTCAATGATTGTTCTTTTCTGCAATAATAAATATAGAAACCATTAACTTACTGAAAAATTGATTGGAAAACAAAATAATATCTAATATCCTTCTCTTATGATGATAATCCAATTATTAAAATTAAAATCTTCCCTCCTGGGTTTCAATTATTTTCCAAGAAAATGACTATTTTCTCCTCCTTATTTAAATTATTGAAAATTATTTAATTCATTAATTTATGATTAGCAAGTCTTCCCTAGACTTTCCTTTCAACAATTACTTCGTTTATATAATTATTGATTGAATAAACTTCTTCTAATAACTTTTACTTGAACTTATATCACCTTAACTTTTGCTCAATTTTATGCAGAAAGTGACTGTACAACATCTAACAATTAAATCTCGTGACATCAGTCCACGGACGTTGCCTTCTCTTATTCACTTTGAGATAGTAAATTAGGCCCTAATCAACCTTAAATTACGATAAAATCTTCTAAAGATTCAAAATTGATCCAATTACGGACACGCGAAATAATACAAGTCGGTCAAAACTTTGACGCACATAATGAAAATTACCTTCACAAAATCGTACATGAAATATTCCAAAAAACACAGAATAGGATCAAATCTCACATCACACATTCACACAGGGGTACACGGCGTTATTATAACATTATTTACACGAACACTAACCCATTATTATTAATTTTAGGATTTTACTGCGAATTAGGGAAATCATTCTCCAGATGACACTATCACACACATCCCAGGTATCAATTCAGAGTGTGATAGAATTAAGGTTATCACTTATACAAAGAAATTAACTATACAACGATGTTCAAGGAGTATTTTAAACAGAAATCATCCTAATTTAGCGAACAGAATAATTGTAACACAGGTCAAAATAATAGAATACGCGCTAACGGTACATGAGTTGCGGCATTTATTTTTATTCATCATAATGTCGTGGCTCTCAATTATTCTGCACTGAAGCTCGAAGAAATCATGTCCAGTGACACATCTCTTCCCAAAATTGACTCTAATGGGTGCATAAATTATTACTCAAAATATAATGCCCATCTGCAAGTCATACTCAAATTCATAGCGCAGAAATATACCTATAATTCGTCGATACTCCGTCCGGAGAATTTGCCATGTTCCAGGCTTACTTTACATAAAGTGAGCACACGATAATACTTTCCAAAAATAACTAACATTAAACTCATGACCTTATTAAATCATTTTAGCCCGTAATTAGCTTTAATTATTTTTACTCATTATTATTATTATTATATTCCTGACCGTGCATAATCTCATTCGTAAAGTTGTCGTGTGAAGTTATTCGGATGACTCTAAATAAATTCGAACCCATAAACATGTCGTACAATCGTAGAATGAAATTCTACACGAAGAAAAACACTAGAACACTGTCCTAATTTGTTTTAAATAACTTTCAAATTATTTCAAAACTAATCAAAATTAACGCGGGGTTCATTTAATTTTTATCTCATCTGTCTTCTAAATTCTTAGGACAGTTAAGGTCTCTCTCGATGACTCACATTCATTTCTAACTAATAGAGCAAACACACACTCATTCCAAGGGTTCTAACTACCTCTCACCAAAGAAAGAAGAATGAAAAATCAAACTACTGAAAAACTAATAGAAATCCAAAGGAATAAGTAAGGCTACGTTTACAGATATTTACAAAGATAGAAAGCAATTGAATTCTTAAAGAATACTCATGTGACTGGTGTGAACTGGATTGCGGCTGATGACCTAGCACGTGGTCACATCACCTTCCATCGAACGAAGTCTCGCCCATGTCCGATGCCTTACATGTTTAGTGACTCATGGAGGCGTTGACGATGTACAGGAACTTGCAGTATTCTTCGTGGAGCTGGATAACCATCTTGCCGTAAACTCGAACTCAGGACCTTTCTTCTTCCAAGTTCTTGTAGAAAGCTGAAACTAACAAAAAGTCTTAGAAATAGCCCAGGATTCACTCTCGATGCTTTATAATCTGGCTGAAGACACTTATCTTAGAACAACCCTAAATTAATCGTAGTGAAATTTTTCGAGTGTCTGAATTGCTGTTTATATAGTCCTCGATGCCTTCTCCAATGTAAAGTCTTCCGATGAAGCAAACGACGTCCAGTCTCTTCGGTTGCTGCAGTCAGAGTAATGTTCAAATTTAGCGTTCAGAAGTATAAAACCCTCTACCAAATTTTCCTCTGGAATTACCATTAATTTCCTGTCGTAAGACATAGGTGTGTCTCTTAATTACATCTAATTGGTGGATTTGTTGAATTCCAGTGAAGGTTGTCACTTTTATTGGCTGCTCCAGTTTTACGTCACTTGACTTTCCATTTATTGATCGATTGAGATCTGCCTGCTCGCCGTGTCACGTGGTACGCACACATGTGTCTGAAGGCCACATAACAGGAATTCCAGCCTGTTCCCTCGTGCTCTCTGTAGGTCGGGAAAACCGGTTCGCGAAGTGACTAGCTCGTACTGGCACGAAATACGGAATCTCACCCTCTTGCCGATTAAAATAATGTCCCAACACACTGATGAAATAAATCATTTTCTTTCTAATAAAATATTACCACTTTTGAAGGGGACATATTTCTCCCTTGGTTAAATAATGATTTGATCTGAAGATGGAATCATTATTACAGGAAATCTCCAATTAACATGTTCCCTGAAAATTTAGGTGGTAATCAGGTGTCACTTCTATTTAGGGTTCTGTTCCAGCACGAAGCCTCGCGTTGTCTGCCTCGAGTGCAGCACCAAGCCGTCGAAGTTGATCCATTACCTTCTCTTGTAATTCACGGCATTCTTCACAAATCTCATCTTGTAAATTTACTTGGGTCGAAACATGGTGGTAGGTTGGATCTTCATCTGTATCTGGCGGTGTTTCTTCTTCTATTATGAGATTGATATGATGACCATCTACAGGTTTAGAAGAATAATAACTTTTTAAATTCTGGGCGTTATGAATACCTTCATAATTTTTATCTAAACTTTGGATTCTGTAAGCGTTATTCCCATAAACTTTTATAATTTTATAAGGACCTATAAAAAGTGGTGCAAATTTGGCGTAATATTTGCTGGTTGTTTCTGACGTAGCTGGCTTTTTCAAAAGAACATACTCATTGAGTTTGAGGGGTCGGCAAAACTTTTTATCCTTCACTCGGCGTTGTCTACGCTCAGCTTGTTCGCGCAATGAAGTGGCGGCTTTCCGAATGTTTTCTTCCAGCGTAGGCTTCAGATTACCGGGGCATTGGACAATATCGTCCCAAGGTCGATGCGGTTGTCGGTCGAAGTGAAGAGTAACAGGAATCTGTGACGTAGCTTCGTGTACTGTATTGTTCAAACATTCCATCATAATGGGTAGAACATCAATCCAAAGCCAGTGTGCATTTCCACAAAATATCCTGCAGAATTTAGATAATTCTTGCATCACTCTCTCTGCCGGGTTACTAGATGGATGTCGGATCGAGTTTAATATGTGTTTAATTCCAAGTTGTTCCATGGCTTCACGAAATTCGGCAGATGTGAACTGCGATCCGTGGTCAGTGAGAAGTGCTTTAGGCTTGCCCATATGTGGAATTAAATTACGGGTGATTCGTCTAATGACAGATTTTGAGTTGGCCTTTTGAATTGGATATAAAGTCACATATTTTGAGAATACGTCAATGGTGACGACAACATGCCGGTTACCTCTCTTTGATGTAGGAACGGGACCGAACAAATCCATTGCGTACAGCTGTTTAGGCTCGGAAGGTATGATTGGAATAGGATTATGTTGCAATAAATGTGAGCTTGGCTTTACCCTCTGGCATGTGTCACAGGTTCGAACTATGTTCCTCACTATTGATCTTTGTTTGTCCCATATAAATTTTTCTTGGATGGTAGCCAATGTTTTATCGATACCGCCATGTCCAGTAATTCGATGTGCATGCCAAATCAAAGGTTCAAATAATTTCGAAGGTACAACAATTCTCAATTTCAATTTTTCCGGATCCACAAATTTAAATAGAGTGTTATCTGAATACTGGTATCGGGATGCTCTTCTTCTTATTCTACGGTATCCAGGATCTCTAGGTTTAATTTTACCCTCTAGGAAATCAATGATAGGTCTTAAGTAATTGTCTCTTTTTTGAGCTTGCCGTATATATCTGAGTTTTCTTAACCCTCTTGGAGCCAAGAGCCGATCTAGTCGGCCGCTCCCCATCAGCTGGAAGAGGCCAGAGCTCCGCCTCCATTCTACTACTGTAAAGTGCCAGGCCGTTTTCAGTGGAAATACATGTATTTTAAAATTCGCGTATATCTACCGGTGTATAGCAAATACCGGCAGGAAATTTTCTACATATCGACTACGTAGAATAAGAAACTGGTTTGGAGTGATATAAAGAGTCAGAAACGTTTTATTGTTGATTTATAGTTGTCGATAACGTTTATTTTTAGGATGAGAAAAATATTTTCGCACTTTCTCTCTCAATATCTACTTTGAAAAAATAATTTACGATACAAAAGAATATACGTAATTATGTATAATGTATTTCTAAATACAATTCTAGAGAATAACTAATTTGAACGAGAAAAATAAAAACGTAAAAAATAATAATTCAAACATATGTCACTAATAAAAACAAGACAATTTTACTCACCGATAAAATTCGCGTGTATGTATCGATGTTTGGCAAATACTGACAACAAATTTTCTACGTGTGGACAACACAGTATTAAAATAATTCTGAATTATTAAATAAGTAAAAAATAGTAGTTGATATTATAGTTTTTTTGTTTTCAGAAAAAGTAGTTTCTCGTTTTCGGTTGTAGTATATATTAGAAAAATAATTTTACAATACAACAGAATTTACGAAATTAAGAAATGTATGGCACTAAAGCCGTGATTTGCTTTGAACTACTAAGCGACCGCTGCTCAGTTCGGTACCTGCACTTTACGAGGTGAATCATGGTCAGTGAGACAGATCCTCTCAGTAATTATTCTTGGTTTTCCAGACCGGGGTCCCCTACCCTCAGATATCTCCTCAATTGCAATCACCTATGGTCACTTATATTGAGTGAACCTCGAACCAACCCTCAGGACCAGGCGAAAATTCTTGACCTGGGCGGGAATCGAACCCATGACCTCCGGGTGAGGGGCAGGCACGCTACACTTCGCCCGCGGAGTCCGGCATTTAGGTAATGATAGAGGACTATATGTGACTATAAGGTTTAGCAGAGAGTAAGTGAAAAGTAAATAGAAGTGTGATACGGGCGGTGAATCAGACGGTAGGGCATGTTTAGGTCCAAGAACTTTCTTGAAGGAGACAGGAGGTTGAGGAATGTTGTCGATTCATTAAGACAAATTTCCACAAAATATTCTCCAGAGACATCATCATCATTATCATCATATTCGTTATCACTAGTTTCATCTACCACCATATTCAGAGCAGCTTTAGTGCTGTTAGACATAATTAAACGTCTCTCCTTTAGCTGCGGTGATTCCGCGGACGTGTCCGGTATAATTTCGTCGCTACTCTCTGAACTAAATTCCCTATCGCTATCCGATAAATCATCAGCGTTAACTTCGCACTGTTCTAAATACTGCATTAATTTATTGTCATCAATACCTGCTGAAAAATTATCACGTGAATAACATGCCATTTTCCTGTCACAAAACCACTCACTGCAAGGAGCAATCTCTTACTGACCGGTTAGCGGTATTTGTAAACACAGGAAACGACTCTTGTGAAAGGTATAACACCCTCTTAGAACTGCCAAAGCAAGGCCAGGCACACAATGACGTGTAGCCCCTTTACTACAGGTTGTAACAAAAGTATGCACTTCACTATAGGTTGCCTCAAAATTACGTATATCACAGAATTTTAAGCCGGCCGATGTAATCGGCTCTGGCAACTTCCGACTGGATTGTTAACGGCCGACCAGATCGGCTCTGGCAATTTAAAGGGTGGATGCTCGCACTACCGCCTGGCACCAAGAGAGTTAAGAACGCATGATCCTCAGGAACTAGTTCAAGTTGGTTGATTTCCAGTACTTCCTCATTAGGATTACGGCTCAGACAGTCGGCCAGTAAATTACTCTTCCCCGAACAATGTTCCAATTGAATGTTGAATTGTTGCACAAACATTGTCCATCGAAATACTCGTTCTGATGCCATAGTAGCCTTTAGCATGAAGGTTAAAGCTTTATGATCTGTTCTAATAATGATCGGAAATCCGTAGATGATTTTCTGCCAATATTTCAATGCAAATACTATGGATAACATTTCTATTTCGGTTACTGAATAATGCTTTTCGTGATTTCGTAATTTCCGACTAACGAAGGCTAGGTAAGTTTTATTTTCTGGCTTTTCTCCGTCTTCCTGGAATAACACAGCCCCAATTCCGATTCCAGATGCATCCGTTTGTACTATAAAGGGTTTTCCAAAATCAGGATATCCTAGCTTAATGTAATTCAACAGCATCTCTTTGGTCTTAGTAAATGCGAGGTCACACTCTTCGTTCCATTTCCACCTGTTACCTTTTTTTAATAGATCTTGAAGTGGAGCTACCGTTTGTGTGTAGTTGGGACAATGGCTCGCAAAGAAGTTGGCCATGCCTAGGAACTGCCGTACTTGTTTGACACGTATCGGCCTCGGAAATTTGCTAATAGCTTCAATTTTTATAGGGTTCGGCCTTATACCTTTTCCATCAATAATATGGCCTAAAAATAATATTTCGGACTGGCAGAAGCGTGATTTCTTTAGGTTGATGTGGAACCCAAATTTTGAAAGATTGCTCAACAGTTTTTCTAGCTTAACCAGATGTTCTTCGAATGTTTCACTCGCCATAAGCAGATCATCAACATATTTAGTAATAAAACTCTTGACTTCATCCGTAAGGCATCTATCTAAGGCACGGATAAGAGCAGCCGAGGCGTTAGAAATGCCAAAGGGCAATTTTCTAAAAACATATGTTTGCTGGTCAAACATAAATCCAGTCAATAATCTTGACTTTTCTTCCAAAAGAATGTGGTAATACGAGGAGGTAAAATCCACTGATGTAAATAAGTTCATGCCACGGAATTTTCTAAGGACATCCTTAATTGCTGGCGCCTGGTCTCTTTCTGGTATCAGTTTGGAGTTAATATTTCGCGCGTCTAAACATATTCTCAGAGATCCATCTGGTTTATGTACCACCACTAAAGCACTTATAAATGGTGTACTGGACTTCATGATAATCCCGTCTCCATTTCTGCAATAATTTTCCCTACGCGAGAATGAAATTTCTCAGGGATTGGATAAGGCTTCTTTTTAAACGGAGTCCAGTCTGTGACTACTAGAGAATATTTAAAGTCAGGGATCTGGCCTGGTTTATCATCAAACACTGATTTATATTTTAACAATAACTCTCGGAGTCGGCCTCTTTCTTCTTCCGTTCCTATAGCTTGGTTAACCTTTGAGTTTATGAGGTCATACGGTTGTGTTGCATCGTCGCCCTCTTCTATGATATTATCCAGAGCCTGATTTACCTCTTCTGTGGCTTCCTGGTCTTCGGATTCCCACGGTGTCGAGGCGTTATTAATGAGAAACACACTCTGATCATTGATATCGGCTGGATTAACTATAGCCGTTTCCCATGTCTCATCCAATCGAAAAAGAATTTGGTTGGAATTCAAGTCAATATTGGCATGGTAAGATGTCAAAAAGTCAACTCCTAGAATGATGTTAAATTTTATATTTGACATAGCCAAGAATACGTTCTGAAATTTTGTATTTCCAATTTCAACATCCAACAGTGTCTGTAGTTTGCATGCCACAGTCTTATCCGGGATAATTCCTTTTATTTTAATGTGAGATACTGGTATAATCGGGATATCATGTCTGTCCTTTAAATCATTTAGGAAAGAAGTTGAAATGACACTAATTGTAGATCCAGTATCCACTAAACATTTTACTTTTACGCCACATATTCTAGCCGAAATTATAGGTAGTGTTTTTAAGTAGTTCGTGTTCGACTCTAGATTTTCCTCGAGTAGGTCATCTGATCTTGTCATCCAGGAATCAATTTGAACAATAATCCACTCTTGCGTTTCACTATTACTATAAGGGTTAGTGTCGAGACTATCTCCTACTAATTCAGGGGTTGTTTTTTTTTTTTTTGATGGCACCTTGATTGTACCCATCATCTTCCGAATGTCCTTTCTCTTCCCTTTGTTTTGCTCTTTGGTACTCCAAACTCTCCGCTCCAACAATGTCAGGGTTGACGTCCTGCTCATGTATAGCCCGATGCCATTTCTTACGTTCTTGACTGGACTGCTGGAGTTCCCGCAAATACTTCTCTCTCTCTTCCTCTCTCCAGTTTCTTTTCCGTCTCTCAGGTCTTCTATTCTCTGGTTCTCTTCTCCATCTGTCCCTATTGTTTTCATATGGTCTTCTTCGGACATTACATCTGGAATAATTCCATTCTTCATCATCTCGGCGTCCTGGTCTCGGAGATCGGTCTCTGGGTTGTCTTCCTTCGATATTTCTACCCCAATTTCTCCCTTGGTTAGCAATGTTCCTTTCTTCAGATCTGGTAACATTGGTTTGGAAAACTTGCTGTTCTTGGCCGGGATTTCGCCTCTGTGGTTCTCTAGATGTCATGTCGAGCTGTCTCAATATGGCTTCAGCTTGAATTGCGGTTTGTACATTTGAGGCAATCATAATTCGTTGCGTTTCTGCTGGAAGTTGCCTGGTAATAACCTTTATTAATTCAGCTTCCGATGGCGGTGTGTCTAGCTCTCGTAGCTTACGTAGCTGACTGGAGAAAAATTCTGAAAATCGTGTTGGCGTGGATAAGGCATACCTCTTAGCGTACAACTCTGTTTTGAGATTATGTTGAATGTCCGTGTTCCAATATTTTTCTAGGAAAGCCCTCTTAAATCCTTCGAAATTGTCGAATGAATATCGGAACGCTGTGAACCATGTCAATACAGAATTCTCCAAATATCTTTCCGTTACTCGCAGTTGGCGCTCTTCTGGTATTTTGTTGTCCCGAAAATATTCTTGTAATTCATTAATAAAACTCCTGGGAGTTAGCCCTTTTACGTTATTAAATTTTTTTGGATGGTCTTCCTGCATTCGAATTATATTTACTATCTGCGTTTGACCTGACGTATTGAGTTGACTTACTCCTCCGCTATTATATCCTTGAGCTGGATTGGTGACATTTACGTTGTTATGGGCATTCATTTGGTCGTCCTGCTTCGGAGTTGAAGATAAAATTTCTCCGGATACCTTCTTTTCTAAATTACTTTGCCTCTCTAACAATGTATTGGTTACAATATTATGACTTTCGCCTTGCAATTTAAGCAATTGTAATTCTTTAGTGAGTTCCTGAATTCCGTTCTGTAGTTCTTGTTTATAGGATTCCGAACTAGCTTTTACCTCTCCTATTTCTTTATCTATTGAGGTTTTCATAGTTTGCAAACTCTGTTGTGTCTCCTCAATCGTTTCGTAAAAATATTCAAGTCGCTCTGAGTTGGTGACTTGAGCTACTTTTATTTCAGCAATAACGCCCTTTTCTACCTGTTTCACAGTTTCGAAAATTTGAGTGAATTTCCTAGACCATGCTGTTTTGGTTGCTGTTAAGTCCTGTGCATTCTCATCGATTTTCTCCTCAATCGCTTGAAATTTATCTTGCACCTCGTCCTTATATTTACCTAATCCTTGCAATATCCCAGTTTGTACTTTAGCCAGTCTTTCACTAAATTCATTAGACATAGCTGACATGGCATTGTCTATTCCGACCTGGATTTCTCCCTTTAAATTTGAAAAATTTTGTTTCACAGATACCAATTCACTTTGAACTGAAGCTAACTTCCCGTTAAATAATTTAACGTCCATGTGTAGCTTTTCGATATTTTCCTCTGTCTTGCTTTGGATTTCCTCAATAGTGTCTTTGAGTTCCCTCTTTATTAACTCACTATTCTCGCTAAGTTTTTTCTCTAGATTTTCACTACTTTCGCTAAGTTTTTGTTCTAAACTTTCACTAAGTTTTTTCTCTAAATTTTCGTTATTTTCACTGAGTTTTTGTTCTAATGATACGTTATTTTCACTGAGTTTTTGTTCTAATGATACGTTATTTTCACTGAGTTTTTGTTCTAGTTTAGTTTGATTCTCATTCATTTTCCGCTTTAAGTTATTTTGTAAGTCAGTCACTACTCCGTCTAAGAGTCTACGTAAATCCTCCATTGTTACAGTACTCATCTTTCTTTTGAAATAAACGGCAATTCAGACATGGGAGGACTAAGTTCGATGGCCACATACCAGAATCCAATTCATCAGTCACAAGTGGATTGATGTCACAGCCTTCAGAGAAGATTAACATCGCAAAATACAATCCTACAGCCTAAGTCCAAATTATGCGGAAAATAGCCGCTACAAGAATTTTGACAACTATCCTCCAGATTTTGTTTATAATTAAACAACAAGGCCCTTCCTAAACTTAACCTGAGTGTAGTTCGCCACAAAATTTTGGGCTAATAAATGTTTCAAAAATAACCTGGAAAAAATTTATTTGTCGCCGCATCTTGTTTTTTGTCCAAATTCTGGACTACAAGATCGAGTCCTTTTATTGGTACAGCCAATAAATCGGGCCTAACCACGTTGGCCGCCAAATCTATACCTGCCCCCTTTATGCCGGGCTCAGCTCGCCGGAGAGCGAGGGTCTCAGTGGTGGACCGTTCGCTATCGGCTGCGCAGAAAATTTTAAAGGCAGGGATAGATGAAGGACTAGCGACAAATGAAAGGAGACTAAATTAGGTTTACACATTTATTAAACTAACACTCTTTTAAAGAAAACAATTAAATTAACAAAATCTGGGTTGGATTCTTGAAAAACATCTTCTCCTCGTGCTTTCACTCGTGAGGGGTCTCGCTCAAATAAATTTTCAATGATTGTTCTTTTCTGCAATAATAAATATAGAAACCATTAACTTACTGAAAAATTGATTGGAAAACAAAATAATATCTAATATCCTTCTCTTATGATGATAATCCAATTATTAAAATTAAAATCTTCCCTCCTGGGTTTCAATTATTTTCCAAGAAAATGACTATTTTCTCCTCCTTATTTAAATTATTGAAAATTATTTAATTCATTAATTTATGATTAGCAAGTCTTCCCTAGACTTTCCTTTCAACAATTACTTCGTTTATATAATTATTGATTGAATAAACTTCTTCTAATAACTTTTACTTGAACTTATATCACCTTAACTTTTGCTCAATTTTATGCAGAAAGTGACTGTACAACATCTAACAATTAAATCTCGTGACATCAGTCCACGGACGTTGCCTTCTCTTATTCACTTTGAGATAGTAAATTAGGCCCTAATCAACCTTAAATTACGATAAAATCTTCTAAAGATTCAAAATTGATCCAATTACGGACACGCGAAATAATACAAGTCGGTCAAAACTTTGACGCACATAATGAAAATTACCTTCACAAAATCGTACATGAAATATTCCAAAAAACACAGAATAGGATCAAATCTCACATCACACATTCACACAGGGGTACACGGCGTTATTATAACATTATTTACACGAACACTAACCCATTATTATTAATTTTAGGATTTTACTGCGAATTAGGGAAATCATTCTCCAGATGACACTATCACACACATCCCAGGTATCAATTCAGAGTGTGATAGAATTAAGGTTATCACTTATACAAAGAAATTAACTATACAACGATGTTCAAGGAGTATTTTAAACAGAAATCATCCTAATTTAGCGAACAGAATAATTGTAACACAGGTCAAAATAATAGAATACGCGCTAACGGTACATGAGTTGCGGCATTTATTTTTATTCATCATAATGTCGTGGCTCTCAATTATTCTGCACTGAAGCTCGAAGAAATCATGTCCAGTGACACATCTCTTCCCAAAATTGACTCTAATGGGTGCATAAATTATTACTCAAAATATAATGCCCATCTGCAAGTCATACTCAAATTCATAGCGCAGAAATATACCTATAATTCGTCGATACTCCGTCCGGAGAATTTGCCATGTTCCAGGCTTACTTTACATAAAGTGAGCACACGATAATACTTTCCAAAAATAACTAACATTAAACTCATGACCTTATTAAATCATTTTAGCCCGTAATTAGCTTTAATTATTTTTACTCATTATTATTATTATTATATTCCTGACCGTGCATAATCTCATTCGTAAAGTTGTCGTGTGAAGTTATTCGGATGACTCTAAATAAATTCGAACCCATAAACATGTCGTACAATCGTAGAATGAAATTCTACACGAAGAAAAACACTAGAACACTGTCCTAATTTGTTTTAAATAACTTTCAAATTATTTCAAAACTAATCAAAATTAACGCGGGGTTCATTTAATTTTTATCTCATCTGTCTTCTAAATTCTTAGGACAGTTAAGGTCTCTCTCGATGACTCACATTCATTTCTAACTAATAGAGCAAACACACACTCATTCCAAGGGTTCTAACTACCTCTCACCAAAGAAAGAAGAATGAAAAATCAAACTACTGAAAAACTAATAGAAATCCAAAGGAATAAGTAAGGCTACGTTTACAGATATTTACAAAGATAGAAAGCAATTGAATTCTTAAAGAATACTCATGTGACTGGTGTGAACTGGATTGCGGCTGATGACCTAGCACGTGGTCACATCACCTTCCATCGAACGAAGTCTCGCCCATGTCCGATGCCTTACATGTTTAGTGACTCATGGAGGCGTTGACGATGTACAGGAACTTGCAGTATTCTTCGTGGAGCTGGATAACCATCTTGCCGTAAACTCGAACTCAGGACCTTTCTTCTTCCAAGTTCTTGTAGAAAGCTGAAACTAACAAAAAGTCTTAGAAATAGCCCAGGATTCACTCTCGATGCTTTATAATCTGGCTGAAGACACTTATCTTAGAACAACCCTAAATTAATCGTAGTGAAATTTTTCGAGTGTCTGAATTGCTGTTTATATAGTCCTCGATGCCTTCTCCAATGTAAAGTCTTCCGATGAAGCAAACGACGTCCAGTCTCTTCGGTTGCTGCAGTCAGAGTAATGTTCAAATTTAGCGTTCAGAAGTATAAAACCCTCTACCAAATTTTCCTCTGGAATTACCATTAATTTCCTGTCGTAAGACATAGGTGTGTCTCTTAATTACATCTAATTGGTGGATTTGTTGAATTCCAGTGAAGGTTGTCACTTTTATTGGCTGCTCCAGTTTTACGTCACTTGACTTTCCATTTATTGATCGATTGAGATCTGCCTGCTCGCCGTGTCACGTGGTACGCACACATGTGTCTGAAGGCCACATAACAGGAATTCCAGCCTGCTCCCTCGTGCTCTCTGTAGGTCGGGAAAACCGGTTCGCGAAGTGACTAGCTCGTACTGGCACGAAATACGGAATCTCACCCTCTTGCCGATTAAAATAATGTCCCAACACACTGATGAAATAAATCATTTTCTTTCTAATAAAATATTACCACTTTTGAAGGGGACAGTATATTGTGTAAAACTTGGGAAAATTAGAGCTGTTAACAGAAGGTAAAATATAAGTCGGAAATTTGCTCGAGTCATTGAGGAGAATTCAACTGATCGCCCGCCAACTCCTAGGCGTGGCATGTCCGTGCAAGTGCTCGTAGCAAACTATCTTGGGAAGTGCGGTCATCTTATGGAACTGTAAGCCGTGGATTAAATTGGCAAAATTCCCGGAGGCAATAGAAACTGGAGACCTATTTGAGCATGTCTCTGATGCGGTCCAAGTATCCAGTGTCAATTGTCTGGCAATCCATGGTCGTAACTTCACTGGAGTGCTCCTTCTACCACCTGCGTGCTACCACGGAGCGGTGACATGGCGCATTGTCCTTTTGAAACATGGCATCTCCAACAGGGTACCTGTGTTCTAGACGGCCATGGAGAGGCCAGGCCCTTAAACCCAGACACCATACGGAACGGTACAGAAGAGCACAAAATCTCCAAGAATGGATTATGGAAAATTGACGCAAAGTTCTGTTCACAGATGCATGCCTCGTATGTCTAATACCCAACGACTGTCGAGTACAGCAAGGTGGAGGATCAGTGATGTTCTGGGGAGCTATAATGTGGGGGCGTCGGACGCAATTGTCCATCCAGGGCACGCTCAACGCTCCCCATTACAGAGATAACATTCTCCAACCCATCGTTGAACCGTTTCATCAGCATTTCGGGGAAGGATTCAAGTTTATGGACGAAAACTCCCGCGTTTATCGTGCACACGGTCGTCAGTAATTTCATCAATCGTACCGGTATTGTCCGATTGGATTGGATTTCATGTTTCCCCATATATGAATCCCATGGAACATGCTCAGAATCGATTGAAAAGAGCTGTGCGAACACGTCCTGCCACTCCTCCCCCCCCCCCCCCACCTCCACCCGCCGCGATATCTACGGGAGTTACGCAGGATTGCCACTGAAGATTGGGATAATTAGACCAGCAGTGGTTGAATGAACTTGAGGGTAGCATGCCACGCAGAATGTTGGCCTGGAATCATGCAACGGCGCATGTTACTCTGTACTGAATGAGGTTGCTACAAAACAGGCTTATCTCAATAAAAGTGATTTGTTTTTCTGTTACCTTAAAGTCGAAGTGATTTTTTTTGTTTTGGTTGCAAAAAACTAGAAAATGCATTACGCGTGAAGTACCACGTTGTACAGAATGCCTTAGAACGCTTGTTTGGCGGGAGATGCATAAATTTTCTTGATATGTGTAATACACCAAAGTAGTATACCGTACAGTATTTAAGAAAGAATGACGTTAATGTTTTCTCGAATATCATCACTAATGTCTCCGGAACTAACACGCAAAACATCCATTACTGAAAAGGCTGTGTTAATGTAGTTCCAAATGGACGTCGTTTAATCCTCACACAAGGGGACGAAACAGCCTTTATTTCACTCAGCTCCTATCAACAACTACTTTATAATGATAATACTTCCCATTAAGGAATTATTTGCAAAATCTTCCTTCCATGGATTTAGGTTCATAGTACAAGAGGATCTCCACTGGACAGAGAGGTAAGACGTTCTTTATTCGATTTAGCCTTTTAATAGCTGCAGTATCATGAAGTACTGGGATTTGGGTTCCTCATTCTTTCAGGATAGCATTCGGAGTGAAAATGAATTCTACGATAGCAAAACAGTTAAGGTACCTTACTTTGGAAGGCGGACGTTGTTCTCAGTCTTATCTATGTCGTTCGGTACTCGGGCCAATTGTTTTAGTCCGAACGGAAGCATAAGCACGCATAGTATTTTATTCACAAAATTGGCTCAGTGATGTACGGAGCTGACATATATATTTCATTTCAAAAATACGAAAATCCCTCATTTTTCGCCAAAGATAAAGGTGATGATGATGATGATGCTGATGCTTGTTGGTTAAAGGGGCCTAACATCTAGGACATGGGCCCCTAATGGTACGAAACATAATAACAAGTTAAAAGTTCAAAATCATCCACTGACCAAAATAAAAATGTCATGAAGAATGAATGGATGGATATGAATTTAAAACAATCAGTGGATCTGACCCAAAAACCATCCTACAAATAGTATTACTGACCAAGGGAGCACTTCTAAAGTACGATCCTGAATCGAGGATGTTTGTCTAAAGGGGTCCAAAATCCAGGTCAACGGCCCCTCATAATGGTACTTATCGCTAGTAATGTAGAACCATGATATTTGTCATATTGGCGTACTAATCAAAAGTAGCGTAGACTCACGGTATTCCACACATGATGGTACTACTCACCAGTATTGTACGTCGCACAGGTAACGCAGACCTATGGCATTTCTCACATAATGGCGCCACTCATAGGCAACGCAAACCGATGGTGCTCCTCACCTACGTGTACTAATAACGGACGCCGGTATTCCCGTGGTGTTCCTCATATAGCGGGTACTAATCACAGGCAACGTAGACTTACGGTGTAGCTCATATAGTGGTACTAATCACAGGCAACGCCCAAACCCGTGGTGTTTCTCACAATGGTACTAATCACGGAAAATCTGGCAACCCTGATGGTGTAGTTGATCAGATAGCATGAGTGGCAGATGAAGTTGAAGCATCGTTTGGAGTTCCGAGGTCGTTCTCAGGGAAATTTCCCCTAGAAACACTATACCGACTGTGTTTCTCGCAAGTATTCCATACTAGTTATATTGTGGTAATTAATCATAATATTATTTGCTTTATGTCCCACTAACTACTTTTACGGTTTTCGGAGACGCCGAGGTGCCGGAATTTAGTCCCACAGGAGTTATTTTACGTGCTAGTAAATTTATCGACACGAGGCTGACGTATTCGAGCACCTTCAGATACCACGGGACTGAGCCAGGTTTGAACCTGGAAAGTTGTGGTCAGAATGCCAGCGCCTCAACCGTCTGAGCCACTCAGCCCAGCAAATTAATTACTCGTTTCAAACCCAATTCTAGACTTGAATATAGCATATTTGTTTGCTTCAGTTTTGGACACTCCTGTACTACAGATACTATATTAATATAGGTTATCTGGTAGGTTCGTTAGTACATAAGGTACAGTCGAGACCAAGCGTTGGAGTCGAGAACAGCCGGTTCGACAAACGCATCACACGCTCACTATGACAGCCGGGAAATTTGAAGAATATTGAACAGAGTTGGCTTTAGGACGTAGCACAATTCACAGTCTGGGCAGACTCTTCATTCAACTAGTCTCCAAAAATTTGTGAAACTGTAAGGAAAAATAGGGAAAATGGCAATCCAAGGAAAGTCTATAATTAGATTCGTTTCAGGAAGTAGTTCCACATCCGTTTTTATGAACTTACGTCCGTATAATACAAGCCTAAAAAAAATACCACATTGAGTTCCGGGTTTCTAGGTTGCTGATTACCTCAGGGAATGTATGGCTTGCAATGCACACTTTATGTCAAACATAACACGATTGATGTAAAGAAAAAGCAACGACAGGCGCAACTCAAACACTGTTATTCGGTAGCGTGCATCCGCCTGTTGAACATGGGAATCTGATTCTGCCTCTCGGTATGGTTTTACTCCACCCCGTGCAGTGAAGCATGATCGGACTCGTCGTGGCATGCTGTCCTGATCGATCCTGTCCCACTCTTCGACAGCAGCCCTCCGAAGATAGGCCAAGGTGAGAGGTGGATTCGTTCATCGTCTCACTGCCTATTCCAGACATCCAGGCATGTTCAGTGGGATTCATGTTCGGAGACACTGCAGGCCCGGCCGTCCGATGTATGTGGGCCTCCTTGAGGAAGACGTTTATAAGACTGGAGCGTGCGGGCGCGCGTTGTCGCCGAAATATTGTCAATATGGTTGAACAATTGGCCCGAGTATTCTGTTCCAGTATAGTGTATCAGTCTCATTGCCCTCTACAACGATGAGTGGCGTCCGACGTCTATACATAATTCCGCCCCAAAATATGACTGAGCCGCCTCTCTAATGGGCATGTGGGATGGCATACACGACTCGACTAGCATTACCTCGCTCTCTCCAAACCCTCCCCCTACGATTATCCAGCGTCAGAAAAATTCGGCACTCATCCGTGAATAGGACCCGCCACCATCCTTCCAGAGTCCAGTCCAAGTACTCCCTTGCCCATCTGTACTGGCGCTACAGTGTTGGGGTGTACTAGGAGGTGCTTACCAAGGAACTCTTGAGTGTAGGTGGTCCCTGTGGAGATAATTTCTGACGGTCTGTATAAACGCAGCCCTACCAGTTGCCTGTCATAAGGCGTTGCGCAGTTCTGTTGCGGTGTCTGGTGGGTTAATGCGAGCCACGGTTCGCACGTAATGGTCGTCAGCTGCTTTTGTTGACCGTGTTCGACGATTGCGAAGACAATCTTCACTATTTTATGCAACACGATAGTGGCTGTGTCTTAACAACGTCGCTATTGTGTACACCATCCAGGCCGACAATTTCCCTCCCAGAGAGACCTTGCTGACGGAACGTCATTATGCGCGTTCGGTCAAAAGCGGTAATGACTCGTTGAGGCATGTTTTCATAGTGCACAGGACACAAATGTGCTCTTGTCATGTCATATCCACACGTGACAGTAACAGCGTACTCTTTCGGATTGTCCCGAGACTGCGTGGATTACCTCCGCGTCCATTAACAGATAGCGCTACACGTCATTCGGATGTCTGTCCGCCATGCAACTACTCTTAGAGCGAACATCCTTGACGAACACAAAAAGTACAGGTGGTGCAAAACTTTTTTTGAGGTATGTAGTCAAAGATTCTTTAAAGGCAGGTAATGAAGTAGGATAAGAGATTTAAAAAATAACAGAGAAGTTAGGCCAGGTATCTTCTATCTAGTCATGAAAGTGATTACCACAAGTTTCCCCGACGTATCCTGCCTGTTATTGCTTTTACTGCGTCCAAAAGGCATTTCAGTTATTTTTAAATTTTCCAGCATGTAGTAACGTCCATGTTTATTTTCGTAGAAGTCATTCTTGAGCTCTTCCATGGTTTTCATATTACAGGTGTGGTGAGGGTGTTAATAGACTGTTATTTTAAGAAGTAGTACAAGTACACTGACCGGCAAAATAATGTGGATCACTTAGTAAAAATTCAATCGGAAACACCGATATACAGAGATCTCTTTCGTTTAAGGAAGATTTATGGGCTAAAAACACGTGTTTGTCAATTATAGAGATAGGAGATCATAAATGACACTTCATGAGCCACTTTTCAGTTGCATGTTGATTGCGGACAGTTTCGATTGTGGACACCGTATTAATAGTTTCGATTACGGACACAAAGTCTTTTCTCATATAATCGCAAAGAGTTTGGAAATTTGTCGAACATCTCCCTTGGTAAATTATTGCAGTCCCTAATTCATCTTCCTATAAACGAATATTCGCCCCAATTTGTCCTCTTGAATTCCAACTTTATCTTCATATTGAGATCTTTCCTACTCTTAAAAACACCACTCAAACTTATAAGTCTACTAATGTCATTCCACGCCATCTCTCCATTGACAGCTCAGAACATAGGCGTACCATTTAGTCGAGCAGCTCGTCTCCTTTCTCCCAAGTTTTCCCAGCCCAAAATTTGCAACATTTTCGTAACGCTACTATTCTGTCGGAAATCACCCGGAACAAATCGAGCTGCTTGCCTTTGAATTTTTCCAGTTCTCGAATCAAGTAATTCTGGCGAGGGTCCTGTACACTGGAACCATACTCTAGTTGAGGTCTTACCAGAGACTTATACGCCCTCTGCTTTACATCATTATTACAACCCCTAAATACCCCCATACTATTTATGTGATTACCCCAAATGAATGTTTTTCCTCATATTAACACCTAGGTACTTACAGTGATCCCCATGAGGTACTTTCACCCCATCAATGCAGTCATTAAAACCGAGAGGACTTTCCCATTGGTGAAACTCACAATCTGACATTCAACCCTGTTTATCATCACACCATTGCCTGCTGTCCATCTCACAACATTTTCGAGATCTTTTTACAGTTGTTCACGATCTTGTAACTTACTGTATTTATTCCTCTATAGAGAATAATATTATCCGAAAAAAGCTTTATCTGTGAATTCACTCCTTTACTCATATCATGTATAAATACGGGGTGGTTCACCAGCCCCTTATTTCTTCGGGGACAGGCAACCTAAATAACGCGTATAACGTAAAGATCCTTATAATACAGTTTTATGAACACCAAATGACTTGAAATTTCTCGTTGTGGCCAATAAGGCCACGTGTCATCACTGTAATTTGATCCATGGACCAAGCAAAGGAAAAACGACTATGCACAATTCCACGACAAATACTAAGGATCATTCTGCAAACATGTGATTTATTGCGCTTTGAAATAACACAGGTACCCGTAATACGATCGAATTAATGGGTTATGCCGTGTGCTGTGTAGTGTAAACAAGTTAAATGAACATTATAAAGTGGTCAACATTTCGAACATTTGTTACTCTGAATATGCAGGGCACTCTACTTCCTACTTACAGACCATCATTTCGCAGTCCAACCTGTCTATGAAACATCGGATAAAAACGGTCATTTTCAGGACCAAATAAACATTCACTCTTTGAAAGAGGATGATATGCTGCCATATTACAGTCACTGTAGGCCCTAAACGGCGGTAATTGAAAAAAAAAGTGTGCCAGTCTCTGAATCGAGCCTACTACCACACAGCTTGGCTGATGCAATAGCAGTAATGCGTTATTTAGCCACCTTAGCCACCGCGAGTTGCGGTGCATTGTTAGCACGTTTTAGTGTAGTTCTTATAGACACTTTCTGTCCAAACGTAAGATAGTGTTATTTGCAGCTGGGATCGTTTTACACATTCATTATAGTGGAAGTAATAGAAATAACACTGCCGTTAATGATTTCTACAATATTCGCGAACATTATATAAACGGTGTGGTTGTACTAACGCCATAAAGAAGCAGATACTAATGTTTTTCGGTCGACTGTGATATACGCGTTAGTTGGGTTACCTATCTCCGAAAAAATAAGGGACTGTTGAACCACTCGGTATATTTATAATACTGCCTTGAAGAATTCCCCTCTTAACGATTACAAGATCAGATAAAGCTTCACTTACTCTATTCTCTGAGTTGTATTTTCTAGAAATTTAGCCACCCATTGAGTCACTCTTTTGTCTAGTTCAATTGCACTTATTTTTATCATTAGTTTCCCCTGATCTACCCTATGAAATGCGATACAGTCCATTTGACCTCCTGAATCTAAGATATCTGCTATACCTTGCTGGAATCCTACAAGTAGAGCTTCAGTGGACACTAGAGACTCAATACCTCGGCGATAGACAGAACAGGACAGAACAGAACGAACGCTCACTTCACGGACAGACCTATCCTCGTTGCACTGACTCCTCAACTCAGACTGAAACTCAACTCGAACTGAATTCAAACTGAACCACTTGACTGCAGGGCCGGATTGACCTTTCCATGGGCACCGAAGCGGTCTTCGTGTAGGGGCCGTTTATAGTGTGATTCACGTCTTCATTTAAAACACCTTTTACTATTTTTGTTATATTTCAAAGAATGTAATACGACTTGAATGTTATACATTTTACTGTACACTGTAATAGGGCAAGGGCAAAAATTACAAAATCTAGGATCACAAAATTAGAAAAAACTGAAGATATTATAGACGAACGCTGAATTTTTCATCATCGCCTCGGAAAGCCAGTGCACGTTTTGCGATAAACAGTAGACTCTATGACATCTAAAGTGTATTCAATGACTTTGGTACAATATTCAGTTTACTATATTTTCCTGTTGCCACTGTTCACTCCACCCAACGCAGTTCCTCTTTGAGCAAAATCTGCTAGGCACTTCCTTGCTCATCTCATGCTCATTGATTCTCGTGTGTACACGACTCCAATCGCAAAACCCATCTTTAAAAATGACCGATCGCGCAATCCAAACAAATGACTGACAAAACAAAACATTCCCACTTTGGCTGGCGGAAAGCAAAGCCACCAACGAAAAACAGTCTCTTTGTTTACATTCTTCCGTTCAAAATGACTACGGTACCGTTAAATTTCCGAATGAAATTACCAGAAACATTAGTGTGATTTTGCTTCACCGAATTTTCTTCATATTCTTCATTGTTGCAGTGCTACAGTTTAACATTCTTACTTTCACTTGCTCTTAACCAGTAGTCATTTTTGATGGCTTAGTTGGTCACTCTCATACATCGCAAATAATTGCCACCAAACTTTCATCATCCTGAGCTGAACACTGAGTTTCATCCTGCGTTTTTTTGATAGCAACGGGCAAAGCAAACAAAGAATACTTAAAACTTTCTGTAACAAAGAATTTTTTGGGTCAATCATTGGCATTAGTTTACTTTTATGTGGAAAATATGTGCTTTATTGCTTATGTATCAGGCTATGTATAAGCCCCATTTAGAATTATGACATATCAATACTAAGGTCATTTTAAATAATTATTTTCAGACGATGGATGTATTTCATAAACAAGTGCCACCTGTTCTTTACATACGGGAGAATCATTTTTCTGTAATATATTATTATTATTATTATTATTATTATTATTATTATTATTATTATTATTATTATTATTATTATTATTATTATCTTTCTTAATCTGCTTATCCTCCAGGGTTAGATTTTCCCTCGGACTCAGCGAGGATCCCATCTCTACCGCCTCAAGGGCAGTGTCCTGGAGCGTGAGACATTGGGTCGGGGAATACAACTGGGGAGAATGACCAGTACCTCGCCCAGGCGGCCTCATTTGTTATGTTGAACAGGGGCCTAGGTGGGGGATGGGAAGATTGGAAGGGATAGACAAGGAAGGGGGAAGGAAGCGGCCGTGGCCTTAAGTTAGGTACCATCCCGGCATTTGCCTGGAGAAGTGGGAAACCACGGAAAACCACTTCCACGATGGCTGAGGTGGGAATCGAACCCACCCCTACTCAGTTGAACTCCCGAGGCTAAGTGGACCCCGTTCCAGCCCTCGTACCACTTTTCAAATTTCGTGGCAGAGCCGGAAATCGAACCCGGGCCTCCGAGGGTGGCAGCTAATCACAATAGCCATTACACCACAGAGGTGGACATTATTATTATTATTATTATTATTATTATTATTATTATTATTATTATTATTATTATTATTATTATTATTATTATTGATGCAGCCGGGGTTACGGATAGTGGAAACCTTTACCTTCCACCCCTCCAAGGGCCTTTTTGGCCTGCACGGAAATGAATTTGCTTATCCTTTATTATTGATGCAGGAACATCCCCGTCCTCAAAACTCTGATTTACGTGAATACTATACGAAAATAGGGGAGGCTCCTGCATCAGTCATTTGTTATAAAAATAAACTTAAGCAGTAAATCAGATTATCCACATTACAAAGAACGATGGGACTTGTTTCCCTGACTTTTATTTCTAGTGGCTTTACGTCGCACTGACACAGATAGGTCTTATGGCGACGATGGAATAGGAAAGGGCTAGGAGTTGGAAGGAAGCGGCCATGGCCTTAATTAAGGTACAGCCCCAGCATTTGCCTGGTGTGAAAATGGGAAACCACGGAAAACCATCTTCAGGCTGCCGACAGTGGGATTCGAACCCACTATCACCCGGATGCAAGCTCACAGTTGCGCGCTCCTAAATGCACAGCCAACTCCCCCGATCCCTGGATTTTTAGAGGGAGTGTTATCCTTTGGCTTTGCAAGAGCAGTGGTTGTTTTATGAACCTTTTCTAAAACAGTTTTCAGTTGCCGTTCAGGCTCCGCCGATAGCTTTCTTTTTTGGGCCTCGCTTTGTTGAATTCTTCGGGCTGCATGTGTATCTGCTGGGTGTATCATGATGACAAAGTTTACACTTTCTACGGCAAATCTACCTGTTACGGAGTTATCCGTGGTAGTTAGAGGTGAAAGAAGGTGCGGGAATAGGTCTCAACGTACGAAATTAAAGTTAATTTAAAACTTTAACAAAGGTTATATTTTCTTTCCAAAATCAACAAATGACAACAATAACAAAGATGTAACAGGTACCAAGTAGCAGGTTAACAATTTAAGAATTTACAGAGCCCCAAGATTAATTTCTGAGCTCTCAGCTCACCGCCACAATAGCTAAAGGGCAGAAAAACCCCTAAGTACGAGGAACATTTGCTCCTAATTACCAAGTTAAGAGCAAAAGAGCAGACCCGCTCTCAATTTTACAAGCCTGTCAAAGGCTACAACAACCTTCATTCCTAACTGCCCTTAAGGCACACATACAGTGAAACGGGGGTATCTTGTACCCAACCTACAGGGCCTTCACATGAAGAAAACAAACACTGGGTTAATTAAATGGCCCAACAAACCAACTTGACTGGAGGCATAGCTTGCACTCCTACATGAAATTTCTTAAAACCTAGGTGGCACTCGGCCAGTTATACAGGGGCTAATCCCATACTATGGAGGTGACACGATAAGAAAACTTTATTACATTACGAAGAGAAGAAAAACGGTTATGAAAACGTAGTCACCTCAAAACAATATGAGTGGGAGCTCGAGAGGGTTAGGCACTCTCTATCCCAATTTGTAGTTAAAGAGACGAAATTTTACCAAATGTCTGTTACATTTTAAAGATAGGTTACATGAGAAAATCTTCGAACCTGCCCCGAGGGTTAAACTGCTGAGCTAGCAAGAAATAAAGTTATTAAACGGCCATTACCTTGTGGATGAACTGCTGCCCGAAGAAAGAGGTGCTTCCCGCCCCCTGCTATATATGTTCACACACTGCGAAAGATATTACTGAAGTGGCCCGGAGACAAGAAAATCAGCAGTTTTTATACCCTCGTGGAACATTCGAGACCTTTCATGAATGATAACAACCCGCCCATAAACTTTCATTGGTCGGCTAAAGATTACAAGTCAAAACTGAAGAAGACATCTAGGATTGGTGGAAAATTAATTACAGAAATTACTGATTGGTCAAATTCAAAACTGGCGGAAAGAGAAGGGTTACACTGCCAACCCAAAAAATGAATGAAATAAATTTAACAAAGAACAAACTTATGAATACCTAATTTCTTCAAAAAAACAGTTTCTTCACTTCGCACTAGGGTGCACAATTATAGTTCTTAAGTAGTGCCATCTAGAAGAGAATGTCCACACTTCTTGCTACAGAGCAAACAAATACAAATCGATATAGACATAGTTCAAAACACTTCAAAATTTACAGTAGACACATCTTCCGTGAAACCTTTGATTTAATACAGATTTTAAAGTTCAGAGTTTCTCCTGTAGAGAGGTTTCAACTGGTGCAATATTTGAATTAGCGGCGTGGAGGTGTACCGCCCGGTACAGAACTCCCCTCCCCCCAAAAGTCCTTCCAAGGGGGCGACACAGGAGAAAACAAAAAATTTGTTTTAAAAAAAAGTCCAAGTTTTTCTGATGAGTTGCAGAATTTAGAAGAGAGAAATCTAATTTTGCAGTAGCCGAAGGTCTCAGAAGTTATTTGATATAAGTGGGATTAAATAAAATCCAGTTTTGGAATTTCTTAGTAGTAGCTTTTGATGAAAGGTCTCTATGGTTGTAGTAGTTGAATTCCAAAGGAAAACTTTAATTCTTGGAAGAAGAGAAATTTTTTTTTCTAAGTCCACCAGCTGTTGATGTTTAATCCAAAAACGTAGTAATTGTGGATATGGCATGTCCACGTAGCTGCTTAAGTACATTAGTTGCCGATTACTTTGACGGCCAGACCAGCCGCCGCTGCTTGTGTCCAGAGGAGGCCGCTCGGGCCCCTCAAGTACCCTGAGATACACCTCTCCCGTTATTATAAGAGGGGTAGTGGTGGTGAAGCACGCCGCACACGCGACGATTGTTTACAGTCCGCGGGCAGTTTGCAGGTGGTGCGCCGCACATCAGCCTTGGCCGGGAGGAGGGCTCCGGCTCGCCGTACACTGGTTGACCTTACTGGAGTAGAGCGGGCCCGTACTCCACCACAGTGGTGGTACGGCGCCGCACGGCTGCGGGGGCACTGAAACATTAAGATCTCGGCGGCAGAATTTTTGTTGGACAGAAGTGTTTTTAGGGTACAGTCTTTGTGGTGAGGCTAAGGGGCCAGCGGCGTGGAAGTTTTTATTTCATTTTAATTAGCCACTGGTGTGTTTGAGCAGGAGACGGGAGCTTGGTAATGGCCTAGGAGGACAGGACAGCAGTTCAACTGACGGGGGAGGGTGTATAATGAATATTTAAATACAAAGAACATGATTCAAAGGGCAGAAGGCCTCAACATGAAACCCAAAATATAACCTTCAGATTTCTTTCAAAAGGTAAAAAATAAAAACCAGCTAAATTAGCGCGGAAATCACACAGGTTTCACCTGCGACAGGTGAACCCTAAAGATCCTCTCGGTGGCTGGATTGCTTAATATTAAAGTAACGGGTGTGAGGAAATCGAGAATAATACACGGCCCAAGAAATCTAGGGGCAAGCTTGCCCGCGGGAACAAAATTCTTGACCATTACTTGGTCGCCTACCTTCAAATTGGTGGGTCTCCGTCCACGATCATATCTTCCCCTAACCTTTTCATGAGACACTTTAAGATTGGCCTTAGCCTTCTTCCAAAGATCTTTAATGTTCTCCGGATCTATTGTCTCAGGTAGAATATCACTAAGAGACCAAAGGTTAGAGAGCGGCGTGTTGGGAACAAACTTGAACATCAAGGAAGCTGGAGTAAACTTATGAGATTCATGAACCGCCGAATTCAAAGCAAAAGCTAACTAATGAAGGGACGTGTACCACCTAGAATGATCTTCATGATGATATGCAATCAGCGCCGACCTCAGATTACGATTGACCCGTTCAGCCAGAGATGGTTGAGGATAGTAAGCAGAAGTTGTTACATGAGAGATAGATAGATCGAAACAAAACTTACGAAAGAGATTGGATGTAAAAGCTTTCGCATTATCGGACACAATATATTGACACGGACCAAAAGAAGCAAAGATAGAATTTAAACAGGAAATAGTGGACTGAGCGGTAGCCAGCTTAGTCGGAAATAACCAAGAAAATCTTGTGAAGCCATCTACACACACAAGGATGAACTTGTTGGCATTCCCCTTTGATTGGGGGAAGGGTCCGACGTAGTCGATATACAGACGTTCCATTGGGCGCGATGCTTGATGAGAAGACAATAGGCCTATCTTAGTGGACATGGTGGGTTTACTAAGCAAGCAAGATTTACAAGCTTTTACTAGTTCACGAATTTCACCGTCCATACCTTTCCAAATGAACATCTCCCGGATCTTTTCACGGGTTTTGAAGATACCTAAATGCCCCCCTAATGGGGTCTCATGATAGTACTTGAAGATCATGGGCACAAGAACGGCTGGAACCACCACATTCATCTTATTATCATGCCTCGACGGGCAACATAAAACACCATTCCTCAGCACATAAGGGACAACATGTTCCCCAGAAGAAAGGGTTTCCATGATAGGGGCCAGCGTCGGATCTTCGGGTTGATATTTCTCAAGATCCCTAACCAACATGGGAGCATCGGTTAAATTGGCATTAACCTCATGTAGCATGGACTCGGGAGGTGAAGAACTATCGTCCAGTTCATGGGTCTCTACATCATTGGAAAACATGCGGCTTAGTCCGTCTGCCACAACATTTTCAGTAACTCTGATATGCCTAACGTCAAATTCGAAGGCAGAAATTCGGATGGCCCACCGGGCTATACGACCTGTACGACGCGGCCTACCTAAGACCCAGCTTAAGGCTTGGTTATCAGTCTCCAAGTAGAACTTGATATGTTCCAGATAAAGGCGGAACTTTTCTAGCGCAAACAAGACAGCCAAACCCTCGAGTTCATAGATGGAATACTTGGCTTCTTGAGCCGAAAGTGTCCTAGATGCGTAGGCGATGGGTCGCCTCCCTAGTTCAGTCTCTTGAATAAGGACTGCTGCCACCGCCGACGACGACGCGTCGGTTTGGACGATGAATTTCTTCGAGAAATCCGGCATAGCCAGAACAGGGGCATTACACAGAGCTAATTTGAGATCTTCAAAAGCGGCTTGTTGAGAAGGTCCCCACTCAAATTTGACGCCTTTCCTACGTAGTAAGTTCAAGGGCGCCGCTCTTCTGGCGAAATTTGGAATACATTTCCTGAAGAAATTCACCATACCAATGAACCTAGCAATACCTTTGATGTCCTTGGGAGGCTTGAAATCACGGATGGCCTGTGTTCTAGAGTGATCGACTGCAACACCATCGGGCGACACAATATGTCCTAGGAATGACATGGAAGGCTTAGCGAAGGCGACCTTAGACAATTTCACAGTTAACCCAGCCTTACAAAGGCGATTGAGAACTTCTCTCAGATGATCTAGGTGTTCTTCGAAGGTCTCCGAAAATACGACGACATCATCAAGATAGTGGTACAAGTACTCAAACTTGATGTCGGAGAAGACCCTATCTAGCAGTCTCGTAAGCACAGCTGCTCACGTGGGGAGCCCGAAAGGCACGCGGTTGTATTCATACAAATTCCAATCAGTGGCGAAAGCAGTCAGGCTTTTAGATTCCTTTGCTAACGGTATCTGATTATAAGCCTGGTTAAGATCTAAGATGGTAAAGAACTTAGCCTTACGAAACCATGAAAAACAAGAGTGAAGGTCTGGAAGGGGCACAGATTGTAACACCACCTTCCGATTGAGAGCCCTATAATCAATCACAGGCCTGAAGCCACCTTGCGATTTCGGAACAAGGAAAATAGGCGATGAATACGCCGACTTAGAGGGCCGAATAATGCCGTCCTTCAACATCTGAACAATGATCTCCTTCAAAGCCTTCATTTTAGGTGGAGATAGCCTATAAGGTGGAAAACGGACAGGAATTGAATCCGTAACCTCGATCTTGTATTCGATAAGGTCAGTAACACCAAGATTATCAGAAAACACCTCTGGAAATGACTGACACAACTTACGAATACTATCAACCTGCTCCTCAGGAAGATGTCTAAGATCTAACAACATCTCATCTTGGGTAGGCGAAAGAGATGAGCATGACACAGAACTACATTTAAGTAAAGGGATTTTACAATTAGAAGCAAATTTGAATGTGCACGACTTGCTCTGAAGATCGAGCACTAGACCAGTATGGGACATGAAGTCGGCTCCCAATATAATGGGGCAAGACAAGTGCTTTGCCACAAACAATTTAACTTTCCAAGTAAATTTAGAAATACGAATTTTGGCATTTAAGGAGCCTAAAATTTCTAATGGAGAAGAATTAGCCGAAATATATTGAACCAAAGACGAGCAATAGTCAGGAAGTTTACAAACAGATTTCAATTTCGAATACCACTCGGCCGAAATAATTGAACAAACACTGCCTGAATCTAAAAGAGCAGTTACGGGCTCATTATTCAATTCAATTTTGAGAAATGGAACCGGTGCGGGGGTATCCGCCGCAATCCTAAGACATTCTTTGGGACATTCAAAAGATACATTTGAAGACTGAGTTTTCCCTGAAATTTCGACATGTTTACTTGGGGCTGAGCCTCGGGAAGATGGGTTCGCCGATTCAGCCGAAGCCACTAGTCACTTATTATTATTGGTCTTGGTGGAAGTTGCACCAGAAGTTGAGCAGGAGGGGGTGCTGCTAGCATTAGGGCAGTTCTTGGCAATATGTGAAAACGCGCCGCATTTAAAGCAGCCTTGGGATGAACCTGCTCCATTATTTGTCCTACTAGATTTGATCAATGGACATTTATTGCGAAGATGGTCAGGCGACCCGCAAGCGTAACATTTACGGGGTATGATGGGTCGGCGAGGTGGAGGCCGAAAACTACTAGAGGATGGAGGGGGTTCTTTCGCGACACGCAAGGTAGCGGCGTATCTAACTCCTTCGGCTGAAACAGCCATAGCCTCTAACTCGGCGAAAGTTTGCGGACGCGACGCAAAACACAAGTATGATCTGTAAGGTGGTGAAATTCCTTCCACAACAGCCTGTACAATTTGATCTTCAGGGAAGTGTAGAGCAAATACCCTAGTGTAGAATTTGATGTCTTGTATGAAGTCTGCCAGGTTTTCATCAAGTCGCTGCACTCTATAATAGTACTTTTGAATTAGAGATGACCTAGCTCGAGCTGGAATAAAATTAGCAAACAGATGGGCGTGGAAGTCTTCTATGGATGACTGTTCAGCAATTGCCCTAACTATCTTGTCTGAGAGAACACCAATTGCATAGGGATAAATGATCTGAAAAATTTGACACGGAGAAAGAGAAAAAAACCAGGGCATGATCCTGAAATTCAACTAAAAACCTTAAGAATGAAATTACGTCACTGGTAGAGTTAACAGAAAACTTAGAAATACCTCTGAGCAACATTGCAAACAGCTGAAACCCGGGGACGTAGTAGGAAGGGGCCTAAGTGGCGGAGAAGCAGATTCAGAAGGAGCATTATTTAACACGATGGGTGGAATGGCCGTGCGACGATCGGACACAGTTTCTTTTTTTTTTGCTATTGGCTTTACGTCGCACCGACACAGATATGTCTTATGGCGACGATGGGACAGGAAAGGGCTAGGACTGGGAAGGAAGCGGCCGATTAATTAATTATGGTACAGCCTCAGCATTTGCCTGGTGTGAAAATGGGAAACCACGGAAAACCATCTTCAGGGCTGCCGACAGTGGGGTTCGAACCTACTATCTCCCGAATAGTGGATACTGGCCGCACTTAAGCGACTGCAGCTATCGAGCTCGGTGACACACACACACACACACACACACACACACACACACACACACACACACACACACACACAGAGTTTCTAGTGGGGCAGATGTTCGTTGGGTACCCTCCCCAGTACTATCTCCTTCCTCTTTAGAGGAATCCTCCCCACTTACGATGTTTACAACCATAGGCTGGTCGGTTTTTGGAATAGCAGATCCAGATAACAAATGGCTAACTTTACTAGACATTTTAGACAGGTTTTCAGCAACAGCACTAGCTTCCTTACCCTGAAGGTCATTTAACTTCAAGGACAATAGATCACATACCCTATTATAAAAGTGGTACAATCTGGCCTGTACTCTTTTGAGTTGATTGAGTTGATTAGGAGCTGGATCACTTACTTAAAAAAAACTAACTACAGATGCTAGCTCAGTAGCATTATCAGTGATCGTGGAGAGAGCGTCATCGATCTCTTTTTCTCCCAAAGTCGGGATGGTAATAGGCAAATCAAGGGAATCTTTTAACTTATTGGTGTCTATCGCAACCGTGCCTCCAGATTGAACATTCCTAATCGTTAATTCATAGATCAATTCCTCCTTGCGCAAATAGCCGGGATGGAGGACGTCGCGAGAGCCGGACATGATGACAGAAAAATTTTAGAAAAATAAAAAAAATTCCAGCAACTGAGAAAATTGTTAGAGTTCGAAATGAAAACAATGTTTAGCCATCAAAAGGAGCTAAATTGAGACTCATTCAACCACGCTCTTCTACCACTTGTTACGGAGTTATCCGTGGTAGTTAGAGGTGAAAGAAGGTGTGGGCGGGAATAGGTCTCAACGTACGAAATTAAAGTTAATTTAAAACTTTAACAAAGGTTATATTTTCTTTCCAAAATCAACAAATGACAACAAATAAGAAAGATGTAACAGGTACCAAGTAGCAGGTTAACAATTTAAGAATTTACAGAGCCCCAAGATTAATTTCTGAGCTCTCAGCTCACCGCCACAATAGCTAAAGGGCAGAAAAACCCCTAAGTACGAGGAACATTTGCTCCTAATTACCAAGTTAAGAGCAAAAGAGCAGACCCGCTCTCAATTTTACAAGCCTGTCAAAGGCTACAACAACCTTCATTCCTAACTGCCCTTAAGGCACACATACAGTGAAACGGGGGTATCTTGTACCCAACCTACAGGGCCTTCACATGAAGAAAACAAACACTGGGTTAATTAAATGGCCCAACAAACCAACTTGACTGGAGGCATAGCTTGCACTCCTACATGAAACTTCTTAAAACCTAGGTGGCACTCGGCCAGTTATACAGGGGCTAATCCCATACTATGGAGGTGACACGATAAGAAAACTTTATTACATTACGAAGAGAAGAAAAACGGTTATGAAAACGTAGTCACCTCAAAACAATATGAGTGGGAGCTCGAGAGGGTTAGGCACTCTCTATCCCAATTTGTAGTTAAAGAGACGAAATTTTACCAAATGTCTGTTACATTTTAAAGATAGGTTACATGAGAAAATCTTCGAACCTGCCCCGAGGGTTAAACTGCTGAGCTAGCAAGAAATAAAGTTATTAAACGGCCATTACCTTGTGGATGAACTGCTGCCCGAAGAAAGAGGCGCTTCCCGCCCCCTGCTATATATGTTCACACACTGCGAAAGATATTACTGAAGTGGCCCGGAGACAAGAAAATCAGCAGTTTTTATACCCTCGTGGAACATTCGAGACCTTTCATGAATGATAACAACCCGCCCATAAACTTGCATTGGTCGGCTAAAGATTACAAGTCAAAACTGAAGAAGACATCTAGGATTGGTGGAAAATTAATTACAGAAATTACTGATTGGTCAAATTCAAAACTGGCGGAAAGAGAAGGGTTACACTGCCAACCCAAAAAAATGAATGAAATAAATTTAACAAAGAACAAACTTATGAATACCTAATTTCTTCAAAAAACAGTTCCTTCACTTCGCACTAGGGTGCACAATTATAGTTCTTAAGTAGTGCCATCTAGAAGAGAATGTCCACACTTCTTGCTACAGAGCAAACAAATACAAATCGATATAGACATAGTTCAAAACACTTCAAAATTTACAGTAGACACATCTTCCGTGAAACCTTTGATTTAATACAGATTTTAAAGTTCAGAGTTTCTCCTGTAGAGAGGTTTCAACTGGCGCAATATTTGAATTAGCGGCGTGGAGGTGTACCGCCCGGTACACTGCCTATTCCTAAAATAGGAAGTAAGCTTCCTGTTTGTTTAAATTAATTTAATTCTGTCGGAATTAGGGTAGGGTAGGGTAGAATTAGGGTAGTTGTTGCTTCGGACCAACGTTGCTACTCGCTCCACCATCTCTGTGTCGTGGCCATCAAGATTCAGCAAGTCTGGCGTACCGATGCACTGAGAGGGGAGGGGATGTTAGCAATGAATCAGCAGACGCAGACGAGTCACAAGTTCGCTGTTTGTGCGGCCCGAACTTTGTTGCTATTATGCCAAACTGCAGAGCATTAGTTGATCAATACCTGAAAATGTTGTATTGTTGTAATGTTTTGAAGTGTTAGAAGGGGTACATTCTCAATTAAAGTTATTGAACCTATTTAACACTTTATGTATTTTTATATGGGATCGTCACTTTCGTATATGGGGCCTAAGGTCTCTGGTGATTCATTGCTGAGTGAATCTATTTGGTACATATTTCAATTCAGTATGTTTCTATATGTTTACACAGAACTTCTTGTGTTTCCTATTAAATTACCTTTTCGTGTGCTTATTTACTGTAGTATTTCCTATTGAGAATATTATTATGTTTTGTGTAGTTCACAATCTTTCCATGAGTTTCTACCCTATTCATGCCAGCAAAACAGCCTCAGTTTGGTTTTCTGCGAGTTTTAAGGGACAGGACCATCGAGAGGAGCTAAGGAATCGTTCTAGTTTCGTGCAGGTTGTTTGATTTTAATGTATTGTATTATTTTATCTTTCGGTTACTATTTTACCCTCCTCCACTACTTTTCAGTTCCTTTCTTTATGTTTCTCTCTCTCGGTTCCTTTTTTGCGTTTCTTTCGCGTTGTTTAGGGGTTTGATAGGGCCCCCTGCTTGCGGAGCCCCCGGAGCGGCCATTCTGTCTGCTCCATTCTTATGCCGGGCCCGCTTGACTGACTGAACTCCATGGGAGTCCTCTTACACACAGCACCCCCTCAACAGCATTCAATCTCTGACTGTAATCACTGAAGCACGTCCAGCCTGCCTTAAATAGGGATACTTCGCGAAAAGAGAAGCCCCTAGAGTCCTCTTGATCTGGGTTCCTTTTCCAGGTCTTTCCTCCACCATCGGAAAGTCTCCAGTGAAATAACGGTGTGGTTCCACAGAGGGCTGGCCTTGTGCGGTGAAAGGGTGAGGCCCTTGCTTGGTGACGTCATTCGAGGCCGGGGCCAGGCTAAATTACTCCTCCCAAAATCTTACAGTGAAATAACGGGCACTGTCAGAATAGCTATGAAGTTCATGCAGCACACATGCTTTACATAACACTGTGATGCTGTCTCAATAGACACACGCTGCAGTACATGCATACAGTGAAGCTGTGAATACCTTCAAATATATCTGCATAGAGCAGAATTCGAACCGTACATCCATTTCAAGATCTCAAATACATCACCTGTACATCCCTAATGACAACACACTCCTTGCTCGCAGGAAACCCCTTTCACCTCGATATTTGATTCCCGTGCTATATCCCTGATTCATTTTTACAGCATTCATTTGCTTCTACCACAACAGATCACTTTACACAACCTACTAACTTGATCGTATTAGTGATAAAACAAACAGTATGTGAAATGGCCCTTTTACCTTGGTGCGAATATTGCACATAGTCGTATTTCCTCTGCAATATTAGTTCGTTTTACGTTGCTGACAAAAAGGTAGCAAACCGAGCTATTTCTACCTTAAGGACTAGCCGTGTTAGATGGGTGTGCACCTTCCTGTATTTTAACGGACTGGAGGACCACTCTAGGGGCTGCCTGGCCGAGGCGGTAAAGGCGTGCTCGGTTCGCCCGGAAGGACGTGGGTTCGAATCCCCGTCAAGAAGTCGTAAAATTTAAGAAACGAGACTTCCACTTCCGGAGGTGCATATGGCCCTGAGGTTCACTCAGCCTAGACTAAAATGAGCACCAGGTTAATTCCTGGGGGCAAAGGCGGCCGGGCGTAGAACTAACCACTCTACATCATCAAGTGTCGAGGTTAAGGATCGTGGAAGCCTTTACCTTCCACACCTCCAAGGGCCTTCATGGCCTGTACGGCGATGACTTTGCTTTGCTTTTTGGAGGACCACTTTGTATACTGATGGTTAGGGACTTACATGAATTTCTTGAGTTAATTTACGTTTAGTTGCATAATAATTAATTTAAGTTTGGCACTGGTACAATCAAATGGATCATTTTGATTCTGTGACTATTAAGGCAATTCAGTTGATCAGTCAGCTTGTTACTTGGAACTAGGATCATAGTACTGACAGCAAATTGCTAGGGAAAATTCTTCCCTTTGACACTTCAGGCTGCTGTTACTCTCAGGAATAGTTACTTTCCGTAGCGATTCGCATTGCTGATTGTTCGAGCGTTATCGGTAGCGTTTAAAGACGTATGTGGATGAATCGGGTTAGATTTCCTCCGACGGCTGACTATTTCTGTTCATACTTCCAGTCGTTCAGCTACACGTTGTTCTTCATTGCTCTCATAGATACCGACACATGCGAGCGTAGAACCGGTATCAAGAGCCGGAAGTAGCGTTTCTCAAATTATTGGAACCGGTTGTACCCGTTTCAGTCTTTTCCAAACGTCCCCTTAAATTCTGAATTGCCGTTCTTTTTAATACTACTTACCAATAGAGAGTAATTACATTTATTTTGTTTAATTACAGACTCCTGTGGTTAGTACTTTGTATAGCAGCCTGGGCGAGCACAGTTTTCCTCGTGATAGCTTCCTGGAACGCTTACCAATATCATGCGATCAGTTTTATCATCAGTACTGATTACATGAACTGGAACACAACTTTTCCAGCCATCACAGTATGTGAGCACAATAACAGGAAGATGGTTTCTCAGTTTGCTAAAAGGTAAATGTATAACATTCTTCAGCACACTGATGACACAGAATCTTCATTTCATGGAAAATCGCACAACAAAGCTGTCATTTTACTCTCCATTGAGAAACTAATACTTGAGTGGCCTTATTCCAGTGCTACCGTTTACTCCATCATATGCAAAAAATTAAAGATAAAGTAGATGGGTGCATTGCGCGAAAGAATGGAAGCGGTTTAGGTCAACAGCATATCCGCGAACATACTTACTAAAATTTGGGTAAAAGGCCATTTGGTGACAGTGTACAATACGATGCCGCACAATCGACGTGAGTTAGTGAGATAAAGACATGTGGTTACCCCAAACATCAGTTCATGTAGTACAACAGGTTCACATAAAGACTATGGTTGTCCAATATTAGATGGGGTAGGGAATCACATGGTGCACCAAATACACATCAAGCTTTTGGGTGGTTCATTGAAATAACTGACGCCCCGCAATACGACGCCCGACAGCGTCTCCAGCATGCTCCAATTTGAGACCATGGAAACAAACTGTGAAACGCACACGAGCAGTGCGGCTGCTCGCAATCAGGTTAGGGGGCTGCAAGTCTGTGTAACAGTGAAGCTAATTTCATTGACTGGTGCTTCATAAAGGCATTCATTTGTATAAGAAAGCCCATGTGCGTCCTAAGTGCTGTAGATTTTTAAACACCTGCCATGAAGCCCTGTCTGCTCCATTTGAACCGACTGACCCTGCAGACGAATGTTTTCCGTGGATTCGAGGAAGTCATCCCATATGCAGTCCGATGTGGACTGACGTTTTCATCCATTGTACTGCACCCCTGAAAAGCTTGGCGTTCCATGAAACGACATTCTCTGTGCACCTGGTCTGTTGCAAATCCACAATCCAACACGCGGAGAGGTGTGCGGTAGTCCGACATAATTCTGTCCCGTACCAATGGGTCCCTTCAGCGATGTTATCTAAAATGCACTAAGTTCTTCGTTGTCACCATAAGTACAAATGCCGGATATCATTGTGAAAGCTAAACGCCCGTGTACGGTATAGAGCCCTATTTACCCCTGGTACAAATTTGATGCTTTTTGGAATCGGGCAAATTTGTTGGCAGCAGTCAGTGGGAGGCATACAGTACCGCTTGACACAATCGTCGGTATACAGTAAATATGAAAATGCTCGCCCCCCTGTATCTACTCTGTAGTCGCGAAAAAAAGTCATCTGGCAGTTCGGGTCAAATCATGATTTTCTCACTTCGTTACTCGCCTTGGATATCAACTAACAAATATCTGATATTTCTACCATTATCATTTTGCTATTTCTTGACGAATGCAGTATTTTTACGCTGGCTCTTGGTACAGGCCAGAGCAAATGTAGCTTCCGCCGAAGTCTGTCTCATTTCTAGCTGTGACAGTATGGAAGCTGCTGAGGTATGGGTAGTGCTGATTAATGCTATTCGGAGCATGGCTAGAACGTCCGAGTGTTAAGAAAGGTGATACTCATAGCCTCCTCAGTCCGTATGTAGCATATGCTCTACATGTAGTTTTGTCTACTTACAATAAAACAAAATAATTAAAGGAAAAAAGTAATAATGGTAGGAAAGTCAACTCTGAGTCCTGATGTAGCATATATGCTACACGAATAAAACAACTTAGTGAAACACACTAATTTTCTATGGTGAATTTTTTAAAATTATTTGAGCAAAATAAAACACATCGAATGCATCAACAGGCTCGGGACTGAAGAGGATAGGGCTATTCGTGCTACAATAGCACTTTAGGGCCCAATGAGAAAGCAATGGAAAATTACCTCACTCCTATTGGTGCCTTGTTGGCTTCATTATGACACTGCCATAGGTTTTTCCAGTTTCCATATAACCTTTGGCGGTGCTTTCTGAAAAATTAACCACAAATTGGACTCTAGATTTAATAGATTTTTACCCTACCGAAACATCATCTTAACCTGGAAATGACCTCTGTGGCACGCGCAGGACATTACTCACAATCATCTGATTTCAGTTTGCTTCGAGATTCTGCCTCAGCTGACTTCATCGATATGGACTTGAGCCATAGGCTGTTATGTCAACATGCTCACTAAATGGGATCTTCTGTACCGGTTACAATTTGTTATCCACTATGCCCATAGCACCGTACTGCGCCGTTCGCCGGCTCCTCTTGTATAGATGCCACTGAGAACGCCGCAGTCCGCCGTTAGATCTACATTGGATTTCACTTCTGGCCTTAACTTTTGCACACGAGTATAGAAAGGTACGTAAAGTTACATACAGGTTTAAGGAATGGAATTAAAATTGTATAAAGGAGGTATTTGTGTTTTCAGAACGTATCGTACGTGGAAATGTTATAAATACAAGATAGTTACTTCTAATATTGTTAAAGAACGGCTTCATAAAATGTTTAACCACTCTGAAATCTGATCTCCTAGACAATTTAGTTTCTAGCACCAAACGAGTAAGATATTTCTTCAGACTCATTTCTAAGTAAATTATCGAAGATTTACTACTTTTAATTCGCACCCAAACAGTCTGTTACAAAGTGCAACCCGTTGCATGTAACATGATTTTGTTAACTTTGAAAAGCAAGTCTTTAGAGAATTTCCTGCTCAAAATTCTGCAGTAATTCTCTGTAAGAAGAAATCGTCTCGTAATATTCCATCATATAAAACGCTTTTCAGTAATATATAGTTTTATATGGACTACTGGTAAATAATACGCAATAGTTACATTTTTATCATAACAGTTATCAAACTAAGTATTCTTAGCGGGTCTGAGTGGTTCAGACGGCAGAGCGGCGGCCATTTCTGAGCCCAAGATGGCTGCTCAGTCCGGAGGTATTTGGAGGTGCTCTGATACCTCCGCCTTGTACAGGTGGGTTACCGGAACGTAAAAGAAGTACTGTGGGACAAATTCCCAGCATCTCGGTGACTCCGAAAACCATAATATAGTTAATGGAATGTAAACCAAAAATATTATTATTATAGGGCAATGATGCACTAAGCCAACAACCCATGGGAAACACGTCCATGCACTGCAGCAACCTGCGCTAATGGTTCAGTAATGGTGGTCGAGGAACGTTGGCTTCTTTTACCCACGAAAGTGAGGTCGATCCCAGTCAAGATCAATGCAGCTTTAAAGACTGAACAATTCTTAATACCTCGCGTCGTATGAGAGATCCCTGATGTATAAGCCTAGATTAGAAGTTCACTCACAAAGTTTCTAACTCTGAGTTGTTATCCATCCACATAGATAATAATGTTTTTACGTCCCACATTCTACTTTTGTGGCTTTCGGTGAATTCGAAGTCCCGGAATGGTTTACCATAGGAGTTCTTCTACGAACCGGCAAATCGAGCGACACGAGCTTCTTCAAATACCTCTGGAATTCGCTGGGACTGAACTCGCCAACTTGGGCACTCTACTGTCTGAGCCACTCAGCCGGCGATCTACATAAAGGTTTTTCGTTAGCAGGATTGCTGATCGTAGCATTAGCTGTGGTCTGGTAGGGAGACCAGAACTTTGAAATTGAAGCGTGCGTGGCTTATGTAGGACGAAATCAAAACGACTGCAAATTCTCGCTCATGCCATGTAATAGTAAATTAACAGCAGAGCACTTAGTGTACTGTACACGCAGTGGTTTCCCGGTGAACTGTTAGCTACCTGATACTGTTGCGAAATTGCCTCGTGATAGGAAAGCACTACACTAAATTTAAAAGTATGAAATTCATAACCTATTGTAACTATAAGAAAGGTCAGGAAGAAGATTTTGAGTTAACATAAATTGTATTTAGTTACCTAGGAGAACCTCACCATCCGCTCCTGGACGAACTGCTGAAGGAGATAGCGTTCTTCCCTAGTGGAGAGAACTACATTAAGTATCACTGTGGATTCAACAATCGGAGAGCTAAACTGAATTGTTCTGTGGGATCACCTCGAGATTTAGCTAGACAGGTAAGTTGTGTGGGATAATGCCTACAACTTATCTAAATAATTATGATTATGCAGACTGAACTGAAGAGACTGAAAGTACACTGAAAACTTGAAAATGATTTCAGTGATACTTTTAATGTCAATAGTAGTGTTAGAAAGACTGTCTATTCTCAATACTGCCCAATATTGTGCTTAAAATTACATTAAAGGAAAGTTTAAAGCCTTGACTGTGGTGTCGCGTGAAAAATTTATTATCACGGCATATACTGATGATGACAGTGAAATCAGCCATAGAGTACGTAAGGCTAACGAGACAAAAACAAATTATGCACATCATTAAGACAGATAGAACAGCAACCAATGCTTCCAGAGTCATCTGTCATTTGAGAGGTTTCAAGACTGTAAATACCTTGGAGTGAAAATAACACAGCGTAACTGGAAAGGAGGAGGAATCAAAACTAGAATAACGAATGCCCACAGGTGTTACTTTTCCGTTAAGTGAGCTATATACTTAAAATTATTGTCCTGAAACACACAATTCAGTATGCACAGAATAATCATTCAACCAGTGCATCTCAGTATGCATGTTTACCCCTTGGTCCAATTTATTTATACGGGGGTCGGGGATCAGGTGAGATTAATTTATATGGCATGTTCTTACGGCCGGATACCCTCCTTGACGTTGAGGAGCTAATGAAAATGAATTACGGTGATTGAAGCTGAGTAAGAAGGTGGAAGGAAACAGCTGTGGCCTATGAATAGGAATTATCCCAGCATTTGCCTGGAAATGAAAACGGGAAACCACAGAAAACCATTCTCAGAACAGCTGAAGGTGAGGTTTGAACCCACGCGCCTTCCGAATGCAGAGCTTGGCTCCGTAGTCGGACAATCCGCTTAGTCCTACCAGTGCTACTCTATGGCTCTGAAAATTGGTCCCTAACTAAGAACAGCTGCCAATCACTCTTTATATTTGAAAACAAAATTCTCAGAAAAATCTAAAGATAGCTCTTGGAAAACACTCACTTACGCAGCAATCAGCACATACGAACGACCTACAGTGACTCTGATATAACTTACATAATCCGGACCAGACGTCTGAGAAATTTTGGTCATATTTTGAGAAATGACGGCCTACTACACTAATCCTTTATTGGACAGCCATGTGGGATGAGACCTCTGGGTCTCTGCTGGAGAGATCGAGCCGTACAGGACGTTCAGGATCAAACATGTTGACTCAGTACGTTGAACACGGCCAGTTGTCGCTGCTTTGTACACAGGAGGCAGGTGTGTTCGAATCCCCGTCAGACATCCTCGAAATGTTTTCCAGTGATTTTTCTATTTGAACTCCAGACAAATGTCGGGATGGTGCCTTTCTTAAGACGACAGCCGCTTCCTGCTAATTTCTAGCCCGTACAATTACATCTGTTCCCACGGAAAACCACCTCAAACAGCGGTACACTCCCATGGGGTGTTCCGGAAAAAGAAGCTGCAGAACTCACGAGCTGAACTTGTCCTCCGACACTCCCGGCACTAAAAGCCACACGCTAACTATTTCTATTATCAAAAAGGGACCTTCAAAATGTCAATGGAGAAGAGGAACAGATTTCCGACAGGAGAGGCCAACACTTGTAGGCGAGGCCAAGGGCGCTCATGCCCGGGCGCAAGGGGGGGGGGGGACGCACCCCCCCCCATAGCTCTCAGGGAAAGGAAAAATCCTAATGTAGTCAGGTGTTTTTCTTTCATGAAAGTGATTTTAAAGTCGGTATTACGTAGAAGTGGTAGGGGATACCGTGGGTGGCATTATGCCGTGGAATACAAGTCGTCATTCATCTTTCAAAATATTAAAAGTACTACATACTCCCAGGTCCAGCCCCCCCCCCCCCCCTACAAACTATCCTATGGACGCCCATGTGCGAGGCTAAAAGATTTTATGTTTTAATGACCATACTTGTAATGTTGTAATTGTAAATTATGATCTCTACAGTGTTCTCTCTTACAAGTAATTGCTAACATTGCAGAGTTTTAGCATCTGTGAAACGGAGTGATAAACACACAGATCAGATTCAGCTTTTACTGTAGCAGTCACAAGATATGTAGGCTCACATTTTTTGCACATATCGTCGGAACTACTCGCAATAATATCAGTTTATTGTTAATTCTAGACTTTCGAGGGAGTTCACCATTATTTCTAGTGCAAATTTTATATTAATATTTATAATAGTCACAATTTTAATAGTATCAATTTAGAATCAAGTGAGTGTAAGTAATTTCAGCTACTTAGAGGAATTTCTTTGATTGTCCCAACGCTTGGCTGAATTTTCAGTGTTCAAAGTGGTCCCGGGTTCGATTCCATGCCGAATCAGGGATTTTTTATTATTGGCTTTACGTCGCACCGACAAAGATAGTTATTATGGCGATCAGGGATTTAATCGCGTCTGATTCATTCTTATGGCTCGGGGAGAGGGTGTTTGCGTTTGTCCTAACGCCTTCTTCTTCATATTCAAGGAATACACCACACTACCAAACACCACTGAAACACGCGATAGTGAATACATTCCTTCACATAGTGTTGGCGTCAGAAAGGGCATCCGGCTGTAAAGCAAGGCCAAATCCACATGTGTGACACAGCTCGCACCCCCGACCCCACAGGTGTGGGAAAAGTGGTATAATAATAATAATAATAATAATAATAATAATAATAATAATAATAATAATAATAATAATAATAATAATAATAATAATAATAATAATAATAATTTATTTTATTAATGTTCCCCAAACGTTATTTATAAGAAGGTAGATTAAAACAGGGATGGATTTACACCAAGAGGCTGCAAGACGAGCAGTTCGGTGTGTTTTACAGAACTACAGAAGGCATATGACTAAGTATTCTGAAACAGTATAGCGTGAAGGAAAAGGTAATACTGAACATTTACTTATACAGAATGGTTTAACTAAGTTTTCCACTTCAGATACCTCCTAATTAGTTGAAGACAGTAATAGGCCGTTTTCACCTCCGTAGGTAAATGACAATAAAGGGCACATGAAACACGTGCAATATATACCCCGAAGCAGAGATGGCAAATAGCTTTCTTAAAATGGAACTATATGCATACCTGTCGCTAACACAATTGATCGCGTCCAGCTAATTCAGCGATGCAATTATTTCCATAGTTAGGCCTCTTGCGCTGGTGAAAAGAAATATTAAAATCTACATGTTTTCAAATGTGGCGCCACAGAAGTTCGTAACCCGAAGGTCAAGAAGACAAGGTCCATGTATGACTCGTACCTCGTAGTGATGTCGCCGGGGAGAGTCACTGACGCATCACTCTCTCGAAGTTTTCAGCGTTCAGAATATTGATATCAGGCGTGAGAACGTTTTAAGGTTTTATAGTAACAAATAGGAATGTAAGTATCACAGTGAAGAGCTGATGTATGTAATTGTTTCTTTTCTTACATAAACAAGTTTCGGGATATGCAGGTCAACAACCTTTGTTTTATCAAAGTACAGTATTGTCAGAAGACAATGTAAACATCATTTTCTGGAGAGATATGACATCCATGCTGACAATGAGTGCTTTAAAGAATGTGGTCAGAGAGGTGACCATATTGCAGTGCATCACGCCTCTGCACATAGCATCGCGGATCAGTTCACCGCTGTCATTGTTGTTTAAGCTATTCTGGCAATACGGTCTTACAAAACTATAGGATATAGATAGGGTAGATACTTTAGACCTTCACTTCTGATATCAACGGGAAAGACATGCTGAGGGCGATGCGTCAGATGTTGTTTGTACTCATATGTTCACTCTACCGGGCGACATCAACACGATATACAGTATGTGGCTTTGTTATTCGTACAGGTTTCAATTTCTTATCAAGTCTCGTATATTCGCATTAACGATTGAAAAACTGAAATAAAGCGTACATTAGGTTAAAAACAGGGTTTTTCAATGATAATTCGTTAGTCAAAACCATACTTATTTATATACAGGCAGGAAGATTTTATATGAATGTGCCGGCATCGACAAACGCGTGTACTAGTTGTATTCGTACACATGGACAGGATGGTGTGCACCATATATTTGCGATGCACGGAGAAGTCTCAGTGACGGCATACGACTGGTCAAGTGTGTTAGTCTCCTTCCTAGTGTATCTATGGTGGACATGGGTAGGAGTGCATAGCTTAAGTACGGGGCTTAAGAACACTATACTTCAACTGCCACTTCAAGAATTTTCATTGCGAAAAATTGGACAGCTGGTCAATAGAACACATTTCTACGGTGCAATATGTGGTTGATAAATGTAAATAGAAAGGCATTATTAAGAACACGCCAAGAAAACCCAGGAAAAAGTGTTTAACTGAAAGGAAAGAACATTTTTTGTTCGGCTGATTAAGTCAGATTCCAAATTAAGTACACCAGTATTGAGGCAACTCACGGAGGAACGAACTGGAAAGGAGATCAGCAACTCCACCATCCGTCGGATCCCGTATCGGCATGGGTACGATGGAAGAATCCCTCGGAAAAGGCCATACCTAAACAGGAAAAACAGACGGGTTAGACTGACATTCGCTATGGAGCATGTAAATAAGGAGAATTAATTCTGGAATGATGTTATCCGGTCTAATCAGACAAAAATAAACCTTTTTCGGTCAGATGACATCCACAGAATATGGAGAAAAATTGGTACGGACAATGATATGGCAAATACACTTCCAACTGTAAAATACGGTGGTGGGTCTCTAATGCTTTGGAGTTCTATGTTAGCCAGAGGTGTGGGTAATATATATTTCATTGACGGAATAATGAACAAGAAGGGCTATAATGCAACCCTGAGGTCAAACGTTAAGCAGTATGCTGAAAAAATTGGGATGCCACCTGTTTACATGTTCCAGCATGATAATGACCCAAAACACACTGCTGACATTAATAAGACAGGGTTGATCTGGAACATTCCTAAGCAGCTTAGAACACCTCCCCAGTCTCCGGATTGAAATCCCATCGAAGATATTTGGGCTACCTTGAAGGGGAATATCTGTATGCAACGTGTGCGTAAGAAGGAGGAACGTAAAAGTGTGATTCTTCAGTAATGGCATAAAATCAGCTCGGACATGTGCAAGAAATTAGTGTATTCTATACGGCGACGATGTCAGGCAGTTATAAAGGCTAGGGGACATTCCACTAGATACTAACATGTTCCACGAACCCTTTCCTTTTTGTTTATTTCAAGTGTTCAATTTACTTGTACGCAAATAGATATAGTAGATACCGGTATATGTTTTCCGAGGGCTTTGTTGTATATATGCTCAGTGAATAAAATCCGTTTCAGTTTATTATTTTCTGGCAGTGCGTTGAGGTACTAAAGCAAACAGCCCGTACGAATAAAATACGTACATACTGTATGAGTTATACGCAGACCTTGTCTTATTGATATTTGGAGTAGTATCTCCTGACGGCTTCAAGTTTGAAAACGTGCAGAGTTTTTAACACCCCTTTTAACTAGTGCTTCATGTTTGTGGAAATAGTAACATCGCTGAATATGCCTATTACAAACTATGTATGCGATAAAAATGGGTATTGCACCGTTTAAAAAAACAACTTTTTATCGGTGCTTATTTAAGCACGGGACACACACACTTTGCAGTTTCATTAAGTGAATTAAATTTTATGTGCCCCTTATTGTTATTCATCTACGTAAGAACCGATTATTGCTATCTTCAACCAGTCAGAAGATATTTGAGGTGAAAAATATAAGTGTCTCACCCCGTACAAATTGTTGAATTTCGACAATTAGTGAATTGAGTTTCGTTTGGTAGAAATCTTTTAAACGGCTTGGCTTTAATGATTAAATTATTGTAATAGTGAAGTGTGTATTATTGTGTATAGGTGCGCAGGTATGTTTGAAGCTTAGCTGTGTGATCCAATTTAATTGTGCTTAAAAATAATTTTTAAGTGGCTTACAGTTTTATCTGTCTACAGATGCGCAGTCCATGCGACACTGTCTTTCGCAACTGTTTCTGGAGAAACAAACCATTTCAATGCTGCCAACATTTCCTTCCATTGGAAACAGAGTTTGGAAAGTGTTATACTATCAACAGCGTCCATAGCAGGTGAAGTGTAGGTCTTTGTACTTATAGAGTGACTTGTGTTGTTATATTCTCTGATACTTTGAAGAGATTTATTCCAGGGACGTTATTGATGCAGTAATCGATAGAATAAAACTTAAACTTTTAATGAAGTATAAGGAAAGATGAGATACGAATTGTAGTTAGTCACGGGAGGTGAAGCAAAGCATTGATCCACACAGAAGTCACTAAGAGTGTACGAGTTCAAAAATCAATTTTATGAAATATTAATTCTTCGCACGGGTTATTTTGTTAAGAAAAGCGTTGTTTTTCTTTTGCATATAAGAAGAGGACGAAGGAGAACAACTTCCTTGGTTCTTAGGTTGTCCAGAGAAACACCAGGTACTGAGCAAATTGGCCACGTGGTTTGAGTCTCGTTAGCTATAAGCTTACATTCGGCAATTGGTGACGTCGAACCTCACTGTCGGCATCCCTGAAGATGGTTTTCCATGCTTTCCCATTTTCACACCACGAAAATGCTGGGGCTGTACCACAATTTCTTTCTACTTTAGCTCTTTGCTATCCCATCGTCGCCGTTAGACCTGTCTGTGTTGGAACGACGTAAAGCAAATAGCAAGAAACATCAAGTGATGGTACCTATGAGTTCCTGCGGCATCAGAATGAACTATTATAACAGCCCGCGATCCGGCAATGGTGCCAAGTTCCATAAACACTGATTATCATTGCAGTCCATGACATATCGCTCCAAAACGCCATTTTTCGTTGTTTCATCTCTTTTTATCCCTTGCAGGTTGAATTTTTCAAGAAAAGGTTTTTTAGTTGTTAAGTATGACCTAAGAGGAACCTCTGTGTCAAATTTCAATGTAATGGTTCCTGTGATATCGTGATGAGTGAGCGGTATTTTCAATGCATATACAGTACACTGCCAAAAGAAGAAAATTGTCACTTTCTTATATGCTTATGCCTCCATGATACGCTTACATACTCAAGTAAAGACAGACACACAATGGAAACAAAGCTTCTTTGCAACAATTAGGAATTGAAATTAAAAGCCTCCTTTGGACACTCAACACACGAGGTCATAGCATAACGTTTCATAAACAAAGCCGCCCATGGCCATACACAAAAGATCGAGGGGATTTGTCGTGCCGTTCACACTCCACCTCGTGTTCTGCAGGTCTTTGGGCTAAGTTCCTTCGGGGCTGCGGCACCACGAGGTCTGGTCATACACCAGAATTTCTATCTGCTAATTAAGCGTCTTAATGGTCAACAGCTTCACAATGCTTTCTCTTGACAAGGCGGTGCACTTTCAGTTGAGGAAGACATTCCCAGTCTTCCAAAAGGGAGACTTTAAGAGCTTGTAGTGTTTGACGTGACGTGTTTCTCGCTCGGATGTGTTCCTTGCTCCAGTTGGTTCCAGACTTGTTGGATCGGATTCAGGTCAGGAATTCTGAATGGCCACTCCATTCATTGCGCGTGATGCTCTCACAGGTATCTCCGAACTATGTTAACATCATGCTCTCTAGCATTATCATGCATGAATATTGCGTTTTCTCCAAGTTGCCTCAAGTGAAGTATCGCATGTGGCATTAAGATCTTGTCAATGTACCGTCGAGCAGTTAAAGATCCGTTGCGAATTATCAGGAGATCTGTTTTCATGTTAAGGAAACTGGTAACACCGTAACAGATCCACGTCCATAAGTACGATAAATTGGACAACTGACGAAAGAAGCTACTCTCCGCTGCCGTAGACTCGGAGACGTCCATCTGAACGATATAACGCGAAATAGGATTCATTCATAAACAGCATAGGACGCCAATGTCTCAAGCTGGTAGATCAGATGATTTCTAGCAAACTGCAGTCTCCTACCAATATGTTACGTCCAGTGCAGGTACTTGAGCGGGTCGTTGGGATCTTAAATTGGCCTCTCGAGATCTGTTTATGACTGTTTTGTCACAAACTCGTACTCCAGAAACCTGCTGTAGGTTGCTCGTGCTGTAACTTGGCTGTTTCTGAGAGCTCGTAAACGCAAAAGCTATCCTTTCCTGTGGTTGTTTTCCTTTGATGACCAATGCCAGTGCGCCTGGCAACGCTTCCAGTTTCCTGAAAACGTTTCCACAGATACCAAATCATATCTTGAGCAACCCCTAGCATTCTGAAATCGTACCTCTGGGAGTAGCCTTCTTAAAGGAGTTTTAGTGCATGGGTGAATTCATTCAATGACAACTGCTTCCCCTGCTTCGTTCTTCGGTCCGCACGATCAGCCATGACTTGGAAACTCTATCCTCCACGCAGACCAAACTTCGCACACACTATGAATTGAGGCACTCGTACCTTTCAACTGATACCACCTCTCAGTCATCGGGATGGCAATGAAGCCCTCTGTTTATGTACAGAGGACATGTTATTGCCATAATAGTCCAATTTTCATCCCGCTATGCATTCGTACTTGTACAATGTGGCCAGGAACATCTAAAACGTGACCAAATTTATTTTCTGAGCAGTGTCTATAAATGTCTACGAAGTGCATTTATTTATTTTCTTAAAATATGCAAAGTGAACAGTTATCTCAAATAATATGTCATAGTATGAGTGATTCCACAAGTCGTTTCCATCTGAACAGCTCATTACGACGAAAGTTTCGACATGGTTATGAAATAGGTTAATGATATCGCTGAATGGTTGTGTTTGCGGTCTAGGTCGCATTAATTCGTAATAAAAAAAGGGAATGTATTACGGTATGCTGGAAATGGCAAATAGTAATTTCAACCTATCATGTGAAAATTTTCAGAATAATTTTCATGAGCGAGGCGCATTTGCAGCATTATGCGCTTAGGCAAACTTCCAAATAACAAGTATTGATGTCCATGGTAAGATGACTCCATATAACAGCATTGAAGCTCGCTAATAAGAGGCTTTACTTTTTTAAGGAATATGAAATGTTTACAGCGTACTTACTGGAATAGCGCTGTTAAAACACTTCTGAAATAGCAGCGCAGTAATGGAAAATAATTTTCTGGTGGCTTATGCGAGGGCTGTAAATAAAGTAGTGGCAACGTAGTCCAGACACTCGCAGGAGATCGGGCATGGGCAAATAGGATATGGGAGCGGTCAGGTGGCGCTGTTGTCGATGAGTTGTCTGAATTTGACGGGCATGCAATTGGGAGTGTTGTTGGTGTGAGGGGTTGAAGTGAAGAGTGTCGATTTCACCGCTCTGAAGCATATTTTCAAAAGGTGAACAGTGTTCGTGGATTAAAATCGATGTGGAAAAAAGGCATCAGAATATTATCGAGGATTACGTGAAGCCTGTGTCGAGACGTGGGCACGAGCCTACGAGTCTGAATTAAAGCATCAGAGGAATGAATGGCGTTATCCAGGTTCGCCACGTCCACAGAAATTTCGACCGGAACCCAGTTGGGTGGCGTTTATCCTGATTGTGGCATACGACTGCGAGGGTGTTTATCTTACGCATGCTGCCTGTGGGACAAACCGTCAACAGTGACTACTATTGCCGATTTCTGGAGCGGTAACTGGGTCCGGCTATGCGGCGCAAAGGTCCATGTTTATTGCAAGACGATTGCCCTATCGTGTTGCATGACAACGTACGTTGTCTTGTCGCAAACATTGACAAGCTCTTATTGCAACGGTGGCATTGGGAGGTCTTGGAACAACCTCTGCACTCACCAGACATGAGTCCTCGTGACTTCGACCTGTTTCCGAAGTTGAAGGAACCCCTCCGAGGCTGCAGATTTCCTGACATGGCATCTGTACTCCGCACAATAGGGCGCTCCGTCGCTGTCATAAACAGAGAAAGCCTTATGAACGGTCCCCAACGGCTTCTCAACATTTCGCAAAAGGTAGTAGACTTCGCGGGTGACTGCATTGAGGGAACATTATGCAATTGTACTTGTTAGCTCATTAAATATTGCGTTCTATCAGTACGGTCACTACTTTATTCACAGCCCTCGTATGTATGATGTGAATAGCGGGAGCTTCTACAATAATTATTGTAGAAGTCTTCCTCGTGAACAGTCGAGATTTTCTTCCGAAGACGCGGAGCAACGTTCTCTGCGAAGCGTAAAGAGTTTCACCTTGTTTTCTTGACACGACATAAGTCGATATGACGAATATCAACGATAATATTTACGATTTTCTTATTTGTTAATACGAATCTTACCGAAGAGAGGACATACAGAGGAGGGATAATATTTATTCTGCTCTTCCATGCCTCGTATATTTTTATCGTAGTAGAAATGTTATCAGTCCCGATGTATGTTCACGTATCATTGCTATGGTTGCCTATTAGCACTTATTCTTCAGGTCGTGATAGGCGTAGCGGATTAGCTGCCGAGGTTCGAATCCCAGTGAATTCAAGATTGGAATTGTCACCTGTATGGTTTGGCGATGTCAAAGAGGGCCAACCTTCGGCCAAAACTAAAATGAGCCTGAGTGACTCCGGTGAACACAGAAATGATTGGGATAAAATTAAGGCAAATCTATTGCCTATAAATAAAATTGGAGATTTTTCTGCATATTGATCAGAATTTTTAAAATTGATAAATGCGTGTCGGTCACATCCCGAATAAGGAGATGCAATTTTAAAATCTCCGTCATGTATGTATGTATGTATGTATGTATGTATGTATGTATGTATGTATGTATGTATGTATGTATGTATGTATGTATGTATGTATGTATGTATGTATGTATGTATGTCACAAGATAATGCCAGAACATAATTGATTGAACATCGGTATTTAAGGTTAGGGGAGAGGACACTACAGTCTAGGTTATAAATAGTTTTATTTACGCTGGGCGAAAGAGTAGTTTAGGGGAGGACCTAATAATTAATTCTCAAATATTTCCCTTAAAACTGGCCCTATCGATAAATGCTACCTGGAAATGTTGTAGAAAATAAAATATTCAATCTAATGCCCAGTACAAGTTAATCCTATGACGAATATCAACGGTAATATTAACGAATTTTTTATTTGTTTATATGAATCTTATCGAAGAGAGGACGTAGAGACGAGGGCTAATTTATTCTACTCTTCCATGTCTCGTACATTTTTATCGTAGTAGAAACGTTATCTATCCCGATACTTGAATGAAATACCTCACCTAAAGCGGGCCGTGAGCGGATGTGCATCACGCGATATCTAGGAGAGTACGTCGCCTGGTGGAACAGCTTCTGTTTGAATATTTGGCGGGAAGGTCCTGCGGAATTAGACAACTTTCTTCTTTGATCATGAAGGGGCTAGCATCTAGGTCATCGGCCTTTCTTCTTTATCCTTTCATTCCTCTGGGTAATTCATGGGCTTAATATGATCACTTTTGGTACTTCACCCACTGGTCCATCATAGTATTCCCATTATTCGATCCGTGCTATGGACCCCTTGGTAGGAATGAGGAATTTATGCACTGAACGGACCACAACGAAGCAGTCTTTACCTCTGTCTGTGGCAGGTCATTCCAACAGTGGCAGAGATAGAGCTGAAGCATGGTATTGTTCGTGAAGAGTGAAAATGTACCGGCGTTCATTTCATCGAGCATTTATACTGTCCGACACTCAGCTCGGGACAGTAGAAAGGGAAACTTATTGGAATATTTAGATATGCAAGTTAAACCAGTTTACTTCACCCTAACAGCTAACAGAAAATGAAAAATGAAAATCCACAGCCTGTTTCCAGTCGTTCGACCGGGTCAGGAATGGAATGAAAGAAGCCCCCATCTAGCGACGAGGATAGAAAATGTGCCTGTGCCATTCTTGTGGGGCAATGATAAATGACTGACAGATGAGGTGAAATCTTAATGGAGAGTGTTGCTGGAATGAAAGATGACAGGCAAAACCGGAGTGCTCGGAGAAAAGCCTGTCCCGCCTCCGCTTTGTCCAGCACAAATCTCACATGGAGTGACCGGAATTTGAACAACGGTATCCAGCGGTGAGAGGCCGGCGCGTTGCCGCCTGATCTACGGAAGCTCTATCTAACAGCTAACAGAAATGACATAATTATCCCATCATCTTCCTGAAAATTATATTCCAACTTTCCTTTTTCTTAGCTGAATAGAAGTAAAAACGCGTGGCTGACAGCATGTATTACACTATATTTTTGAACATAAATATGACGATGTGGGAGTTCTGTTCTCTTTCCTGGAAAATTATGATGAATGAATGAATGTTCAATTGTATAGTGGTATTTTCGATAGATGGGAAGCGGGACTGCACTTCGGACGAAAAAAAAACTGAATGTCAGACAGCGTGGAGAGTTTGTTACTACGTTAGTTGTGGCCATATAGCAAAAATTAGTAACGGTCTCCTCTCGTGGTGTTGGCGTCCAGTCGCATGAATGTCAGCCGCTGTGTGTTCGAGTTGTTAACCAGGGGCCTGCAACGCAGGTGGACCCGGGTCTTTAAGCCCCCCCCCCGGTCTCTTCGCGAAATATTAAAATATATCTAGCCTAATGTCACTCTGCACGGAGATGATCAGGGCGATTTTGTAGAATCAGTCGAAATAGTTACTTTTTAACAATTTGTACGTAGAGGAATTCTTGCTAGTGGTTTTACGTCGCACCGACACAGACAGGGCTTATGGCGACGACGGGATAGGAAAGGCCTAGGAGTTGGAAGGAAGCGGCCGTGGCCTTAATTAAGGTACAGCCCCAGCATTTGCCTGGTGTGAAAATGGGAAACCACGGAAAACCATTTTCAGGGCTGCCGACAGTGGGATTCGAACCCACTATCTCCCGGATACAAGATCACAGCCGCGCGCCTCTAACCGCACGGCCAATTCGCCCGGTCGTAGAGCAATTGCCACTTGATTGCATCTAGCAGCAGTTTATTGTGTTGAGTATAACAAAGCCCAGCTATAAAGCGTCTTTCGGAATACCGTGACACGCTCTTCAGAAAAAACCTGCACCAAATTATTTTAAAATTATTGCAGCAATGGAAATCGATACCAAAATATCGTATTTTAGTTACAGAATGATACTTACATGCTGTGTAGTGTACCTGAGATCGCATTATCACAAAGTTTGCAAAACATTTAACTTGTTTTACTCAATTATTCGACAACAATGTGTAACGTGTAGCAACAATAAGTCAACTCAGTTTCGAACGAGCTCTCTTTGTGTGAAGTTAATAATAGGCTTATCAGTTGTACGGTTTGATATTTTCCGAACTTTATTGAAACCATTTTTTATTTAATTTTGTTTGTATACTTTTCTGTGTTGTGATCGAATAAATTATTATAACCGAGACTTCGGTATTGGTTACAGAGTACAGTTCTGTAGTAACTGAAAAATGAAACCAATTAAAGGTAAGCACGAACATCTAACTGATGCATGGTTGACAGTTCATAAGCTTAGCCGTTAAACCACGGATGCAGTCAAATAAAACCTATTGGACATTATTTAATAATAACCTTACAATAACGAAAAATCTCTTTGTTCTATATAACTTGAAAATATAGGGTTATTACAAATGATTGAAGCGATTTCATAAATTCCTTGTAGCTCCATGAATTGACATATGGTCAGGAAACTCAACAGTCATATAGTAAAACTCAAAAAGTTTTGGTCTGCTGAAGTCGCACTTCAAATTTCTGCCACGAGAGCGTAGCAGCATTGAGCAGTGCGCAATGAGACAAGATGGCAACAGGAGCCGAGAAAGCGTCTCACTCACATCAGTCTGTCATAACAGTGCAACGACACTTCAGGACGAAGTATCGCAAATATTGAACCACACCCCTCCCTTACTGATAATATACTACATAATACAATACGCACATCGGGAGATTCGAGGCGTGGACCCCGACTAGGAAAGGCCAAGACACAGCCCTGAGTTGGAAACGTCCCTCATTAACAATACACAACAGGGATGAAACTAACTACTAGCAATAAAATTCAAATAAATTTTAAATGAGGGTTTATTAATATAATAAGATTTCAAAGAAAAAGAAAATGAAGCCACCAATAAAACAATAAGAAGGATACATACCTGTGTACATGTGGTTCAGTCGAAGTAGTAACATAAATCCGTGAGCACAGCATTTCTCAAACACCCAAATTAATATTTAATTTACGACGTGCTCACCGTCTCAATTATAATTTCGCTACATAATTAGCTAATTTGAAAAAAATCACACGGATTTGTTTGGTCGTTCTTTCCACGAGATTAATTACATTGTTTTACACACGCGTCCATCAAACTCCATCATCATCTCGACAACAACAGCTATAGAAAGATAACATCCCCAAGCATCCCGAAAAAGAAACACAGAACAGATATATTAAAGGAATGCAGGTATCGGGATAGCCAAGAGAGAAAACATCACTGGACCAAAGAACAAATGTCAAATCCAAAGAGAATCACAGGAATGCACATCACCTGAATTTAAGTAAACAAACATGGCGGCCTCGCGCGCAAGCAAACGGTCAAACAAGTACCAAGGCAAAATAATTAACACCGTACCAAAAAGCAAACACAAGGTATGGAAACAAGATCAAAAGGAAAAATTAAATTCACCGATACGTCATCTTTTTACTCCCCACACTCACGAACACACACCCAAACATTCAGGCATTGCCGGTATCGGGCAACAATGCGAGCAGTAGCTCCATTCAATAAGTTGGTCACAAACTCATGCAGTATGACCCTCGTGGTCACAAACAAAGGTCTCACATAATTATGTCAGAGTAACGTGCACGACGCAAATATTTTATCAGCAGGATAATAGGTACTCATTGGTCACGCATTACCCCCACTCCCTGCATACGCACTCCGTACGACACGAATGGATCTCCGCGTCGACACGCAGAGCATACATTCATTTGAGGGCAAAATCCATTAGAATGCAGTGCACATAAATATAATTGATCAGAGACCCAGTTACCCACATCACACCATCATAATAACATCAACAAACACGCGGTCCATTCAGAGCAGAAAGATGCATGTCAATCAGCTATGATTAAAGGCACAAGAAAACCACGAGATAATCATGGGACCAATATAAATACAAGGATCAACATACCTGCAATATCAGCCGTCAAATTAAAAAGAAGGATGGCTGTATAGGCTGAGTTTAAATCGACTAATACCCATCTGTAGCTCAGAAAAGCCACTCCGATCTGCCTCACTTGCGATCTTTCTTTCTTCAATTTTTCCCACCCTGTCACGGTCGCCATTGTGTAAGAGAGTTAGTAATTATTGCAGTATGGAAAATCGAGTACACATTACAAGAACGCACTGATACTAAACTATGATTCTGCACACGTTTATTGTACTTAATTACAGATTACAGTTTTCTTAACATGAGACACAATTACACACACAGTCCGCCATTTTACTAGTCTTTTTTCACAGAGTTTATAGTAGTGTCTATGGCAGCTAAGTGGACAAACTCAGAACTACAGCGGGAAGTTGCCCGAAGGAGAAACCATGTGGTCAGCTGATGCATACAGCCTACAGCCTAGAACTTTACTGAAAATGCGTGGTTGGCCAGATTAGGTTAATGACCGAACTATGAAGTGAAGCGACCGTCACGTACTGCGCGGAGTACATGTCTGAATGTTATCGTGTGTTCTAAAATGTCACTCTGCCTCAACATCGGAACTTACAAGTCAACGTACATCATAGCACTGTTGTTTCGTAATAAGATGTCTTAGTGCAGAGCTTCTTTCGTGAAGAGGAGTACCGGTACGGTAGTTATTTCTGAAAGAATGTGTGTTTCCGAGCCTGTTCCAATAATAACCATTCCTTGCTGCCACTCACAGCAGTCAACAAGGCCTTTGAAGTAATTAGCCAGTTCTGAGAACCCAGTAGTCAGAGAAGATGCGATAACAAAGATATCCTGCTTATCTAAACTCTAAACACTGAAGTTTCGAGCCGGTTTATAACTCTCGGCAGTCAGTGTAGCTAAGTAGGCCTACGATGGACGATTGAGTTGTAAATTGTTTGTTCCTAGGAACGATATTATTTCTTGATATTGTGGCGGTCAGCGTGTTTTGGTTACTATGGAATATGCATTTCTTGTGTGTGTGTGTGTGTGTGTCTGTGTGTGTGTGTGTGTTCGTACCATATTAAGTATATTATTTTAATTCCTTCGGATTTGAAAACTAAATTGTATAAATTATTATTATTATTATTATTATTATTATTATTATTATTATTATTATTATTATTATTATTATTATTATTATTATTATTATCGTCGTTACTATTCATTGTAATAATATACAAACTTGTAATACGAAATGAACTTGTAACTTTCCTTATCAGGAAACAAGGGGCCCATTTTCAATTATTGCGGGGAGGGAAGCCTGAGCTGCTTAGCGCCGCTACTGGCTATTTCACTATATAAAAGTTCACAGCTTTCACCCTGCCTTATCCATTCTCCAACATCACCAGAGTAACACCTTCGTAACTTGGAATTTTCTTCAATACGCCAACTATTTTACAGTTTTCTGTCTCTTCCCTGCTTTCTTGAAACTCGTTTTATGAATGGTCCAACAGTCTTCTCCGGGAAAGAACGAGGCTTATATGCTCGATTTCATTCCAAGATGCAGATATCCACCCCACTACGTCCAACATGCCGTCTGTTTCCTTTAGTTCATTGATCATGTCACACCCTTCTTCAGTGCTTCTAAAATGCCCTGGTCCATTGGTTGACACACCGAAGTCACGTTAGGAAGGAGAAAAATTGCACTTATATCTTGACTAACAAAAATAATTTAGCGATTAAAAATACATATATTAGAAAAATTAGTGCTCGTCAAATCGTCGAGTTATACGGAATGTCGAGTTACTGAGAGTCGAGTTAACGGGATTCTACTGTATTATACAGTGTTAGTTGAACATGCATTTTCAGTGAAGTTCTAGGCAGTAGGCTGTATATATCAGCTGACCACATTGTTTCTCCTTCTGGCAACTTCCCGCTGTAGTTCTGAGGTTGTCAACTTGGCTGCCATAGACACTACAGCGGTACATAGAGGAGGTACGCTGGACGAGTTCGTCGGTGCTGAAGTGACCGCTCAACGTTGTTGAAGGAAATGCATGTCATAAATATGCCTCACGAGTGGAACGAGTTCTATTGTGTTGGGGAGTTGCTGGATGGTTGGTAGCTGGAGGGAAGGGGTTCTATATGTTTCTGTTAGAACGGGAAAGACCATAATATTGACTTGTTCTTTTTATTACTGTCAGATTTTCGGGTGCACTGATCGAGATAAGTTCAGAGTGAGGTAAGCTACATTATCAGCACATAAGGGTTTCCAATCTCTGTGAAATTCCCACGGTTTTCAATGTATCCTAACAACACAAATGTTCCATTTACACTATGAATAAATATATCAATAAACATATACAAATATAATTTAAAATGCCTTTTGGGCACATCTTTCTTTAATAAAATTCTTTCTTGGTGCATGCGTGTATTAACTAATGCCTTATTTAAAAACAAATTGTGAATATGTCCTTTCATTTTATTCCTCAGAAATACTAACCAGTCGCTGGATATGATATCGAACTGGAGGAATGGACTCGGATATCTAACGATAGAAGTAATGGTGCCTTCAATAGTGAGTAGTACAATTTATTATTTATTTTCAACTATAAGTTAAAAGTATAGATATCATATTACTGTATAACATTAGGTATTCTACCACCACTTGATATTAGTCAGCCATTTTAAGTTGTGTTTATGAGATGGTATCATGCACTATTAACATTTAGTATTTGCCTACTGTCGTCGTTCAATGTACTGTAGAAGAAAGTTATGTGTACAGTTTTTCCAAATAAAATGGATGAAACCGTTTTCTTTAATAAATCTCCAAAATCAAATAGGCGATGCTTAATGTGTCTTTCCGTTGAAATTAGGATAACCGTGTAAATGAATGGAGTTAGACCGAGGTTTGTAGTGTATATTCAATCCCAATGTTGTGTACTGAATTAATAACCGGGAGATGAATCACAGTGATGTTTTAACACCCAATCCTTCTCCAAACAAGGCAGCCGTCGGCCTTAGGGTCTACCAGTCCATTTCCCACGAAAGTAGACAGCAAGACTCACTATACACTCATAAGATTTTTACAAAAGAGTGTAGAATAGATAAATGTACAAATTATAGCTATGCTACATTTGAACTAAGGGGAATTCTCCATCGTTACAATTGATAACAATCATATTTGCCAAGCTGCGGTGTGTTTCAAAACGCCATAACTGAATACAATCCGACGATTAATCAATTCAGGGTGTTATATACAGAATGAGATGCAGGTTATGCAATGATTCAAACTGTGAAAATGACCAACTCTATGCGGCATTGCACTATTAAATCCTACTGAAATCAGGAAAAGAGACGTGCGTCACGGTGAAAATGAAGTAAGAACAATCTGCAGACCTTCTAATCTGAATGAATCCTCTGCAATACAAGGATTGAGGGGCTTGAAAGACAACCCTGGAGTCGAAGTATAATATGTTACCAGAACTAGGAATAATTTCCATATCGCAATACTTAACTGTAGAATGTGACAGAGTTCATTTTGATGTATAATATCATCACTGACATGAGATAATCATTCTTGGTTACTAATGTCTTCAGTCTTATTCATTCACCATAAACCCCGCCTTTGACCAATGTAACATACATACATCATACATCATCATTATAGATTGTTATGCCTTTCAGCGTTCAGTTTGCAAGCCTCTGTGAATTTACTAAACGTCGCCACATTCCTCTATTTACAACTAGTGCTGTGGCTTCATTTAGTTCTATACTTCCTATCTTTAAATCCTTAGCAACTGCGTCTAACCATCGTCGTCTTGGCCTCCCTATACTTCTCTTACCCTCCATAACAGAGTCCATTTTTCTCCTAGGTAACCTATATTCCTCCATTCGCCTCACATGACCCCACCACCGAAGCCGTTTTCATGTTTACAGCTTCATCCATCGAGTTCATTCCTAACTTAGCCTTTATCTCCTCATTTCGAGTACCCTCCTGCCATTGTTCCCACCTGTTTGTACCAGCAATCATCCTTGCTACTTTCATACCTGTTACTTCTAACTTATGAATAACATATTCATTCTCTCCCGTAAAGCAAAGTTGGTCTGAAAACAGACCGATGTAAAGATAGTTTCGTCCGGGAGCTGACTTCCTTCTTACAGAATACTGTTGATCGCAACTGCGAGCTCACTGCTTTAACTTTACTGCACTTTGATTCAATCTCACATACTATATTACCAGCTGCCTCTGTGGATCAGCGGTAGAGTGCCGGCCTCCGGATCCCAAGATAGCGGGTTCAAACCCGGCAGAGGTAGTCGGATTTTTGAAGATCGGAGAAAAGTCCATTCGACACTCCATGTCGTCCGATGTCGGCATGTAAAAGATCTCTGGTGACACATTTGGTGTTTACCCGACAAAATTAATTAAATCTCAGCCATAGACGCCCAAAAGAGTGTCGGTTTACTCGGTCTGCCATCTAGTGGGCCTAGAGAAAACGGAACGTCGAAATTGACGAGCAGAGAGCCAGATGGCGTCAAATTGAAATGTCTGCACACGGTAGCTGAGGCCATACGATTATTATTATTATTATTATTATTATTATTATTATTATTATTATTATTATTACTATATTACCATCCTGAGAGAACACAGAACCTAAATACTTGAAATTATCTACCTGTTCCAGTTTTGTATCACCAATCTGACATTCAGTTCTGTTGAATTTCTCACCTACCGACATCAATTTAGTCTTCAAAAAGCTCATTTTCATACCATACTCATTGCACCTATTTTCAAGTTCCAAGAAATTAGACTGCAGGCTTTCAGCAAAATCTGCCATTAAGACCAAGTCGTCAGCATAGGACAGATTGCTTACTACATTTCCACCTAACTGAATCCCTCCCTGCCACTTTATACCTTTCAACAGATACCCATGTAAACTACGAACTACAAAGGTGAAAGACTACAGCCTTGTCTAACCCCTGTAAGTACCCTGAACCAAGAACTCATTATATCATCAACTTTCACTGCAGCCCAATTGTCAACAAAAATGCCTTTGATTGATTTTAATAATCTAACCCTTAATCCCATAGTCCCTCAGTATGGTGGACACCTTTTCCCTCGGTACCTTGTCATATGCTTTCTCTCGATCTACGAAACACAAACACAACTGTCTATTCCACTCGTAGCATTTTTCAGTTACCTGGCGCATACTGAAGACCTGATCCTGACAGCCCCTCTGTGGTCTGAAACCACACTGGTTTTCATCCACCTTCCTCTCAACCACTGATCGCACCCGCCCTTCCATGATGCCAGTGAATAGCTTGCCTGGTATACTTTAGAATTTTCTTTACGTCGCACCGACACAGAGAGGACTTATGGCGACGATGGGAGAGGAAAGGGCTAGGAGTGGGAAGGAAGCGGCCGTGGTCTTAATTAAGGTACGGCCCTTGTATTTTCCTGGTATGAAAATGGGAAACGACGGAAAACCATCTTCAGGGCTGCCGACAGTGAGGTTCGAACCCACTATTTCCCGGATGCAAGCTCACAGCTGCGCGCTCCTAACCGCACGGCCAATTCGAACGGTGCCTGTTATACTAATCAATGAGATAGTGTACCTCGATAGTTGGTGTAATCCTTCCTATTCCCTTGCTTATAGATAGGTGCAATTACTTCTTTCGTCCAATCAGAAGGTACGTTACTAACATTCCATGCTAATCTTACTACTTTATGAAGCAGTTTCACCCCTGCATTCCCACTATACATCACCATTTCAGGTCTAATTTCGTCTATTCCTGCTGCTTTGTGACAGCGGAGTTTATTTACCATTCTTTCCACTTCCTCAGGCGTAATTTCCCCAACGTTGTTTTCCTCCTCCCTATGAGCTCGGTTGTTCGCGACATCACCATGAAGATTTCCTTTTACTTAGAGAAAATTTTCAAAACATTCCCTCCAACTGTCCAGTGATTCTCTGAGATATATTATGAGTTCACCTGAATTACCCAAAGAACTGTTCATTTCCTTTTTGTCTCCCTTCCTAAGATTCTTTATTACTGCCCAGAAAGATTTCCTTGCTGCTTGACCAAAACATTCCAGGTTATTACCAAAATCAGCCCACGACTCCTTTTTTGGATTCAACAACTATTTGTTTCGCTCTGTTTCTTTCATGTACGTACAATTCCCTGTTTGCATTACCCCTTATTTGGAACCATTTCTGATAATCCTTCTTTTTACGTTTAAAAGCTGCTCTCACTCCATTGTTCCATCAAGATGTTCGCTTTTTCCCATCTTTACACACAGTTGTTCCTAGGCATTTCTTTGCTGCTTCCACTACAGGATCCCTGTATGCCACCCATCTCTTTCTGTATCCTGAACCTACTTACTGTCCACTATTCGGAACTTCTCACTAATCATATCCATGTACTTCTGTCTAATTTCCTCGTCCTGGAGATTTTCTACACCTATTCGTTCGCAGACAGATATCACTTTCTCTATCGTAGGCATAGCGAAACTTAGTTCACTACAGATCAGATAGTGGTCTGTATCACGGAAAAATCCCCGAAAAACCCGTACATTCCTAACAGATTTTCTGAATTCGAAGTCGGTTAAAATATAGTCTATTATGGATCTGGTACCCCTACCCTCCCATGTGTAGCGGTGAATAGCCTTATGCTTGAAGAATGTATTCATAACTGCTAATCCCATACTAGCACAGAAGTCCAGCAAACGCTTCCCATTTCTGTTAGCTTCCATATCTTCCCCACACTTGCCAAGCACCCTCTCGTATCCTTCAGTTCTATTTCCAACTCTCGCATTGAAATTGCCCATTAGCACTATCCTATCCTTGCTGTTCACCCTGACTACGATGTCACTCAGTGCTCCATAAAATTTGTGAATTTCATTTTCATCTGCACCCTCACATGGTGAATACACTGAGACAATTTTCGTCCTAATTCTTCCAATTGCCAAATCTAACCACATCATTCGATCATTTACGTGTCTAACAGAAACTATGTTGCGTGCAATAGTATTCCTGATGAACAGCCCTACCCCATACTCTGCCCTTCCCTTTTTAACACCCGCCAAGTACACTTTATAATCTCCTATCTCTTCTTAGTAATCTCCCCTTACCCGAATATCACTACATCTACCACATCCATATGCATTCTCTTTGCTGACTCAGCCAGTTCTACTTTCTTTCTTCCTTAATCCCCATCAATATTGATAGCTCCTCACAGAATTCCATTTCGTTCGCCAAGCTGTTTCCAAAGGAGTCCCTCGCCTGTTTGATAGGAGTGGGGACTCCGTTGCCCCCATACGTCCGAGGCTTGCTTAAAATGTTCTGAGGTCGGTAAATTCTTGAAGCAGGATGCTACCCTACTTACACATAATCCAAGTGAGGATCTCTCCTCTAACGGGTTAGAGACCACGGGTGGATTGTATAATCCTAGCCGCCTGAGCACAAGGAGGGCCACGACTATGTCCGAGATGCCCACTCCCATTCCGTAACAACTGGTATCCCGACTCTCAGGTTCACTTAATAGGCCACTCAACCGTTGCCCATGGTTCACGAACTAGGACGTAACTACAGTAACCCACACCATGAACCATTGTAAGCCTATGTGAAAACATGACTACAAAACTCCAATTCAAGAGTTTGTTCTAGTGAGAGGTGATGACAAATCAAGCGAGGCACTTTGGAGTATTTTTAATAGTTAGCTGGAACCAGTTCCTCGATAAAAGAAATCGCTTTTTCAAGCTAGTGCAACGTTTAAATGGTGCATTAATGTATGTATTTACTTATTTTCATCTCAAAATATCATATATGCAACTTATGCGAAATTAAGGTTAGTCAATAATATTTCCTTCCTCCTCGCAATGTTCGACAATTCGGAAAAATCTTGTATCCGTCACACAACGCCACACTATCCCACTTTTGACGAGTCTGTGGTTATTAAATATAACCCCCTTCCCTTGGCACTTAACGCCCTTGGAATGGCCTTGGCCTGTCCAGCGACCTCTGCTCAGCCCGAAGGCCTGCAGATTACGAGGGGTCGTGTGGTCAGCACAACGCATCCTCTCGGCCGTTATTATGGGCTTTCAAGACCGGAGCCGCCATCTCACCGTCAGATAGCTTTTCAATACTAATCACGTAAGGTGAGTGGACCTCGAACCAGCCCTCAGGTCGAGGGAAAATTCCCCGACCTGGCCGGTAATCGAACCCGGAGCCTCCGAGCGAGAGGCAGGCACGCTACCCCTACACCACGGGGCCGGCAAACATAAAACCACTGTAAATTATTATGTCGTCCTCCTTCCATGTAGCCAACGGCCGTAGCCGTGTTGAAACACCGGATCCCGTGAGATCTCCGAAGTTAAGCAACATTGGGCGTGGTCAGGAGTTGGATGGGTTGCCACGCGCTGTTGGTGGGGGGCAAGGGAATGGAGGAGCGGAAAGGAACTGGCCACCCTACCGCACGTAAACTCCGGTTCAGGATAATCCTTACCACCTTACCTTCCATGTGTGTGTATCTAATTTCATTACTCATAGCTGCGAAAATACTGCAAACTTACAGAGGAAGAAGTAATGAAAATACTTCTGATTTGGAGAGATGCTAATTTATGTGGAAACTATAGAAGCACAATACATTACAGTGGAAAGGAACAAGTTAAAACTTCCCGAGATCCCGTACTAAGAAGTGAGTTGCTCACTTGTATATTCACAAGCCTGTAAATTGTCGTTTTATACTTCGTGTCGTTACATTGTTGTTTTGTCTCCCTTGTTGCAATTAGCGCTACTCAGTGGTGTAATGCGACAGTTTGACGACTTCCGGTAAACCCACTTTAACTGTGACGAATTGTAATTATGTGGCCAATCGTAACTTACGAATTGTATGTGTGTGACGAAACTTAATTTTTATGTATTGTAATTCTGTGTCGTTTTGTAACTATGTCAAATAACTTAAAATGTCGCAAGTTCCCCGGATCACATAGTAACAAGTGAACGGCTTAATTTATTTGTATATTAAGTCTGTAAATTGCAGTTTTATACTTGGTACTGTTGCATTCTTGTTTAGAAGTTCTTGCTTTGCTTTACGATGCCTTGTCGATTATTTGACTGCCTAAAAGAATAATGTGTTTTGTATAGGACTTTAACCTTCTGAGAAGGTTACGTTCAACACGTTTCGATAAGAATAGGAAGTCAACAATGAGCATACTCATGCAAGAACATTCCCAGGAAGAACTTGCGCAAGTTACACAAATATCATGAAAATGATGAAGAAGGATGCTGCAGGTGTTTAAAGAATTATCGCTCGCTCACATCCATCCTAGGAAGAATCCTAATTGAGGAGTATCTGTAAAAATGGCGCTATCTCAACCCAAAGAAATTTGTGGAAAAACGCAAGGAAATGTACAATAAAAGGTACATGGAACGTACTCATGATCCGGTATGGTACTATCTTTAAAGAATTACATCTGTCTGGTCTGGACTGCTCATGACATTCGATAGAATTCAACTACTGCGATGCATATGGACGAAGTAGCACCTTGTGAAGAGACACTCCTGAATTATATAAGGCAAGCATGCCAAACTGAGCCGCACGTGGCATAGGCCACACTGTTCTTCCGCGGTTGGTTTGATAGCTAGCCTCCTACAGCACAGTGAAAGATGAGACTATAAAGTCTCATGTTGAGATTGCTGTATTTGAATCAATATAAAAACAAATATTCAGATAACTGTTGAGCCAATATCTTCTAGCATTTTCCTGGTGTGAAAATGGGAAACCACGGAAAAACATTTTCAGGGCTGCCGACAGTGGGGTTCAAACCCACTATCTCTCGAATGGAACCTCACAGCTGCGCGTCCCCAACCACACGGTCAATTCGCCCGGTGCCAAAATAATTGAAGGATAATGAGTTAAAGCACAATACATACAAGGGAATAGTTTGCTTCAGTTTGTTTTATTTATTATTTTCTTCACCCTTACAACGTCCATTTGCTAACTGTTATTTACTTAACGTACGTTTTATATTAGGCCTGTCTGTCTCTGAATAAAAGTAAAAATTTTCTTATTTGTAACTACTGAACACCATGTATTTATTATTAATTTCTTATTGAGAGAAACTTTATTAGAAATGCCTTTTTTTTTTTCATGTATAGTCGTCAAAAGAAAGAATGAGGGAATGGTTTTGTATCTTAGTCGCGTCTGATATATTATCATTTTAACTTTCAACATGGCCTGCCAAACGACTGCTCTTTGGGCTGAAGGTCTGCGGACTACGAGGCGACGTGTAGTCATCGCGAAGAATCCTCTCGGCCGTTATTCTCGAGTTATTAGACCGTGGCCGCTCTCTCATACTCAGATAGCTCCTCAAGTATTGTTCTAGCTCTAGCCTTCTGAACCCAACTTGCTGGGTTCGATCCTGGCTAAGCCTGGTGGTATTTAAAGATGCTCAATAAATCTTGCTCGTTTCAGTAGATTTACTGCCACGTAAAGTAACTCCCGCAGGCCAAATTCTGGTAACTAGAAGTTTCCGAAAAGCTCAAAAATAGTGGGACATAAAACCAACAGCTTTAGCGGGCACATTCAGTAGGGTGCTTATTTCCATTGTTTGAGGGAAATATAAACTGAACGATCACTTTATTAGACGCACTTGAGACGTGACAGTTCGTGATTAATGACACGATACCACGTGGTGACAACGTGCTAACTTCCCTCCTCTGCGTGTCAGACGATAACATTCGGCAGTGGTGGGTAACGTGGCGACTTCGACTTTGACCGCGGATAGATAACTGTGGCCCGGTGGGGGGAGGGGAGGGTGCCAGTATCTAGACCGTAACAGCTCTTGTTGGCATTTCCCTTACCACGGTATCGAGGGTGTACCTAGTGTGGAGGAATCGTGGACAGACATATCGAGCAGAAGGTCAAACTGCGGCTTGGCACGAGTGATTTTTCAGCGAGGTGAGCGTTGGGTGTCACGACTGATGTCACAGCAACGACGCTTCACAGTAGAACATTTGACCCATCTGTACAACAGCAAGTAGGTGCGTTCGGGTTCCACAGTGACCATGCGACGTTCGGGTGCCGCAGACCAACGACGGTGCTCGGGTTGTTGCCACGTCATCACAAACAACGTCTCACGTAGGCCCAAGAAAGGCGTCGGCGGAACTTTGACGGGTAGAAGAGGGTTGTCTGGAGTGAAGAATCCCTTTCTGTTGTACCATGCTGACGGCTGAGAGCGCATTCGGCGTAAACAGTATGAGGTGGCGTCCCCCACCCGTATCGTGGGTGTTCAAAAGGCCGGTGGTGGTGGTGGAATTATGGACAATCTGCACCCGTATCTCCTGGCAATCCTTCCCGACAACAATACCATATTCAAGTCCGGCTCCATAGCTAAATGGTTAGCGTGCTGGCCTTTGGTCACTGGGGTCCCGGGTTCGATTCCCGGCAGGGTCGGGAATTTTAATCATCATTGGTTAATTTCTCTGGCACAGGGGCTGGGTGTAACTTATGTGTTGTCTTCGTCATCATTTAATTCTCATCACGACCTGCAGGTCGCCTACGGGTGTCAAATCAAAAGACCTGCACCTGGCGAGCCGAAGATGTCCTCGGACACTCCCGGTACTAAAAGCCATAAGCCATTTCATTTTACCGTATTCAAACAGTACCATGCACTGGGTTCAGGACACTACAGACTGGTTGAAGGAACATGACAGTGAATCCTCCACTCTAGGCCCCAAATTTCTCCAACGGTAACTCCGTCTAACATGTCTGGGATATGCTGAAAAGCGCTGTGAGGGCTGCTCCTACGCTTCCACAGAATGTGTGTCAACTACATAAGATGCTGCAGCAGCCATAGCTTGGACTGGATTGGACATGGACGACGTACTTCACCTTGTGGAATTAGTCCCGCGACGTTTGGAAGCTATGGTCGCCAGTGTATTAAAATGTACACCATGTTGTGTCGTCAATACTCAGTATGGGGAAGGAACAAGGCAGTGAGATTATCAAGCACCGTCTCTAATAATAATAACAAAGTAAAGTCACCTCCGTACAGGCCATGAAGCCCCTAGGAGGAGTGGAAGGTAAAGGCTTCCACCATTGTTAACCTCGGCACGTGATGGGGTAGAGTGGTTAGCTCTACGCCTGGCTGCCTATGCCCCCAGGAATTAACCTGGTACTCATTTTTGGTGTAAGCTGAATGAACCTCAGGGCCATATGCACCTCCGGAAGTGTAAATCTCGTTTCTTTAATCTTAAGACTTCCTGACGGGGATTCGAACCCACGTCCTTCCGGGCGAACCGAGCACGCCTTTACCTCCTCGGCCAGGCAGCCCCTTCTAATAATAATAATAATAATAATAATAATAATAATAATAATAATAATAATAATAATAGTAACAATAACAATAATAATAATGCTATTGGTTTTATGACAAACTGTCAAACTGTCTACTTTTACGGTTTTCGGTGACCCCAGGGAGTTAGAATTGTGTCCCGCATGAGATTTTTCATGACAGTAGATATTCATCCCTGCTTCTAAAAGAGAAATGTATACCTTGTTATATGCTAAGGAGTACAGGAATGCTGGAAATGATAGTTCGGCAGTACGTGGATTGTAATATGTTGTGTCATACTGAACCTCCACATTGGAAGGACTATTGTTTTACCTTCGACATGGGACAAATGGTTGAGCTTAATTATCACAACGCTCCATGAATCGCAATGTAACATCACTTTTCATAAACAATGATCCAAACTAGGCGATGAACTGCAAGACTATGTGAATCAATTTAATATATCTGTACATAGAGTGGGTTTTTTTGTGTTTTTTTGTTTTTTTTCTCTTTGCTTTACGTCGCACCGACACAGATAGGTCTTATGGCGACGATGGGACAGGGAGGGGCTCGGAGTGGGAAGGAAGGGACCGTGGCCTTAATTAAGGTGCAGCCTCAGCATTTGCCTGGTGTGGAAATGGGAAACCACGGAAAAACCATCTTCAGGGCTGACGACAGTGGGGTTCGAACCTACTATCTCCCGAATACTGGATACTGGCCGCACTTAAGCGACTGCAGCTATCAAGCTCGATCATAGAGTGTTTTATCATGATTGTTATCTGTTGATGCTTAATGACCTTACTAGAGAATATGTTAGAGGATATAAGATATAAGATAGGTGACCGGGCTGAGTAGCTCAGAGACCAAATTGGCGGATTCGATACCGTCTCAGTCCGGTGGTATTTGAAGGTGATCAAATACGTCAGCCTCGTGTCGGATGATTTACTGACACGCAAGAGAACTCCTGTGGGACAAAACTCCGGCATCTCGGAGCCTCCGAACCTCTTAAAATTAGTTCGAGGGCCATACACTCAATAGTATTATTGTTATCATCGCCTTCAGAAACTTCTGTTCACTCATGACACAAAAATTTGCTTCTGTAATTAAATCGAACTAGATTTGTGATTCAGTCTACTGTGCCTGCCATTTTTCGTGATTTTCTGTTTTAACTTCAGGTAAGGCGTAGAATTCTTGTTTGTCTGCCAGACCACAGTTGATGAGTTATTGATATGAAGTCTATATTACAGATACACTAGTCGGGCCTCTTAAAGCGGCAATCGCCGTCGTCGTAATCTGCACATAGTCTGCTACCGTAGCGTAACGGTTGGCATTATTCGCTACTGTCCCTGGATGCCCGGGTTCAATTCCCGGTATTGCCAGAAATTTACGAGTGGCAGGAGGGTTGGTATGTGGTTAAAATGGTACATGCCAGAAAAGAGCTGCAGCACCCCGGTATGAGGACACGAGTTTATTTACTTTATTTCCACATACACAAGTCAAGTCAGACATTCTTCAACACCGGCTATCTGACAGCTTCGGCGGAACTATGGAGGGTGATATTCCTATGTCTTAAATAAAACGGGACAACATAATATAACCAAGAGTAACATACAGGGTGAACAAAAAATGCCGCACGTGGAGGTCGGCATGCGGTTCCTCGTCGAAATTCACGACAAAAGTTTATCTTGCAAAACCTAGTCCCACCAATAGGTTTAATAGAAATGTGAGTTAAGAAACGAGGCTCTGGCAACGCTGTAACGGCGTGCAGCGTGGCCAAGCACAGATCGCATAATCTCGGCGCTCTGCCGGAGCTGTTTCATTAGCTCAGTGAGACGAGGTAATGCCATAAATGCCGTTTGTGCGGACGCGCCGATTTTCGAATTGCGTTTGCTTCATTTTTTCGGTTAATGTATCAAATTGTATCCAATGTACACCTCCACCATGCAATACACTATGTTCTGTCTTACCGTTACAGTTACCTTTATTTAAACATTCAAACCTATCATGATCTTCTTACAGACGTAAACGGCCACTTTGTTTCGTCCATGGCACAAATAAAGCCGATACGTAGAACAGAATAGTGGATAAAGTAACATCGTCTCTATCCAATGTGGTACATGGAAACACAATACAGTACAGTAGGTAGGCTACACTGGATTACCCATTATGCTACGCACAATAATTCCAAAGTGTACGTGTGACGTCCAGTCTTATCTTCACAGAGCCGATACGTACCCTTACGAGCAACGTTCACTTCACAGCAGATGTTCAAAGCGACCACCTTGCATTTGCAAACACTTCGCCACTCGCTGGAGCATACTTTGCCGGACCCTACGCAACACACCTGCATCCACCTTTACTGATCCATCATGCACGCGAGCTATTAGTTCTTGTACATCCATGGGTGGAGTACTATAAACATGTTACTATAAGTGTCCTCACAAATAAAAACATAGTGGATTAAGGTCCGGGGAACGTGGAGGCCAGAATATTGGACCACCACGACCAATCCATTTTCCTGGAAACGCTTCATTTAACCAGTTACGCACAGTCATTCTAAAGTGTGGCGGTGCACCATCATGCTAAAACCATAGCTGTCGCCGAACACCAAGCGGAACGTTTTCTAAAGCGTCAGGCAAAGTATTACCCAGAAACGTACGATAGCGGGGCGTATTCAACTTATCCGACAATAGGTAAGGGCCTAAAAGCATTGCTCCCACGATTCAAACCCAAAGGTTATGCCAAAGCATGTCTGAATGCCACGTTCACGGGTGACATGTAGGTTGTGGTCAGACCAATAATGGCTGTTGTGATGGTTGAAAATACCTTTCCGAGTGAAGCTACATTGGTCACTCCATATTACATTCTTTATAAAATGTTCGTTATCTTCAACTTGTTGCAAAAGCCATTGAAAGAACTATACTCGTTGAATGCGGTCTTCTGGCCGCTGGTGTTGAGTTAACGTGTAATGATATGGATGCAGTTTTTCGTCCTGCAACACGTCAACAACTAGTGTTTAAGATACCTTGAACTGCCTTGCAATATTACGGGTACTTCGCCGAGGCGATTGGGGAAAGACTTCAAGAATGTCGTCCTCTATTTGTGGAGTACGTCTAGTCCTTGGACGACCTCTGTCCACTACTTGTGGACGAAGATTACCGGTTTCCCTCAGGCGTTGCTCAAGGCGACGAAGAACATTCTTATCGGGATGACGTCTCTGAGGGTACCGTGCTGCATACTCACGAGCAGCAGCAGAAGCTTGGTTATCGGATGCACCCAACACTGAAAGCATATCGACGTATTCGCCGTTTGTGTACTCCATAAGGAAGCCGCCCTACATGCACTTGACAGGACCATTTATGGTTGTGCGCTGCGTGGTTAGTTGACTCATGCATTCAGTTGAATGGATCACACCGTCATGTGTTTGACTATTGTCATGTGACAACAGGATGTCATGCTTACAACGCAGTTACACGATGGGAACTAGGGACCAGACGTCACACACAAAAGAAAAAAAACCTGACGTAGATTCGAGCCGTTGCTCCATGGTGCATGGGGGTTTGAAAACCCAGCCGTCTACTCACTGAGTTGCGACGGCGGGTACGGTAGAGCGGATGATGCACGTTTCTCTATTACATTCCGATGCGCTGCAGAATGTGATATTGTTACCAGTTTCTCGTTTTCGACCTTTTTTCCAACAGCACCAGATCCGATTTGGCTATAGAAACTTGTGTCTTGCAATGGGATGAGGAATCGCATGCCGATCTCCAAGTGTGGCATTTTTTATTCACCTGTATATTGAAGTCATTTTTATGTACTAGGACAATGCTGCTTCGGTAGCTCAGTGCGTTATGTGCGTTGCACGTTGATTTAAAATTTATAATTTTTAAAGTTGCGTGGTTCGGAACCATCAGCAATCTTGAATGAGGTGAATGGATATTGCACATTCACTCCAAAACAATACCAAAAGAGAACCATATTATAAGTTTCGAGTTAACCTACATTAATCCTAAAACTGCTGGTGGTATAACTGTCAAGTGCTACAGTATATTTCCTGATGTTATCATCATATGAAATTATAATAAAATTATATTCATTAAATAAAATATGAATCAGTTTGGACCCCATGGGCTCAACTTGCGAGTGTGGGTTGGCGACCTCAAGGCCCTTAGCTGGGTCTTGGTATTGCTTCCACTTACTTGTGCCAAGCTCCTCCCTTGGTCAACTCTTGTTCTTTTCCGACTCGGACGGTATTAGGTTTACGAGACCTTGGGAGTCATTTTCACGCCCTTCGTGGCCTTTCCCTTTCTTTTGCCGATACCTTCGTTTTCCGAAGTGTCGGACCACTTGCAGTTTTTCCCCTCTGACTGGTGTTAATAGAGGATGATTGTCAAGTTGTAATTCCTCTTAACACAATAATCACCAGCACCTTTATCCTTATGGTACAAAATATAATTTACGGACCATAATTCCTTTTTACAAGGTGATTATTGGTAACTTAGGAGTATAATCTTACTAACTCAAGCAACAGTTTTCAATATATGTAGGCCATACGAAAAGAAACAAGCCGGAGGCTATGAAATGAATATCATTGAAAGGATCGTAATGCAATTGCCAGCGGAAGAAGGTCCGGTCCTTATAGGAGCGCTGAGGTCCTAAACTCGCCGATAGAGGGACATGGGTGCACACCATGTGACGACAGAGCTAGCAAGTGCTCGCGTTAATCGTCCAATGCACCCAGTTGTGCTGACAGCAGTGAAATGGGGGATTCAAAAGAAGAGCAAATGGGTGTAGAGCAGAAGGAGCGAGGGGAAAGAAAATTCATCGAACAATGGCACAAATGTAGGGATAGTACTGCAAGTCCATTGCAAGGGCCAAAGCATGGCACAAGCGATTCAGGGAAGGACGGATGTCGTTGGTCGATGATGCACGGTCTGGAACGCCACACCGTATTGCCAATGTCATTGTCCAGCAGATGGATGCCCTCAAGTAACCGGCGAGTAACGGTAGCAGCCATTTCCTCAGAGGTCGGAGTGAGCGTCGGAAATGTTCACGCCATCATTAAGGACAGATTGAAATTTCGTTAAAAGTGCGCCCAATTGGTGCCTCACACTATTCAACCAGCACAGGAAGCATGCCGAATGTACCTCTCTCCTGAACATCTACTGCGCTGTGCCGAGGAAGGGAATGATTTCCTGTCATGAGTGGTCGCTGGAGACGAGACATGGTGTCATTACTTCGAACCCGAGTCAAAACGACAATGTCTCCAGCGGAAGCATGCAGGGTCACCGCCACCCAAAAAAAAAAAAAAATCAAATGTGACCTAAAGAAGGCCCTGAGAGGCAAACGATTTACCTCGGACACCGACGTCAAGCAGTACGTTCGGAATTGGTTCACAACGCAGCCCCAGGAATTTTACGAGACGGCCATTCACCACCTTGTGTCGCAGTGGGACAAGTGCCTCGACAGTCCTAGGCAATACTTTTGAAATAACGGTGCAGGTCTTAATTTTATAGCCTCTGGCTCGTTTCTTTTTGATGGCCCTTATATCTTGTTAGATGTTACAAAAAAATTTACATAGCTTGACACTTCTGACATGTTTGTTTGCAAATTTAGAACTCGGTCTTCATCTTAAATCGTTAGTTCTGTTTTTTCTCCTCTATTCTGTTCAAAGTCCTTTTAACAGTAAGGAAAGAATGCCTCCGTTTCCACACGATAATTAATTACTGTCAATGTATATACTGAACCCATCATCTGGAAACATGCAAGAGTTGTTAGTCGTGTTTCTCAGCCCGCTTAAGAGATGAAATTACTTCCAATTTATCTGAAAGACACGGTTTCTTTCTCAAAGACTTTTGAAACTAAAGACATAACTATATTCGAATCTTGAGACTGTCTATCAGAGTAGTGGTCGCACTGACGAAATAGCGCACTCTCTTCCAGGAATATGATCCGTAATCCTAGGGTTAATAAAATGCCCAAATAAATTAGTTTCAAGCACGCTACCACATGCACTGACATTACATATACTCTTTTTAAGTAAGTCTTACACTACGACTGCTATTATTATTAGTATTATTTATAATAATGGTCTTCGGTGCTCAAGTTCCCAGGTACGATTCCCAGCCGTGTCATGGGACTTTAATCGTAAAGGGTTAACTCCCTTGGCTCGGGGACTGGGTCTTGGTGCTGTATCCCCAGCATTTCTTAAATTCCCATACCACACATAACACTATCCTCCACCACACCAGTATGCAGTTTCTCCCATATACGGAAAATGCCACCCTCGCCGCAAGGTCTGCTTTACAACAACGGCACCAAGCTTCTTCTTCTACCGTTTTGCCTACACCTGAGAGGTCGCGGGTGCGAACTGTGTCTCACATGTGGATTTGGCCCTGTTTTACGTCCGGATGCCCTTCCTGACGCCAACCTTATATGAAAGGATGTAATCACTATTGCGTGTTTCTGTGTAGTGTGCTGTCTGGATATGAAGAGGAAAGTGTTAGAACAAACACGAACACCCAGTTCCCGAGCCAGGAGAATTAATCAAACATGATTAAAATTCCCGACCCGGCCGGGAATCGAACCCGGGACCCTCTGAACCGAAGGGCTCAACGCTGACCATTCAGCCAATGAGTCGGACAACAACGGCACCAAGCTAACCACACAAAATTATTACTAGTAATAATTAACGTTTGAATGGAGCGCAGATTGCAAGTATGCAAAGGAGAGGGCGTGTATGTCACTGGTAAGACCATTTTCTCCAGGATTACCTGATTCAAGAACTGGGAAAGATCCAAAGGAGAAAAGGACGATTTGTTCTGGGTGATTTCCGACAAAAGAGTAGCGTTACGAGATTGTTGCAAATTTTGGACAGGGAAGACTTGGAAGTAGGGAGCTGAGCTGCTAGATTATAAGCGGTATGTTCCGAGCTGACAGTGGAGAGATGGTGTGGAGTGACATTAGTAGACGAATAAGCTTGGAGACTTTTAAAAGTAAGAATGATCATAATATGAACACAAAGTTGAAATTATAGAGAAAAAATTGCGACAAGTATCGTTTACAGGAACGTGGATTAGAGATTGGAATAATTTGCGGAGGGAGATGTCTGATGAATTTCCAACTTCTTTGAAATCATTTATGGAAATACTAGGTAAACAATTTAAAGGGAATCTAGCAACTGGGCGACACCCTAATGCAGGTAATGATTGATTGATATTGCCTGATCATACATACTCCGTCCTTGGCGTGCGTTTTATATTTCCCAGTCAATTTTTAATTATCACAGTAGCTCTTCGAGATTTAGCATGGTTTGGAGCTAATTTACAAAAGAGTTCGAATTTTTCTAGCAACGGAGACATGCTTTAATATCCTAGACAACAGAAATTTTGGAATATTCAAACGACTGGTGTAAATTAAATACTGCCTGGCAATGTGTATCTATAGTTTTGAAGAATCAGTTTACATAGTAATACAATTTGGATTATTTTAGGTTTATATTCACGGGCCGGAGGAAGTGCCAACTTCTAACTTGCCTATGGTGGATCAGCTTGAGCTTCTTCAGGGGGAACACAAGACTCGTCTGTATGCTGTAAGAGAGATGAGCAATGAGATGGAAGTGCGACAGGTCAGCGCAGACAGGCGGAGATGTCACTACCCAGACGAGAACATGCTTCATCTCTACGATCATTATTCCTATTATGGTTGTTTGCTTGAGTGTCAGCGGAGACTACAGATAGAACTCTGTAACTGTACCAACTTCTTGATGCCTCGTGTCAGTGAGTAGTATACTGGTTTATTTATAAGAGAACTCTTCTTCTCCAGGTGATATCACCAAATGGATAGACCTGGCAAGTTGGCTGTGCGGTTCGGTTCAAGCAGACGTGAGCTTGCATGCGGCAGAAAGGAGGAGGAGGAGGCTAGATGATGTTACTTCCGTATGGTTTGAAACTTGTACAGTTAGGTTCAAGAACTGTTCGGAGAAGCAGTTTAATAGTTTAAGAGTTTAATGCTCCTATTTCGATCGTCAGACTGTATAGGCAGGTGTGATGCAGCCCCCCATGCTACTCTGTTAGTCTTTACGTCTCTACTTACTCAGCGAGTTAGCTGCTGGGTACGTCCCCGTAACTGTGAGCTTGAATTCGGGGATTGTGGATTTTGAACCTTACCGTTGGTAGCCCTAAGATGATCTTCAGTGGTTTGCCATTTTCACGCCAGGCAAATTCTGAGGCTAAACCTTAAAAGGTTACGGCCACTTCCTCCCCAGCCATAGCCCTCTTCTATCCTGCCTTCACCGGAAACCTTTCTGGTTAGTGTGACGTTAAAACGCTAGCTTATGTATGTATGTACTAGTTCCATTCTAATCTCTTTGCACTTACTTACTTACTGGTCGGCGCTACAGTCCTTGTAGGTCCTTGGCCTCCTTTATCACCTGCCTCCATTCATCTCGGTCCTCAGCTTTTCTTCTCCAAAGTTTAACTCCTAACTTTCTAAGGTCATCCTCAACATCATCAATCCATCTTTTCCTGGGTCTTCCTCTCCTCCTCCTTCCATCAAGTTTCCCTATAAACACCTTTTTTACGGTGCAGGTTTCTGCCATTCTCTGAACATGACCGGCCCACCTAATTCTTCCCTGCTTAATTTTAGCAACAATATCTGGCTGGCCAAACAGTCCTTGCAGCTCTACATTTGTCCTCATTCTCCACCCATCCTGCTCTCTTACTGCATCGAATATCTTTCTCAATATCTTCCTTTCCCACCGTAACAGCCACTGTTCTTCTCTGGCGGTCATCACCCAGCATTCTGAGCCATACATAACTATTGGTCTTAGTACTGTTGTGTATATTTTAATTTTTGTATTCCTGCTGACATTCCTGGATTTAAACATATTTTGCAAGGCGTAAAAGCATCGGTTTCCACTTGTTATCCTCTCCTGTATTTCCACGGAGGTTTTATTGTCCTCTGTTATTATAGAGCCTAGATATTTGAAAGATGTGACTCTTTGATATTCCTTCCCATTTAATCTTACTGGGGTCCTTCCTCTTACTCCCTCTGTATCTCCCATCTTCATATATTTTGTTTTGTTTATATTCACTTCTAGTCCTAGGTCCCGTGCTTTCCCTTCTAATACTGAGTAGCTCTCTTCAAGAGCTCTTTCATTTCTTGCAATTATTGCTACATCATCAGCATATGCTATCACTTGTACTAATCTGTTCAAAATGGTTCCCCCTGGGTTGATGGGCAATTCACGGATTACTTTTTCCAATGCTAGGTTAAAAAGCAGTGTGGAAAGTACATCTCCCTGTCTTAGTCCTCTCTCCACTAAAAACTCCTCTGACAGGTCTTGCTCCACTCTCACCTTGCATACCGTTGTTTTCAAAGTCATTTCTGTTAATCTAATCAATTTCCTTGGGATTCCAAATTCTTTCATAATCTTGTAAATTTTACCCCTATCTAGACTGTCATATGCCTGTTTAAAATCAACATACAGCTGATGTAGCTGTTTGTCATATTCATAAAATTTCTCTAGCACTTGTCGTAATATAAATATCTGATCCAGAGTAGAGCGATGTTTTCTAAAACCTGCTTGGTAATCCCCTAATATTCTTTCCATCCATAATTCCAATCTTAAGGCTAGTACCTTACCAAAAACCTTGTACGTTCCATCCAGCAAGGTGATCCCTCGATAATTTCCACATACTGCCTTATCTCCCTTTTTATGTAATGGGTAAATTATACCCAATGTCCAATCCTTGGGTATTTCCTCCTTTGTCCAAACCTCCTTAATCAATTCATAAACAGCCATTTCTATTCCCTCTCCCCCATATCTCAACAGCTCTGACTCCATTCCATCTTCACCTGGGGCTCTATTATTCTTTAATGCATTAATTGCAGCTTTGACCTCTTCTAAGTCTGGCTCTTTTACTGATTCCTCTTCCAATTCTCTTTCTTCCCGATCAACATTTATATTTTCCTCCTCTCTATCATCTTCATTATTTCCATTGAGTAACTCGTAAAAATACTCCTGCCATCTTCCAAGCACTTTTCTTTTATCACCCAGAAGGTTTCCATCTTTATCCTTGAAGAAAACAGCTCTTGGTTGAAACCCTCTCTTAATGTCTTTTGTTCTTTCATAGAACTTTCGTACCTCGTTTCTATCCTTCATTTCATCCAGTTCTTCGATTCTCTTTCTTTCAAAAGCTCTTTTCTTATATCTACATATCTTATCTGCTCTTCTTCGTTTCTCTCTATACTCTTCTACTGTTTGTCTTGTTCTCCTTTGAAGCATTCTGTTCCTAGCATCATTCCTCTCTTGGATTAATGTTGAACATTCCTCATCAAACCATTCTGCTCTCTTTACCAATTTCTTCTTTCCCAGGGTACTATCTGCAACTTCACTGATAGTTGTTTTCAGTATCTCCCATTTATCTTCCACTTCTCCTTTCTCCCATAATTCCCTTTTTATTGCCAAAGATTCAGCTATTTTCTTTTTGTATTTCTCTTGCAATTCGTCATTTTTTAGTCCTTCAATATTGTGCTTTGCCTTTCTTGTTACTTTTTCCGTTCTTGCCAAATCTATTTTTTGTCTGTACTTGACTCTAACAAGATAGTGGTCTGTATCTGCATCAGCACCTCTGCAGCTTCTAACATCCATAATATCTGATGCATGTCGCCTGTCTATGATAACATGGTCTATTTGATTTCTTGTCACACCATCTGGTGAAATCCAGGTCTCCTTGTGAATGTTTTTCCTAGGATGCCAAGTACTTTTAATTATCATCTGCTTTCCACTCACAAAATCAATCAATCTCAATCCGTTATCATTACTTACTTCATGCAGGCTTTCTTTCCCTACTAAGTGTTTGTACACTTCTTCTCTTCCAATTTTTGCATTGAAATCTCCAAGGATAATTTTCACATCATGCCTTTGAACTTTATTAATTTCTTCCTCCAATTTGGTATAAAATGCATCTTTCTTCTCATCTTCTGCCTCCTCAGTAGGGGCGTACACACAAAACACAGTTACGTTGAAGAATTTTGCCCTAATTCTCACAGAGCACATCCTATCATTGATTGGAGTAAAGTTGATCACGCTTTGCTTTACTGACTTATGTATGAGGAATCCTGTGCCATTACTGCCTGCTTTTTCTCCACTGTACATCAAAATATGTTGTCCAGACATCATCATCCCTTGCCCTTTCCATCTTAGTTCCTGTAGAGCTGCTATTTTCACTCCATACTTATCCATTTCATTCCTTAATTCTTTCAACTTGCCAGGTCTCTTCAATGTCTTAACATTCCACGTTGCTAATATAATATCCTTTTTCCTTCTCTTTAGCCGTTTTTCTCGCCGGTTCGTCACCAAGTTTTCCAGTCCTGCATTATTCATTCTTAAGGTATCCGTAACAGTTGGTTTTTTACGAGGTAGGGGAGTTAACCCTACGCTCAACCCCCAACCTGGAGGACCAGGGTATCACTCTTAGTCTGGATCATCACCTTAGACCTGTCCGGCTTGGGTGGCCCTACCAGGAGCAGATGCTCCCGCCGGCATAGCTCTAAGGATCATTTGACCACGCAAGCCTCCAATAAACACCCGGCAAAATATATTTTGCCTTCGTCAAGGTGGTGATACCTTCGGGAGGAATCTCTTTGCACTACTCATGCCTTATATTCTTATCGCTATCCCCAAGGCTCATTCAGCTCAGAAAGTGCCTCGGCCTACCAAGACGACTGCTGCCCAGCCTGCATATATTGGAGTTCTACGTTACCAACGTGACATCACCAGCCGTACTGCTTGGTTCCACTGTCTCTCGTACAGGACAAAACCTTCGTTGAACTCACCAGGCTAAGTGAACCCCGTTCCAGCTCTCCGTCCAGATTAAAAAATCCCTGGTTATGTCGTCCCTATACCACGGGACTACCACTTACCTCTATACTTCCCTTCACACCCAACTGAATGAGGCCAATATAGGGTGGTCTACCTAAGTTTTTCACCTTATATATCTCCTGACCTGTTGAAGGTAGCGACAGGCATATTTCACCAACAATAAGGGGTACATGAAAGAACATGCTATATGTAAGTACTTAGACAGCGATACCAAGTCACTTTTGTTTAATTGGGGCTAGTCCTATACTCATTTATGTCGCATGTATAGTTGATCGTAGGCATTCACATTACTTTCACAGTCAGTCTTGAGATACTGGCGAAAAGGAGTAATGAAGTATGCACGGTTTCAAGCAGCGGCTCTAAGAAGCTTGACCCCTTCCCCATGTAATAATTGAAAATGGGCCCCTTGTTTCTTGATAAGGAAAGTTACAAGTTTATTTCGTATTACAAGATTGTATATTGTTACAATGAACAATGACGGAACGACGATAATAATAATAATAATAATAATAATAATAATAATAATAATAATAATAATAATAATAATAATAATAATAATAATAATAATAATAATTTGACCGGGCGAGTTGGCCGTGCTGTTAGGGCGCGCAGCTGTAAGCTTGCATCCAGGAGACAGTAGGTTCAAGCCCCACTGTCGACAGTCCTGAAGATGATCTTCCGTGGTTTCCCCTTCTTCCACCAGGCTGTAACTTAATTACGACCAAGGCCGCTTCCTTCTCACTCCAAGGCCTTTCATATCCCATCGTCGCCATAAGACCTGTCTGTGTCGGTGCGACGTAAAACAAATTGTAAAGAATAATAATTTATATGACGCTTTTTAAAGCACCGATTAACTCATTCGTAGTTGATCTCTAAGCTCAGATTTTGTTAAGAATTCGGGAAGAAAACGTCTGCGGCTCTCGTAAGAGTACCGTTGCCGGTTCCAATACTTCCCTGGTAATGAATATGAGAAAGGCATTTGCAGGACAGCCAATGTGGGATTTGAACCCGCAATCTCCCGAATGCATTGATAGACTCAGACAGGTCACGAACGCTCTGACATAAGTGGGTTGAAGCTGGTAATGTTCTTTTTACCACTTAGTCCGGTTTCGGATATGAACTTTTTTTTTTTGCTAGTTGTTTTACGTCGCACCGACACAGATAGGTCTTACGGCGACGATGGGACAGGAAAGGGCTAGGAGTAGGAAGGAACCGGCCGTGGCCTTAATTAAGGTACAGCCCCAGCATTTGCCTGGTGTGAAAACGGGAAACCACGGAAAACCATTTTCAGGGCTGCCGACAGTGGGGTTCGAACCTACTATCTCCCGAATACTGGATACTGGCCGCACTTAAGCGACTGCAGCTATCGAGCTCGGTCGGATATGAACTCGGGAGTTGAGTGTTGAGATGAGATTCGCATAATAGGCTACAAGTTTTAGATCAGTAGGCGTTTGTATTTCCTTAGAGAGCAGTGGTGAACTGGGTGAAACTAGCTAGTAATGGAGTGTATGGGCAGAATGAAACCGGAGAAGATGCATCGCCTATGCCTTAAAAAAGGTTAATAAAGCACTAGAGCTTTTAGGCTTATTGTGCTATCATATGTGTTCACTGTTGTGTGTATCTGTGATGTTGTTATGTATGCAGATGAAGAGGGATGAAATACGACAGATAGCCTACTAACATCCATTCCCACCGGGCGAGTTGGCCGTGCGGTTAAGGGCGCGCGGCTTTGAGCTTGCATCCGGGTGATAGTCGGTTTGAATCCCACTGTTGGCAGCCCTGAAGAGGGTTTTCCGTAGTTTCCCATTTTCACACCAGGCTGTACCTTAGTTAAGGCCACGGCCGCTTCCTTCCCACTCCTAGGCCTTTCCTATCCCATCGTCGCCATGAAACCTATCTGTGTCGGTGCGACGTAAAGCCACTAGCGTAAAAAAGACCAAATACTATCGTACCTAATGCTATGCAGAGAAATGAAACGACATAAGGGAATTACGATAACTGTTCCCCGTTAATATGGTTAATGTATTCCAGGAAAGCGACTGTGCTTACAAGTTGTTCCATTTAGCGATAAAAAAATGGTAGCGAGAAATGGAAGGATTAGAACCACTGCAGTTTATACCCTGTTGCCAATAAACAGCACCTCAACCAACCAAGCTACTACATCCGATTGTTGGAGCAGATCGCATAACCTCCAATTAGTGATAAGGTATATTATTATCGGGTTTATCGGAAGGAGAGCAGCTTCTTTATCTTCTAAAAAATTCCTATGCTATTTGTTGTTGATGTGTTATGCGTCGATCTAGAAATCGGATCTAATTGATGTCTACTAGTCAGATACTATGAATGTTCCCATTCGTGGCCAGTACTGTGCAGGTTTACCCTGATTGGTGGGACTCTAATATGGCGGATTCTTCGAGTTTACCTAGTGTCCAAATTTTGTGCGGTGGAGTGTACATACCATTCAACCACATCTCTACATCCTCTTATGACTTAGATAAAATCACAATATCAATTGCTACAAACAGTTGTTAGTTTTTACTCGAAAAATGAAATTGAAATCAGACACATTGCGTATCTGAATGTGTTTCATTGTTTTTATGTTGCGTGGAACGGTTCGTAATGTGGGTTACTGTTACCACGCCCTAGTTCGCGAACCATGGGCAACGGCTGAGTAGCATATTAAGTGGTCAGTTGCTATGGAATAGAAGTGGGCATCTCGGACATGTTCTAAATCATTGTCCTTCTTGTACTCAGGCGGCTAGTACTATACAATCCACCAGTGGTCCATAACCCGTTAAAGGAGAGATTCTCACTGGGACTATGTGTAAGTAGAGCAGCAACCTGCTTCACAGAATGTTTACCAAGAACGCTCAGAACGTTCTAAACAATCCTCTGACCTATGGGTGTAACGGAGCCCTACTTACATCTGACAGGCGAGGGACTCCCTGGAAACAACTTTGCGAGCGAAATGGAATTTGATTGGGGAACTATCACTATTAATGGGGCTTATGGGATAAAGAAAGTAGAACTGGTTGAGTTAGCAAAGAGGATGCGTCTGGATGTGATAGGAGTTAATGATATTTGGGTAAGAGGATATAACGAGGAAGAGATAGGAGATTATAAAGTATTCATAACAGGCGTTAAAAAGGGAACAACAGATTGTGAGGTAGGACTGTTCAACAGGAATACTATTACACGCAACATACGTTCTGTTAGGCAGATAAATGAGCGAATGATGTGGCCAGACTTAACTGCTGGAGGAATTAGAACATGACTTGTCTCAGTCTACTCACCTTGAGAAAGTTCAGTTGAGGATGTTGACAAATTTTATGAAGCGCTGAGGGACATCGTAGTCAGGGTCATCAGCAAGAATAGAAGTGAAGGATGAGACAAGGTGACGGATGAATGTGGGGAAGTTATGAAAGCTAATACGAATGGGAAGCGTTTATTGTACTTCTGTGCTAGTATGGGATTAGACTTTATGAACTCATTCTTCAAGCAAGGCTATTCATCGATATGCATGGGAGGGTAGGGGCACCAAATACGTTGGAGTCATGGTCATTCATGTGCTCAGGCGGCTAGGACTACACAATTCACCGGTGGTTTTAACCGACTTTGAATACAGAAAATCTGTTAAGAATCTGTGGGTATTCCGGGGATTTTTCGATGACACAGTCGACTATCTGAGTTGTAGTCAAGTATCTCTATGCCTAGGATAGAGTTTTTTTTGCTAGGGGCTTTACGTCGCACCGACACAGATAGGTCTTATGGCGACGATGGGATAGGAAAGGCCTAGGAGTTGGAAGGAAGCGGCCGTGGCCTTAATTAAGGTTCAGCCCCAGCATTTGCCTGGTGTGAAAATGGGAAACCACGGAAAACCATCTTCAGGGCTGCCTTTAGTGGGATTCGAACCTACTATCTCCCGGATGCAAGCTCACAGCCGCGTGCCTCTACGCGCACGGCCAACTCGCCCGGTTCTAAGATAGAGAAAATAAAATTTGTCTGAGGATGGTTAGGGGTAGAAAGTCTCCAGGACAAAGAAATTATGCAGAAGTGCATGAATATGATTAGGTTCAGGATATAGAAAGAGAATGGGTGGTATTCTAGGATTCTTTAAGAGGAACAGCAGGGGAATATCTAGGAACAATTCTGTGTAAAGATGAGGAAAAAGCTAATATTTTGGTGGAATGATGAAGTGAGGGCAGGTTGTAAATGTACAAAGAAGGCGTATCGGAAATGGCTCTAAATAAGGACTGATACAGACAGGGAATCGTACGATAATGAAAGACACAGAGCGAAACAAATCATCGTTGAATCCAAGAAGAAGTCATCGGAATAATTCGGTAATAACTTGGAAAGGCTAAGTGAAGCAGGATGGAAACCTTGGGGGACAGTAGTAAAGAATATTAAAAAGGGAGGAAAAAACTAAATGAGTAGTGTTTTGGGTAAATAAGGTCAAGTAATTATGGTTACTAGGAAATCACTTGACAGGTGGAAGGAATATTTTGAAAATCTAATCAGCGTAAAAGGAAATATTTCTGTTGATGTCGCGAAAAAACCGATCTCATGGGGAGGAAGACATTGATGTCACCGATTTTACGCTTGAAGAATTGGAAAGAATGGTAAATGAATTCCATTATCATAAAGCAGGAGGAATAGATGTAGTTGACCAGAAATGGAGAAATGTAGTGGGAAGGCATGGATGAAATGGCTTCATAGAGTAATAATATTAACATGGAATGTTGGTGACGTACCTTCCGATTGGACGAAATAAGTAATTGCAGCTGTCTATAAGCAAGGTAACAGGAGGGACTGCAACAACTATCGAGGTATCTCATTGATCAGTATACGAGGCAAGGTGTTCACTGACATTTTGTAAGGAAGGGTGCGATTAGTGGTTGAAAGTAAGTTGGATGAAAACTAGCGTATATTCAGACCACAGACGAGCTGTCAGTATCATATTTTCAGTATGCACCAGGTAATTGGAAATAGGAATAGACAGTTACGTTTACGTTTCGTACATCTACAGAAGGGATATGACAGAGAACCGAGGGATATGGTGTTAGCCGCATTGGGGTATTGCAGGATTAAGGGGAGGTTATTAAAAGCATTCAAAGGCATTTATGTTGATAAGATTCGATTTCAATGAGAATTGATGGTACAATGAGTTCTTGGTTCATGGTCCTCACAGGGGTTAAACAAGGCTGTGATCTTTCACCTTTGTTGTTTATGCTTTACATGAATGATTTATTAAAAGGTGCAATGTGGCAAGGAGGAACTTATTTATTGCTACTTGTTTAACGTCGCACTAACACATCCAAGGTTTTAGGCGACGGAAGGATGGGAAAGAGGTAGGATTTCGAAGGTAACGGCCGCGGCCTTAATTAAGATACAGCGCCAGAATTTTCCTGGTGTGGAAATAGAAAACAACGGAAAACCATCTTCATAGCTACCGTCGTGGTATTCGTGCCCACTATATCCCGAATGCGAGCTCACAGCTACGCGACTCTAACCGCGCGGCCAACTCGCTAAAAAGAGGGATTCAGTTAAGTGGAAATCTAGCATGCAGTTTGGCCTACGCCGGCGACTTGGTCTTAATGGCAGACTCTGCTGAATGCCTGCGATCTATTATCTTGGAACCTAAAAATAGGTGCAATGAATATGATATGAAAAATGGCTTTTCCAAGATTAAAGTGATGTCGGTAGGTTAGAAACCTAAGGGGATTGAATGTCAGGTTGGGAATACAAAACTGGAACAGATAGATCATTTCAAGTATTTTGAATGAGTATTCTCCCAGGATGGTAGTATAGTGAGAGAGATTGAATCCAGGTACAGCGAAGCTAATGCCGTGAGCTCGCAGTTTCAATCAACAGTACTGTACTCTGTAAGAATGAAGTGAGCTCCCTGACAAATCAATCCTTACACCGTCTGCTTTCAGATCAACTTTGCTGTACGGGATTGAAAGTTTGGTGGACTCAGGACACCATACTTAGAAGTAACAGACATGAAAGTAGCGAGAATGATCACTGATAAAAACAGGTGGAAGCAATAGTAGGAGGATACTCGGAATGATGAGGGAAAGGCTAAGTTAGGAATTAAGTCGATTAACGAAGCTGTTCGCATAAACCGGCTTGGGAGGTGGGGTCATATGAGGCGAATGGAGGAGGATATGTTACCTGGGAGAATAATGGACTCAGTCATTGAGAGTAAGAGAAGTACAGGGAGACAATTTTACAATTTATTGTTTTACGTCGCTCCGACAATGATATGTCTTATGGTGACTAAGGGCTTGGAGTGGGATGGAAGCGAGCGTAGCCTTAATTCAGGTATTACCCCACATTTGCCTGTTATGGGGAACCGCGGAAACCATATTTAGGGATGTCGATGGTGGGGTTCGAACCAACTATCTCTCAAAAAAACAGAGGGGGCCAAGACGACGATGGTCAGACTCAGTTTCAAATAATTTAAAGGCAAGATGTTTTGAACTAAATGAGGTCACAGAGCGAGTTACAAGAAGATGACTGTGGAAGCTTTTAGTAAATTAATAGAGGGTTGCAGATTGAACTCTGAAAGGCGTAATACCGGGCGAGTTAGCCGTGCGCGTAGAGGCGCGCGGCTGTGAGCTTGCATCCGGGAGATAGTAGGTTCGAATCCCACTATCGGCAGCCCTGAAAATGGTTTTCCGTGGTTTCCCATTTTCACACCAGGCAAATGCTGGGGCTGTACCTTAATTAAGGCCACGGCCGCTTCCTTCCAACTCCTAGGCCTTTCCTATCCCATCGTCGCCATAAGACCTGTCTGTGTCGGTGCGACGTAAAGCCCATAGCAAAAAAAAGGCGTAATAGATCATAATTAGGATGTATGTATGTATGTATGTATGTATGTATGTATGTATGTATGTATGTGTCAAATGAAGCACATGTGCATATGAACCTTTCTCATTGTCTTAGTGTATTCTGTCCACTGATGAAGTGGTTTCTACATATGAATGGGTGAAAACCATAATGGTATAATTAATGTTTGATGCATTCAGAGAAAACCAGCCTACTTTTATTTATTTCATTGCTAATGTAATGTCATTGTTGAATGAAATATAAACAATGCTTGGTACTTGAGAGAGGGCTTTATAGAATGAAAAACTTCTTGAGAGTAAGGCGCCATTATATACAATTCCTTTGCATATCTGTGATTCAAAACATTGCTGCATAATGTCTAGGTTAATTTTGAAAAATCACTATCACTCATTATTTCGTCGCTATCATGCGTATCAGGGTAGTATTCATAGTCACCTCTTGCCACAGAAACATTTTCTGGTTGAACGCTTTGCAGCAAGAATGCCCCATTGAGACCTCTAAGTCGAGGAAGACCACGAGATATACGTGGCTAGCCCTTTGATATAATCTCAATCGATGTTCGATTCTTGTTGAAGTCCTGATATACTGGAGGAATGAATTATAACAGGTACACCAAGTCATCAGTTTTGCAGACTTTAGAAAGGTGCTCTCAAGATAATTAATGTGTGTTTATTATCTATAAAAAAGCAAGGGTTTTTATACTGCAGATTGTTCAATGTAAATTTATACAAACATACACACACATCTGTCATTGCCGCATGTGATGCAAAATGGCTTTAATACAGGGTGAATAACCTAAAACTTGCACCCCGAATATTTCTGAAATGGAAAGTGCTATCTATCATAGTGCTGCTTCACAGAAATGAAGTGTAAGCAAGGGCTCATAATTGCAGCACATACACTGATGTTAATAATTATTAGAATGTTTATTTATATTAGAAAGTTACGTTTTTCAATGGAACAACGTAGATTGACATTAACAAAATAAAACAAAAGTAAATTAGAATGCCAATGGTGTTTTTTCTCAGGATTCTAGTACGGTAGTCCAGGAGCTATCGTCGTTTGAAAATTGTAAATACCGGCAGTTATCTGCTACATGTGTCAGAACTAACTCAAGAAAAGAAGTGAATAAACAAATCCTTTGGATTCTGAAGAAGAAAGAATTGGCCTTCAAGGATTGTGTTAAAAATGACGACCACCAACTTCAATATAAGCTTCCAGTCTGCTATGTAAAGACTGATGCACTCGTTCTAGCATTTCATCAAAAATTTCAGCGCAAGCTGTAGTAACACGTCATTTTATATCATCTTGTAAGCAGCGTCTTTTAGCTTTCCCCAGAGGAAATAATCTAAATGGGTCGAATTTGGTGAACGGACCGGCCAAGGTACAGGTCCCGTTCGTCCAATCCACTATTTGGAAATAGGCGGTGAAGACAAACTGTAGTACGTCGTGAACTATGCGCTGGACAACCATCATGATGATAATGCTCGTCCTAGCCTGCAGTGGAACGTCTTCTAACATCTGTGGAAATGACCTACTAGGAGGTTGAGGTACTTTTGAGAATGTAGTGTTCCTTCTATGGATAAAAGTGCCTATGAGCTGTTGGTTCACTATTCCACTCCACATATTTAAACTCCATGGACGCTGACATTCCACCTGACGATGCCAATGGGGATGGTTTACGGACCAATAATGTATGTTTCGGAGGTTTACTTGGCCATGATTTGTAAATGTTGCATCATCACTAAACAATATGCATGATAAACCTGGCGTATCTTGTCTTAATGCCTATGGACAAAACTTAACACGGTTCTCAAAATCGTTTCCATATGACTCTTGATGAAAAGAGACATGATAAGAATGGAACTTAACTACGGTGGAGAACGCATAGTACACTTGCCTGACCCATGCCACTTCCTCGTGAGATTGCACGGGAACTAACGTGCGGATCTACAGCAACAGCAGCTAGAACGTTAATTTCACCCTCCTCTTCAATTAGTCGTTTGTTTGTGTTACGTTTCTTAGGTGTTACACTTCCAGGTTCATGTAATTGGTTCAAGAGGTTCACAAATAATTTGTCGAGTTGGTTGACATCTATTGGAATATCTTCCCGAGTACAGAGCCCAAGAATTAACAGCATTCTTCCTCATATTTTTCATAAACTGCCTGCTTTTTCAGCATTTGTAAATACCATCTTACACTACGTCCTACTTCTTGACAAGGAAGTCGCAACGCTATCAGTGTACTGTAATGGAAATAAACATAAGAACATCATATTTTCGTAACTTAGCAGTTGAATACAGCAGACAGCTGTCGGTATTCACTATTTTTAAACTATGATAGCTCGTAAACGACTTGTACTGCAATCCTGAAATGTCCCGCCATTGATACTGTAATTTACTCTAGTTTTATTTGGTAACGTCAGTAGGCATTGTTCCATTTGAAAAATGTAGCTTCCTAAAATTGTACACATTCTATTAATTATTAATGTCTGTATATGGGCTACAATTATGATCCCTTAGTCACACTTCATTTTTGAGAAGCATCAATAGCACCTTGCATTTCAGAAATATTTGGGGTGCAATTTTAGGTGATTGACCCGGTATAATGTACCATGTTCAGAAATACAAAAATCATCCCAAGCTGAACGCTCTTATAATTTTTCTTCTTTACTTGTTTCAGAACCGCACTGAATAGGTATGAAGGAACTATCTAATATTTAGAACAGAATCTTCAATCAAATACACGTCCAACACATGGTTGCAAAGACAGTCTGCAATCTTGAAGCTTTTGCCGTTATGTCATTCCCTACAGTTTTGTAATCGGTGAATATAATTGTGCCACCTATCGCTAAAAAGCAGTAGCTGACGGTATCCACCTGAATCTCACTGCCATTCAAAATTATGACCATATTCTGTGGCTAAAGTGCATATAAATCATTTATTTCAGTCATACTGTTATGGTCTTCACTCACTCGTAATATGTAACACTACAGGCTATATATATCGAAGAGAGATGAAGGGTATTACACTGACTGACAGAGCAAATGCAACACCAAGAAGGAGTGGTCAGAACTTTATGCCAATTGCAGGGTAGACTGACGTCACTGAGGTATGCTCATGATGTGAAATGCGCCGCTGTGCTGCGCACGTAGCGAACGATAGATGGGACACGGCGTTGGCGAATGGCCCACTTCGTACCGTGATTTCTCAGCCGACAGTCATTGTAGAACGTGTTGTCGTGTGCCACAGGACACATGTATAGCTAAGAATGCCAGGCCGCCGTCAACGGAGGCATTTCCAGCAGACAGACGCCTTTACGAGGGGTATGGTGATCGGGCTGAGAAGGGCAGGTTGGTCGCTTCGTCAAATCGCAGCCGATACCCATAGGGATGTGTCCACGGTGCAGCGCCTGTGGCGAAGATGGTTGGCGCAGGGACATGTGGCACGTGCGAGGGGTCCAGGCGCAGCCCGAGTGACGTCAGCACGCGAGGATCGGCGCATCCGCCGCCAAGCGGTGGCAGCCCCGCACGCCACGTCAACCGCCATTCTTCAGCATGTGCAAGACACCCTGGCTGTTCCAATATCGACCAGAACAATTTCCCGTCGATTGGTTGAAGGAGGCCTGCACTCCCGGCCTCCGCTCAGAAGACTACCATTGACTCCACAGCATAGACGTGCACGCCTGGCATGGTGCCGGGCTAGAGCGACTTGGATGAGGGAATGGCGGAACGTCGTGTTCTCCGATGAGTCACGCTTCACGCTTCTGTTCTGTCACCGCAGACGAGTGTGGCGTCGGCGTGGAGAAAGGTCAAATCCGGCAGTAACTGTGGAGCGCCCTACCGCTAGACAACGCGGCATCATGGTTTGGGGCGCTATTGCGTATGATTCCACGTCACCTCTAGTGCGTATTCAAGGCACGTTAAATGCCCACCGCTACGTGCAGCATGTGCTGCGGCCGGTGGCACTCCCGTACCTTCAGGGGCTGCCCAATGCTCTGTTTCAGCAGGATAATGCCCGCCCACACACTGCTCGCATCTCCCAACAGGCTCTACGAGGTGTACAGATGCTCACCAATCTCTCACCAATCGAACACGTGTGGGATCTCATTGGACGCCGTTTGCAAACTCTGCCCCAGCCTCGTACGGACGACCAACTGTGGCAAATGGTTGACAGAGAATGGAGAACCATCCCTCAGGACACCATCCGCACTCTTATTGACTCTGTACCTCGACGTGTTTCTGCGTGCATCGCCGCTCGCGGTGGTCCTACATCCTACTGAGTCGATGCCGTGCGCATTGTGTAACTTGCATATCGGTTTGAAATAAACATCAATTATTCGTCCGTGCCGTCTCTGTTTTTTCCCCAACTTTCATCCCTTTCGAACCACTCCTTCTTGGTGTTGCATTTGCTCTGTCAGTCAGTGTATCTAATTAAGACAATATTAATAAAAGTAATATGGACTGATATCTTTATCCAGACGTTAACCACGTAGAATGTTTAAATTAAATCTGTGTCTTCACTTCCTTAACCATTTCTGCTGCCATCTTCATTTCTAGAGCAGGAGGAAGCGTGCGATTTGAAGGGGGCCTACTGTCTTCTGAAGGAAAGGGACAAAATTGTGAATCTTTCACCGCAGCCGGGCCGGTCGAAGAATACTGTGTGTCCTTGCCCCTTGACCTGTGAAGAATTGACTCTTACTCTAATAAGGGAAGAAAAGACCACGTAAGTTGCACCACGAAATTACGCTGTAACTATAAAAATATCATTTTATACATCTTTATCACACTTTGAAACTCGTATGTCAAGGCTGAATGAGGACGGTAAAACTACACCGTGAGCGAACCATATAATAAGTGAGGTGAAGGGATTAGCGTATCTACGTTTTATGAACGTTAAATCTCAGCTTGATTGCAGTGCTCTACATAAGAGTGTATACAAAAATGTTACGGAGCTCACTTTTGAAGATACGTAGCTCATATGAACTAGGGTTCTAGTCTCAAAAAGATACTTTGCTAACCTGTCCCCATCGATTTGACCCATATATATCAGAATTTAAAAAGAATGGTATTTCTGTGTCGACTATGTCAGTAGTAAGAAGGAAATGCAATTTGTGACTTTCCGTTATCTCTGTCTGCTTGTACGTAAGCGCACCGCGAGAAAATGGCAGAACAGAATTTAATGAAAATCGGCGTGTTAAGTCGGAGAATAAGGCTATAAATAATTGTACTCACACTGGGTGAAATGGTAGTTTAGGTAAAGGCCTAAAATTTAATTCTCAAATCAGGAATTCAGAGGTAAAGTATCATAAGTGACATTTCAGTAAATTTACAGGAGAGCAGAAAGAAGCTGATGAGCATATTTTGCTACCTTTAGGGCAGATAATTGACAGTTCTGACCTTGGTAAACTATCGTAAGAGCCAATATGGTAAGGAGTGCGTCGAACGGCATGAAGTTGAACTGTTTTATGATCGCTTACCATTGTTTATCACTGGGTTCTCCTTGCACATGCGATAATATCAGATAGCTTATATTCTTTCCTGCGGAACATACAGTAGTGTACCCATAAGAAGACGCGACCAAAACATGTCACATACGTCATTTTTGTATTTACTATAGTTTATCTCTGACGTCCAGAAATATATATACCGGTACGTTATAAGTATGTCCTGTCCATAAATACTACATAACAAAAGTTATAGAGAATACAATTTCCTGTCATCTATACCTTACACAGTTTTAAATAGAGTTGCTCTGAAGATCATTCCGGCAACGTTTTAAAGGCTTTGTACACATGTCAGTATGTTTTTTTAATATTAACTCGTTACTAAGCAGTGGCGTATGCTGGGATCAAGACGTGGGCTATCACTAGACTTAGGTTACCCCTTTTTGATAGTTGGTTTAGTGAACGTCAAGCCTTAAGCGTTTTGAGCTGCAGCCGATAGCCAACGGAGAAGCCTGCTGTGTTGTTAAGGCTGCTTCACAAGCTACTGCCCTGACCTCTGCTACTGTCAATACTCAACACCTGATCAGTCGAGATGGTAGCCTAATGTTTAACAAATTGAAGTCCGGCTTTGTGGCTAAATGGATAGAATGCTTGCCTTTGGTTCGATGGTCCCGGTTCAATTTTCAGAATCAACCCCCTCATACTGTTAATTCCCCTGGCTTGGGGTCTGCGTGTTTGACATCTTCGCCATTCATTTTATCCTCATTAGGTCACCACCAAGCCTATACAGATGCCATGCACCTTTAATAATAATAATAATAATAATAATAATAATAATAATAATAATAATAATAATAATAATAATATCATTAAATAAAAATGTTGAATTTCACAGTGGTCGTATCCATCGTTCACTGGTTAATTGGCTTCCTCAGGAGATCAGTGGTGGTGTCCGACCCATGATCATGGGTTCAATTCTAACAAAAAAGAGAACCCTAAACCTGAAAGATTGCATTTCATTTTAGCAGGTCTACCTATAAAAATAAAACTATATTACTACTATAAAAGCAGCCCTGCAGTGTCTTCCTACAAGAATGTAGAAGTAAACGGGAGTGAAATACCAGCACTCTTAATTATATATATAAGATTACTGTATATAGATAAGTCAGAAGGATGAGGTGAGGAGGTATATACGATGAGTAACGCATGGTTGATAGCAGTGGCGATCTGACGGACCGAAGCCTAGCACACCTATCTTTCCCGATCCCCGCGCCTCTCAGGCATACAGCAGGAAGTTGCGTGCGGGGAGTCGAGGGGAGAGGGACGAGAGTCTGGGCTGCAATATCAGTCTCCGAAGCCTTGTTCTCAGAAATACGTGCGACGTTTTTTCTCATTGCTTTAAAGTTCTGTAAATGGAACAATGTGTCAGATGCTTACATTATAATGTGCTTTAGAATTCCATCGTTCTCATTTGATGTTTGGGCTTCACTGATAGCCTTGGTAGCCCTCAGTATACGCCACTGTTACTAAGCACTCTTTTATAACGGAAGGAAGAGGTTTAAATCAAGATCAGCATTAATGCAAACAATATGAAAATGTAACGTGTCACAGACAGCGAGGAAGCGATCACGTCACGACAAGCCCCTGACAGGAGAGGCATGCCCACTAATGTGCGTAAGAATCTGGGGAACAATGTGAGGAGCGGACAAAAATGTCATCATGCACACATTATGTGATTATCCCGTCAAAGGCGGGTACGACAGCTAGTTGTCAATATAGGCCCTATCTGCAGATCGTGGCGAGAACTTTCACGGGTTTAAATTGCAAAGGCGCAACTTCCACCCGATTCCGAGAAAATGGAAAACGAATATTTCGAGAATGTTACACAAGACCATCATGCGGCACATTCCCACAACGAGCGCGTAGAGCAACGAGCAAGCTCTCCGCTTGGCATGTTCGTGAATTTCGCCTAAGCAGTATTTTCGTGGCTTTGTTGTAACGTTCAGTTTGTGTGTCGTTTGCATTACAAACGCATTAAATATATGCATAGTAATAGGTATTTAACAATATTGGTTGACAAATTTGCGTATTGTCACCTGCTTCTCTGTGGGAAATGGGATGTTATGTATTGAAAATATGAACACCATATTATTAAACATTGATTGCTTCAAGAACTCTGTAGATGACGAGTTTAATATCACAGTGGAATACCCAACATCTGATTCGTCTTTATGTTATGTTTGTATAAAGGATTGTAACCAAAGAATTCACGAAATCCTTTTAACATGTCTTCGTCGATACATTTGTTGTCTGTAATTTATAGTCTGGTAAACATCGTTGTAACAGTTGTGTTGCGACTTCGGATTGCTGTATGAACCAGAGTTCTATTGATCACAAAAGCAAGAGAAGCAGTCATTCTTATGGCATTTAGAAGAACTAACAAAGGCATCGTGTTTCAATCCCGATATAGTTTTCGAATTATCCGTCATAAAACGCATTTGGTTGAAATTCATGAAAGGTTTTCTGTCATCACAAGGTCCGGCCGCAAATTACGCGTATCGATTACAAAATATTGTTGCAGATAGCTGATGGTGAACGATTCAGTGCATTCGTATTGTATCTACTCTGTGAAAAATTGCGATAATAAACACTAGGGAAGTGAGTTTCTATCCATGGATCACAAGCTTGTAAATTGGAGAGCTTGATCTTTGTGAGAATGTGCCACATTTTGGTTGTGTGAAGCATTCTCGAAATATCCCACTTCTTCAGAATTGTGTCAGAGTTGCACCTAGCAATATGAACCGGTGAAAGTTCTCGCTATGGCTTGCGGCTTTATTGAAAATTGATCAAATAGGTGGGAACACATTAGTAAGGTCTCCCTGTCAGAATAACATAAGTTTGGGAGTTCTGTTAAAATTATGATTCTTTATCTCTCTGTGGGGGATATAATATTTATTTCACCCTTCTTATGCCTCGCCTTTCCCCCCAATTTATTAGGATCAGCAATGGATGTTAATTTGGCCTAGTTTTACGGCTGGATGCCCTTCCTGACGCCAATCCTATGTGAAGGGATGTATTCACTATTCTGTGTTTCTGAGGACGTTGGTAGTGATGTGTTGTATGTAGATGAGAAATGTATTAGGACTAATATAAACACACAGTTACCGAGCCTGAGGAATTAACCATACGCAGTTAAAGTCCCTGGTCCAGGCCGGGAATCTAACCCGGAACCCTCCAAACGGAAGACAAGTGCGCTGGCCATTGAGCCAAGAAGCTGTTCTGTGTCTTCTGATATGGGCTAGAACAGGTTCCATACCATCATCAGTCTGGCTTTGATAGTATGAAAGTGACCGAGGTATGAGCGATGTCAATAACACCACTCCTTAGTCCTTGTTAAAGTATGAATTTTATTATTAGGTGGACTGGACTTGGTAGAATGATATGCAATATCACCTTCTGACTGACTGAGGAAAGCAATCCTCATTTCCCCAGTATGTCCATTCAGAGACACACAGTGATGGAAACGTTGAGAATCCTACCAGCCTTCGAGTACAGGACTCGGAATGCATTTAAACACCTTTACCTTTAGTTAAAATAGTTCTTTTTGCTAACACAGGCTTTTGATGACGCTGGGATGGGAAAGAATAATAATAATAATAATAATAATGATAATAATAATAATAATAATATTATTATTGTTTTTACATCCCACTAACGACTCTTTTCACGGTTTTCGGAGACGCCGAGGTGTCAGAATTTATTCCCGCAGGAGTTCTTTTACGTGCCAGTAAATCTACCGACACGAGGCTGACATATTTGAGCACCTTCAAATACGACCGTACTGAGCCAGGATCGAACCTGCCAAGTTGGGGTCAGAAGGCCAGCGCCTCAACCATCTGAGTCACTCAGCCCGGCGCGGGATGGGAAAGGACTAGGACTGAGAAGGTAGCATTTGCCCGATGTTCAACCATTCCTAGGACAGCTGACGGTGGGATTCGTCCCCCGAATGCAGAGCTTGTTTCCTATTTAATTCTTCCTGCTGGAATAAAGATTATAATTATAATTTCAGCCGTGGTTTAGGAGAAAGCATACTTGATAACATTCTTAAGTGGATTTCAATGTCTTACAATTTTCTTATACACGAGGAAATCCAATGAATTTCACATTTTGCGCGACTGCTCATCTTATAATTATAAGCCAGAGAACATATAGTCTTACGTGGAAACCGATGCACATTAGATGTGAGGTTTTTCTTTCCTAAGTCCTACCAGCATTGCCTGGTATTTGAACCATAACAACCTCTGTGAGAAGGCACGTGTCACGAAGTCAATAGCGTATCACCGTCTCCAACATATAGATTATGGTCACTTATTTCTCAGTTCTAATTCGAATTAATTACTAATGTACACAGTGGTATAAACACCACATCTGCAAAGGTTATAAGATACACTTACCGAGGAGGATGTATAATGTTGAAGATGGTACAAATACCTGGTCCTCGAGCCAGAGGAAGTAACTACGTGTCCATATTCTAAGCCCCTTACACGAAACAGTAAAAGATGTGTCATTTGGGCAACAGACAGCAGAAAACGACCCTCCTGGAAAGTTGTACGTTTTTAACACCTACCGTTATAGGATTCAAACCTCGGACTTTCCAGTTGTTAATCTATCGGACAACTTCCAACCTAAGATATTCACCGCAAAATATCTTCTGACTAGTTGAAGATGACTATAGGCGGTAGGTGAATAACAATAAGGGGAATGTGAAAGAACCTGAAATGTGGTGTCCCGTGCTTTAATAAGCACCAGGGCAGCGGTACTAAGCTGTTTTTTCTTTCAGCATCTGTACCCCTTACTGTCATATTGTACCGTACCCAGGGGTAGTAACCCTCTAGGACGATGCATCCATTCCTGTATGAACATCCGACCAACTCAGGTTTGAGCAGAAAAGTGGGTTGGTTGTCGATGGGCCAGTCTAAAAGTCAAAGTTTCTCACTTATTTATAAGTAAATGACAGGAAAGTGGATGTATAACTCGAATGAGAAACAATAATATGGGGTAGGATGAGTTTATTCACAAAATAACCACGAATCATACTAATATAAAACAAGAAAATCAAAGAATAAAGATGATAATGACATTATCTCAAAAGTTAAAAAGGACTGGGCATAAAAACGTGAATTATTCAAAGAATAAAATATAAAATGAAAGTTAAAGCACAACATTGAATACTTGTGAACTTTAAAAAAATCTTCTTGATCTGATTGTCCAATGTTCATTATCTATAATAGTATACGTATGCGTATACAAATACGTATTCGATTCGGATGGAGTAACACGTTATTAAGTATCACACTGATAAGGGTTTTAATTTTATAGAGTTGTCGCAGTAATTAACATAAAAAGAAAATTAAGATAAAAATAAAATTAAGACGCAATGGGACACGATATGAATTATGAAAAATACTAGTGGCATTTCCCTACACTATATTTACAATGAACACAAAATAAGCAAAGTATCTCACATATCTACATCGGATAAGGAAAGGGAAATCTTACATACTACACTGACTCGACGTGAAACGCGGTTCACCAAAAGATCTAGTGAGAACTAGATTGACCATCAATATTCAATCAGCACTCGGGCTGTTCTCCATGAAACAACAAGACAACATATCCAAGCAACATGAAATACCAAAAAACACTATACTGTAAGAGAAAACATATTAGTATCCTTTATTAAACATATGGAAAGCAATGGGCAACATTGCATTCTTCTGCTGCATTTGCGCACCCAAAAGCGCGTTCATCCGTCACCTCTTTCCTGCTGTGCCGTGGGCTGAAAGGAAATGTTAGAACTCAGTACCGCACTGAGGCTTGGTTACTGTTCGTCAAGATTGTATCACGGAAATAACATCTCATTCACACTGTCTATGTAAACACGGCCGATAAGTAAACCTGTAAGGCGATATCATATTTCCTCGACTGCACGGAAACTCACATACAATCGTGCTTCTTACTAGCATGCTACAATAATTTATCACACACATCAGACTCATTGGTCTGGCATCAATTTCCGTCAATTCTGATTATCTATATTCTCTCAGAATACAATAACAGGGACATATTCACTGCACATCATTCTTTTCACTTCACCAGGCATGCAATCGGCCTGCATATTCAACTTCATAAATCAGCATGCATTAAAACCTCTTATATTTCTTACAATCTTATCAGTCTTTCCCATTATGAATCCAGGTTCGATTCCCATACAAATCATTGTGCGAAACAGTTTCCAGCCTGCATTGGAAAACTCCATTTCATTGAACGTTGCGATGCAGCTCCACACATGTCAGCTTCTGAAATTCCATGCGTCATGCAATCTAACTGTTACTAACTTTCTAAATGACCAAAATTAAATTGAATTAACTCTCAAACTAGCAAGTGTTTAACTCAGAAATCTGGATGATCTCGTCAATCTAATCCTCCTATCTCTAATATACAAGAAAATCGGAATAATACTAAGGTAATTATCATGCATAATGTAACAACAAAATAAATCCTAGTAACTCCCTCATTATCTCATCTAACTAATCGTAAAGTAAAATAAAAATATAAAAATCATGCATTCCTCTCTTACCCGTATTTACAACATTACAAATGTGAAATAAACACATGCCGTCAGGCTAAATTTACGTTGAAGAAAAATCCCTACACTAAACTGCACTAGCATTTTAAACATAATTCATATAACATGCCATCTAATTTAAAAACATGCGTCTTATCTTGGACGACTCTCTGGACATCGGCAACGGCTCACATCCTTGCCTGGGTATGCTGTTACTCCATGTTGATCACTGCTTTAACACATGGAAATAATCTTTCTTCTATGGGCGGTGCCATCTTCTTGATGAAAGTTCCTGAACACTGTAACACAGAAGGCTTTAGGTGAATGTCTCTTCACCGCTCGATTCTGCACGTGCCGAACAAACCCTTGTTAGCTGTGAACTAAGCCAACACACTGACAAACAAACACACTAGAAATTAAACAATTCGGGTTTCTATATACAGTTAGTTAGAGCGGCTCGCGTCACGGTTCGAAAGTTCTTCGCCAAACGCGACCGACACGAAATGCAGTACAGCTGAGCGTCTCTTCTTCACTTTCCAGCCTGCGGCTATTATTACCGTCTATTTATCTGTAGTAAACTTTGCGCCATAATATAACCTGCATTTTAACACTGCACCAGTTAATTCAGTAAACTGCATGACTAAAATCACTGTTTATCGGTCATAAAACCATACACTGTTTTATATATATCTCCACGTGGCAACATTCACGCTCAAGTATCGGAGCAATACCGAGCCACGTTCCCTCTCGGTGATTCACTTAATCAGAGTGGCGCTCTCCAAAGCTTGAGACGCTAAGGGAGCGTGGCTAAAGCCGTTGTAGCTATGGGATTCCCGCATGTTTAAAAGAGCAACCAATCAGCGTGCTTGCCATTCACAATAACTTAATATTAATTATAACACAACATAAAACACACTCCAAATGACATCATATTACTCAGATTATTTCTACAGCGTACTCCTGATTATATTCCACTTTCTGACCTGTGGAAATCCGTCAACTAACACAACTGATTCCTTGCAATTGTCCATGTTGGTTTAGTAAAAATATATTTGATGTGAAAAGCTTAAGTGGGCCTCCCTGTATCGATCTGACGTCCACACTTACCCAAGCTCCAATGATGTTGTAATAACAGTAGTAAGAGGAATGAATGTTCTAATTCTGATCATATGTTATATTGCTTACAGAATTCCGCAGAGGATGAATGCTACACATATGCTCACTGTTAAATTGGCACATTTGCCCTCCGAACGTGATCATCGACAAGTGGTTAGGACAGCATTAGATCTTGTTGGTAAGTCTTTTATCATAAAACACATTTATTTTAAATTTAGAGATCTTAGGGAAAGTAAGATCTGGCATCTAGTGATGTCAAGTTTACCTCCTCAGTAGCTTTATCTCCCACAGGAGAGTGACTACACGGTCATACTTTCTACGTACTTTACCCCGCATGTAAAACGAATTTCAGGCGCACTGGTTCTTGCACATTAAAGGCCAGTTCACTTTATTTGTGCCGAACCGTGCCGAGCAGCCGTAATCCAGACTTGGTCAAGATTTCTCCTAAGCATTTAATTTGATTTGATTTGTTTATTTATCATCAACAGAGTTATGAAGTCTCCAATTACAGATGATATAATACATTCAAATAATAGCAACATTAACAGCACTTACTACTGATAATAACTAAGCAATAATATAATATATACGTATTTACAAAACACATACGGAACGAAAAAAACATGAAAACAGAAAAGTGTTTATACATTTGAAATGACTGCAGGAAGGAAAACTTTCAATTGCCAAATGCGCAGAACAGGTCACAAGGAACTCTGTCTATGAAGCGTCCATAAGGTGTCTGCGAATTTCACTAGCTGACGAATGGAATACATCCACAATGGCGCTAATTTCGTTCAGAGTTCTTAAGGCCTGCATAATCCAAGAGTTCCTGTGTGCTTCCGTTCTGCACCTGGGTAAGTGAAAGGTGACAGCCTGTCGGGCATTGCGGGAAGGAACATGAATTTGTAGCAGCTGGAGTAATTTTAGACAATCAAGGAAATTACCGATACATTTGTGTATGAAATGTGCGTTAACATACCTGCACCTAGTTCTAAGAGACTCAATACACATTTTTGTACAAAACAAATCATAATCTATCGATGAAAGCTTGATACCCAAACACATTTTACTGATCCATTTTGAGAATCTGATCTCTACTCGCTCTAAGGCATTAACTAAGCATTGTTGTGAAGGGATCTACACTTCAAAGCAGTACTCTAGACTAGATAGTATAAGCGAGAAGTACAGGGTTTTCAATGGGACGACAGATTTAAAACTCTTGCAATTTCTTTTGAGGAAGCCTAACGTTTTAAATGCCTTTTTAACGATATTTAACATATGCTCATTGAAAGATAGACCATTTTGATTACTAAAAATAATAAGATGGTTAATTTTATTAACACACTTCTCTTCTTGATCCTTGATATGATAATTGAACACATTAACTTGAGATTTTCTCGTGAAGGATATTGCACTGCATTTTGAAATGTTTAGGGTTAAATGCCACTTTCTGCACCACTCACTAATATTTTTTATATCAGAATGTAACAATTCACATTCACTCATCTTTTCAATTACCCTGTACAGTTTAAGATCATCAGCATAGAACAGGTAGTTGCTCGAATGGATTTGTGATGGCAGATCATTAACAAATAGGGTCCCAGTAGAGAACCTTGTGGAACTCCAGACATAGCCTGATAAGGTCGAGAAATGATACCCTCGTATTTTACTGAATACCTTCTGTCGTAAAGATAGCATGTAAACCATTCAAGCAAGCTTCCAAATTGTTCCCACCAGATGTCCTGAGCCCTGCAAGTCAATGTCTGTTGACCGACACGTGATTTTTATCGCGATCTATGGCACAGCCTGGGAGAGATCAGTGAGTGGCAACATCCCATGTACAGATACATAGGTATCAAGAGACACAGTTGCGCACTCGCCGAGGACGCGATGCACACCTGGAAAATAGTGTTTATGAACTTAATATTTTCTACAATGTATCCCAAAAGACGCATAAATTCATAACGGGGCATGGGAACATATTGATGGAATTTCGTTTCATCGTCTACCAGTTCTAATAGAGTGAATAATTCCCCTTCGTTTCGAGTTTAATATATCCAAAACCGTCCACAGGATCCACGTTTTATATCCTTCTCCTCTTTGTCCAATATTAGTGCTAATTTTATTAAACTGTGTATTGAAAACTGCATGATGGGTTTTCGCGGAATTGGCTTGTGTCACAGTGGAGATGGGGCGCTCCTAGCTTGGATCGGCACGTCATGCCTGGTGACTAATGTGAATGCACGAGTACTATCCATGTCCTGAACATGAACTTGATCAGCACAGCAAGGTACATGTAATGTGAATATTGAATGTAATTGAATATTGTGAGAAGCACGTAATTTTCACGAGGAATAGTAAAGGGCTGGGAGAGGGAAGGCTCAACCGTGACCTGAATTAAGATAGAGCCTCAGCAGTTCCCTGGTGTGTAAATGGGAAACCACGGAAAACCATCTTCAGGGCTGCCGACAGTGGGGTTAGAATCCACTATCTCACGGATGCAAGCTCACAGCTGCGCGCCCCTAACAGCACGGTTTCCTTGAATATAATTCGAACACATGCTATCTACAAAATACTTTCGAGTGCTACTGTATATATCTTCCTTGTGTCTTATGTTTTCCTTTGAAAGTACTTTGGCCGGGCTGAGTGGCTCAGTCAGTTGAGGCACTGGCCTTCTGACCCCAACTTGGCAGATTCGATACTGTTTCCGTCCGGTGGTGTTTGAAGATGCTCAAATACATCAGCCTTGTCTAGGTAGATTTACTTGCATGTAAAAGAAATCCTGTGCGAAAAAATTCCGTCACCTCTCCGAAAACCGTAAAAGTAGTTGGCGAGAACTGAAACTAACTTTGAAGGTTTGCGTGAACCATCCCGAATATTAATAATTTCGTGTGGGTATTTCTAGCCGAGTGCAGCCCTTGTAAGGCAGACCCTCCGATGAGGGTGGGCGGCATCTGCCATGTGTAGGTAACTGCGTGTTATTGTGGTGGAGGATAGTGTTATGTGTGGTGTGTGAGTTGCAGGGATGTTGGGGACAACACAAACACCCAGCCCCTGGGCCATTGGAATTAACCAATGAAGGTTAAAATCCCCGACCCGGCCGGAATCGAACCCGGGACCCTCTGAACCGAAGGCCAGTACGCTGACCATTCAGCCAACGAGATCCCGAATATTGAAATAGTATTCATGAGAGTTGTAACAATAAATCCAGTGGCAAATTTTCGTCTCCAGTAGGAGATAAATTAACCATGGGCATGCTATAAAAATTAACATTAATCGAATACTTTCTAAAAAAACTGTTTGATTTAAAGGAGGACGAAATATTTCTTCTGTTCACTGAAGCACTGCGTAATTTAAAGAAGGTAAAGTGTGAACAAAACATTTTGTAAATATTCTACAAAGTACTGTATTATTTCAATTGCTTACGGTATCTCACTGAATTTATGAAACTGAATTTGCATTTGAAGACCTTCTTCTTTGTTCGCAAAGAGATCACTGAGATGTACATGGATGTGATTATAATGGGAATGTATAAATCAATTCCTTTCTACTTTGCAGTTTCTATCGGCAGTGCCGGCTCTCTGTTGGTCGGCGCAAGCATGCTGAGCTTTCTGGAACTCTTCTACTACTTATTGATGCGTCCCTGGCTGTCACTACAACGTGATCCTCAGTTTACACCTGATAAAGAGAAACCAAGACTACGTGTCCGCAGACGGTTGAAGAATATGGCCAGCTGGCACATGGTAAATGTGCATATACTGACAAACCGCCAAGAGAAAGCAACAAGTCAACATTCTCCGTTTTGAGAAAGTCCATTTTAAAGATGTATCTTTTTCTCTTGGAAGTTAGGTTTCTTATTTCACAAATTTCGTCTGTTTGTTGGTTTTTATGAGTGGTTCGTTAGTCAAAATAATAAAGATATTCTGATATGCGTAATCTTGAGATAGAAATCTATCGGCAAACCTATGAATCCCCCCCTCAGCCAAGATGGATAGCGCGCGCTGCGCATGACGGTTTTTCTCTTCTTCCTAATCACATACCTTACTTCCTCACACGATAATCAACTCTTGCCTAAATACTTTAAGGTGTGTATGTGAATTATTGGCCTGTGTACGTCCTGAATAGTGACAAAACCCATTGTTCTACCATGTCAGGCGTATAAAATATAGGGCCTCTCGAAGGGATTTTGTCCCAGCCTAGCGTACGTCATATGAGTTCTTATTGCCCGGTGAAATCTGCGTGTGATGAATACTGGGAGTGACGTCATAATTAATACATATCAGCCAACGGCAGTAGGTCATCACTTGGGATCACACGATTTGTGACATTTTGCTCCAAGATTAAATAGTGTATATTTCTGGAACGGGCCGGTGGGTCTCTGTATTTGGTGGTAAACATCTCTCTCTCCCTCTCTCTCTCTTCACGTCACGTTTCGTCTCTCTACTCAGTCTTTACAACAATTATTATCGTGCACATTCCTGTAGCTAGGGACCATTACCTATACTTCTAACAGGTTTCGCAGTGTATTTTCTTTTAAGGATATTAACAAAGTTTCTCTGTCAGAGTGAAAAGTATAACTATTGTTGGACTTGCACCACTAATAGATACGAATATCGATTTTTACTGTAATCCATCCAGCTGTACCACGTCCGGCGTGCGATTCCTCCGGGCCGTATGCTCGAAATGCTTCTTTAACATTAACATGATAAGGGTACAATTATTTGGTAAACTGTTAGAGTTATGTTGAAAATGCACTGGGTACTTTTTGTAAAAATCTAAATCCTGCACAGGTGCTCCTTTTTTGATATGACTAACAGTTTAGCCATTATTTTGCGTTTCATTGGATGAAGCATGCGTCAAAAAGGCAGGAAAAAACTTTCCTGGAAATGTGCCAGAGGTAGGCGATAATGCATATGAACTATTTTTTTCGTAGAAAATTGAATTTTAAGAAGACCTGACGCGCTCCTTTTTTTATAGTATTAACAGTCATGCCAGCGCAGTCACTTTTAAGAGTTCGGGATGCACAATTTTTCTGACTTTCTCTACTTTATTAAACTATCTTCTCCCCATAATATGTTACCGTAATTAAATATAGCCTATTACGATTTCTAGAAAAGCACATGGCCTTCACCTTCCGCTCCTCCACGGTCCTTCATAATGTGTACCGATATGGCTTTGCTCTAATAGAAGAAATAAGCTTTCTGATGAAGAGAGGGTTACTGAAATCTGCTGAGTGGTTCCCAAAATTACAAACAAACTCACACATTTTCTTTCTTTCTTAGTATAGATAGTGGTTCATATGATTGTGTATATCTTTAAACGTTTTCTTCATTATGATATTCTAAGAATGTAATCTTCGCTTTAGATCAATGGTATGGTTCAAATTTAGTTGTGATCCTAATCTGTTGGTTATTATTTATTTGTCATATGTCTGTACAGAGTTCTCTCCCACATTCAAAAGACACTATGCATGAATTTAATACATGAATGGCCGCATGAATGAACGAATGAATGAATGAATGAATGAATGAATGAATTAATTAATTAATGTTTGCATGACTGAATTGTATTTATGCATGAATGAATGAATAAACACTTCTCTCTCAGTCACCGACAACCACCATCCGGGGAGACAACATTCATAATTGAATGAATCGATGAATGAATGCATGGATAAATTTATCAATGAATGCATGAATGGATGAATTAAATGCACTCGGCCTATAGCTATGAAGCACCAGCAGCTACTGAGAGACTATCCCATTCAGAGTGAATGAATGAATGAATGAATGAATGAATTAATGAATGGATAGAATTCATGCATGCATGAAAAATAAAGGAAACTCTTCACTCCCAGTAACGGATAACCAGTAACTGCGGAGAGAACCCTCATTATTGAATGAATGAATGAACGAAAGAATGAATAAATGAATTAGTGAATGTACTCATCCTACAGCAACAGAACGCCAGCAGCTGAGGAAGAAACATTCCACCTATTGGACCCTGACCCATTACGTTATGGATTACTAACAACAACGAAAATACAATGATGATAATACTACTACTCACTATACAAATTACTACTATTAACAGATTCTTGACTAACCGATTCATAACTCAAACATCTATCTATCCGTAGTCTGCTCTACCCGCATTAAAGGATTTTGCAACTTTCTTCTATGTAAATTTCTAATTATATTTAATAACTTACTGAGATTACTAGGCTTATACCATTCTTTGCTTATCATCCTAATAATTCTATAACCATTGTCATCCTCACTTGCTATATGTTGTTCATTGCTATTCAAAAATTTCCTTCTAAACGCTAGGGTTTCTTTACAGGTTTTCTCTATGTTCACTACAGAGAAGGCACTTTACTGTATCCTACCCCCTAATCCATCCTTTATTCTTATAAATTCCCACCATCCACCAGATCAAACCTCGTGCTTCTCTTCTATTCACATTCACAATATTTATGCCTTATCCAACTGTGTTCTGAGAGGGTCGCCCTGCTCCTACATTCGGATATCAACCACCGTCTTTGCATATCCCTAAGTCGTATAATAATTAGTTTACTCGCCGATACCTCCAATCTCTCGAGGTCCTTCTCCCAATAATTTCCGAATCCCAACCTGTCTAGTATACTTTTAACTTTAGGGCCAGTACTCTCCCTGAATATTTTCTCTCTGATGTTGATATGCAGTCTACAGAAGCTGGCCACCCTCTCTTCTTTTCAGTTTCTTTTGTTCTTTGCGTTACGTCGCACCGACACAGATAGGTCTTATGGCGACGATGGGATGGGAGAGGAAAGGCTTAGGAATGGGAAGGAAGCTGCCGTGGCCTTAATTAAGGTACAACCCCAACATTTGCCTGGTGTGAATGTGGGAAAGCACGGTAAACCATCGTCAGTGCTGCCGACAGTGGGGTTCGAACCCACTATCTCCCAGATGCAAGCTCACAGCTGCGCGCCCCTAACAACACGGCTAACTCGCCCGGACTTTTCAATCTTAAGAAATCTGTTGGTTATTAGCAATATCCGACATTTGTATTATAGCCGTTGGCCGTTATCTTTTATTTCTTTAAGTACATAAATACGTCTTCGTCACTGTGATATTATTAGCAACATAACCCTCATTTTAAATCCTATCTTCACTGGCATCAGATTAATTGTTCAAAATTGAAAGTGGTCCTACTTACCCTTTCTGGTGGTTATCAGTAATATCAAGCATTAATGTTACAGCTGACGTTCAGTGTGCAATGATGTCGAAAATATGTACATATGTCAATGGCTTGTTAAAAATGAGAGATTCTTTTGCCAATTTTGAACAATTCCTAAAGATGATAGTTTCATATAAGTTGGGACTCTCGTATGCTACATATAAGCTTAGTTGGTAGTTATTGTTACATTGAAATATGCAGAGGTTTTTCTTCTAGAATTTGTTTATGCAACTTTTATATTCAGCTGACGAGGAAATGTGTCAGAACTAATCTGCGATGAAACACACTGATGCATAATTTATTGTCCTGAAGACAAATTGGCTCCATCGAAGTATTAACACTATTTCTGGTTGCATGATTTTTATTGCTTTGAGAATAAATCACCCTTAGTGTGGGGTATTTAATCCTTGATTTGGCAATAATTTGCTTCATTACGCTCGTATTTCTTCTAATTATGAAATAACACCCACAAGAGTGATTCTAACCGTTGGTTACATCAGGCTAATAAGATTTTTGCTATAGGTTTTAAAACCATTCACTTAGTTCAAATTAAAAATGAAACAAGTCGTGTTCAAAAGGAAAACTTCACACATCAAAAAGCAAATATTTCAAACTTTTGATTTCTTGAAATGATTAGTTTCATATAAATTTTTAGTACGATATGCTATACATAAGTCTACAGTAGTTGGTAATTATTGTTGCACTGAAATATGTAGATGTCTGTCTTGTGTATGCCTAGAATTTGAGTATACTAGATACAGTTATATACCGCCATGTCGATATCATTCGCAATATTTACTTAGAATATAATATTATTATTACAGCTCTGCATGGTATTTACATCCTCTTAGATGAGTATTCCACAAAAACTTCTAGATGTATTTATTCATTTAGTGTTAGTCGACTTATATTTTCACTTAATTATGAGAGGAAAGTAATATTTTATGAACTACTAAAATTTTGCGTGAAAGTTTAAAATTTTTCCCACATTGTATACAAGTTGTGCTGCATAATAAAGAACCTTTCATTAATGTACCCATATATTTGTATCTTTTCTAATAGATGTGTATCTCAATGTAAACAAGTTTCCCCTATTCCGAGATAACTACTGCTTATTTAGTCACAATTTACCAACATCGTAATTAATTGTTTTATATACGGTGTATATGTCTGTCCATCTCCTTGGCTGAATGGTCAGCGATGAGGCCTTCTTTTGAGAGGTTCCCGCGTTCGATTCCCGGCCGGGTCGGAGATTTTAATCGCGTCTCTAACTCAGGAACAGGGTGTTGGTGTTTGTCTCAATATATTCCTGTTTATATTCACGCGTAACTGTGATACATCCATCCATATAAGGCAGACGTCAGAAAAGGCGTCCATCCGTAAAACAGGGCCAAATAAAAATGTGTGTCATAGTTTGCATCACGACCCCAGTTGGGTGTGTGGATAGTGGTAGAAGATTATGATGATAATGAATATACTGTATATAACAGAAATATTCATGTTCATCTCACTTCCCATCTCTAAAAGTATTTATTACTCTCCCTGTACCAAAGCAACAGATGACATCACCACACCATGGTGTCACTGTTCTTGTAAGAATGCTACTTACGAATGAGTTCTGGAATAGTTCATTTGCTGACACAAAAAATGTCCCTGAGTACAAGTACAACCGAAGGGAGGGAGTACATTATTTCTAGTCATCTGATTTATATGCAATTGCATATTTTTTGCCGATATGTAGAACCTACAAGAGCGACAAAGATGTCCGTTTGAAGGTGAAATTTGACTCATTATTAAGTTTAATAGTGCATGAATATGCATATTTGAATATATTTAAGATTAGTGCATACACATAAAATTTCGGATTTATTGTGCATGTATTCGACTTTTATGATGCATATTTTAACATGTTTTACAGTCTTCAAGAAAATGTTAAGTAATAAATGCCGTGAACAATTTCGGCAATGAAACGGTTCAAAGGAAACTGGCACTAATCACGACACACTTCCAAATCATACCAGCTCGAATCGTTCAAGAAGCTAGAAATACGTCGGTTGCGTCTTGGTGATTCGCTGGACATTATGGAGAACGTAGAGGTATCCCAGGAAACCTCGGACTTCGACTACAAACAAAATATCGTGATGTCCTTAAACGAAATCCGGGTTAAGATATCATGGTAGCTATACACAGATATTTGGATGTTACTGTTAATGAGGATCTACCAGAATGTTTAACACTTACACTCGCTCCCGAATTCAAGTACTGTCCTGTCACATCCGTAGATATAGGGAGATCATTCTCCGCATTGAAGCTACAGTAGTTTTAACAGACAAACGCCACAGATTTAAATAAGAAAACTTGAAGAAGACTGTTGTAGCGTACTGGATAGCAAATTATGGACAGGAAAAGTAGGTTGTGCAGTGTAAAATGAAAGAGGAATATGTATTTAAGTATTTCTTAACGTTTGTGCTTTTTTACACTGTTTTCTTACACGTTACTAATTCATTTATCATGTGTGTCTTATCTAGGAGACGTGTGCATATTGTTTTAACAGTGAACACTGATAGACTGACACGTCTCACAAACTGTGCACGAATTGTTTGGACTAGTGGAACAGCCGCAGCTGTGAGTTGTGTGATTTTCGTTTTTCATTCAATTCCTTGTTCATGATCATGATTTTATGTATTGGTGTGGGTGAATCGCGTGAATCTAGCAACGTTTGCTTTTCATCCACGTGTTAATAGCATACTTAAAAGCATATATCATCACATTTTTCAGCATGGCTGCATGCATATATTGGAGATTTATACGGCAAATAAATCTGGTGTTGAGTAATTACAGATTCTTCGTCAATAGTGTATGGGGGTTTATGTACACTTTGTGAATAAAAGGGTGTACATCTACGGATGTGCGGGTTCAAATAATAATATTCGCCACAATTTGCCCCAAATGCTGCTTGTGAAGTTCTTAAAAATCATAGAACTACGCAAGTTTATTGGCAAAATATACTGTATATTGGGCAAACGTTTTGTAAAGAGTAAGAAAAATATTTTATTACGAAAGATTATAGCACGGGGTGAGGTATACAACGTTTGGAGCTGATTCTTGCCTAAAAGAATCCACACACAAGGGACGTTCTCGTACCGGGGAATTGCTCATCTTGCGTAAATGTTGTACATTAAATGTCCGAAGAGAAACACAACGGTATTCGGAAATTAGCTCATGCGACCTGTTTGACGCTTTCTGTAGATCGCATGAGTTAGTTTTCGAAAGAAATATTTTGGACGTTGGGTTACTCTTGGTTCATTTAGCGTGTGTGCAAAATGTATGCAAGTTCGGCTATTGCCCGGTACACACTGCCCCCCCCCCCAAAAATATTTCCTGAAACTAGAGCGAGGATCAGCCGTTGTTTTACGTACAGTACGAACAACTTAAAAACTTACGCCGAAATGTTAAATTAACGTAGCGACAAAGAATCTACTAGCAAGGCTCAACAGGGTTAATCATAATTTTCCGTATTTTTACTGCTTGAATGAAAGGAAAACATTTAGGATTGTGATGCGCGGGGATATTTCCCAGTAGAGGCCTCAGTATTGGGAATGTAACTGTGTGTTGACAAATGTCAAGACATGAGGAAAAGGGCAAAAAAAACAAAAAAACAAAAAAAAATTAAATTAAATTAAATAGCGTATGGCTTTTAGTTCCGCAGGGTCCGAGGACAAGTTCGGCTCGCCAGGTGCAGGTCTTTTGATCTGACTCCTGTAGGCAACCTGCGCGTTGTAATGAGGATGAAATGATGGTGAAGACGACACATACACCCAGCCCCCGTTCCAGCGAAATTAACCAATTAAGGTTAAAATTCCCGACCCTACCGGTAATCAAATCCGGGACCCCTGTGGCGAGAGACCAGCACGCTAACCATTTAGCCATGGAACCGGACAGGAAAAGGGCAATTACAAAGGGATTACTCAGTTTGGGGCCGGAACGTGACCACCGAGACAACTGGGGTCATGGCCAGAAACAGTTGCAAGCTTACAACATAGTGTCAGCTTTTGCACATCGATTCTAGGAAACAACAATGTGCTAGGGATCCTCGGGTTGTACCGTGGTTGAGAGATGTGCTGTGTTTAAGTTTCAGCTTTGGGAAGACTGCGACAGGATTTTGAGCTGCACTTTAGTTCCTCATTTTGTGCCATACAAGTATTTTTTTTTTGATGAGGGCCATTTTGTCACTGAGAAGCCAAAACTATGTACATCCTCGGTAAGTTATGAACAAGTTTTTTAAATTCTAACAGTAGCAAGACAATCGCGGATGCGTGCCTAAGTTCAATATGTAGGCCTATATATTTTGTCAAATGCCCAGCGACTGATTGGAACCTCAAATTGCACCATCAAAAGTGCGGGTAAATATTTTGTAATTGGCGGGCGTGATAACTCAGTTCCAATGGTTCTATCTTCTCATCAGGACAGCCCAGGCTTGAACCGCAGTCGATGCATGAAACATTTTTAAAATGGAAAGTTACGTTCTATTGATACGGATTCTACTTAAAACACAAGATCCCGTCCCTTACCTTTCTTTATACTTTTGAGCCATAACCGCGTCATTTATGGTGGTGTATTTTGAGTATCCAACCATTCTTCGGGCTTACCTTGTACCTTAAATGGTGAGTGGATGCAGTGGTTCACCCAAAAAATAATTTCAGTGGGGTGTAAGTCGAGGCCAGTAGCGTGGATACAACTTTTCCTTGGAAGGGGTTGTGAAAATATTTTTATTTTATTTAGAATTTGCTTTACGTCGCACCGTAGGCCTTATGGCGATGATGGGAAAGGAAAGGGCTAAGAGTGGGAAGGAAGAGGCCGTTGCCTTAATTAATGTACAGTCCCAGCATTTGCCTGGTGTGAAAAAGGGAAACCACGGAAAACCATCTTCAGGGCTGCCGACAGTGGGATTTGAACCCACTATCTCCCGGATGGAGGCACACAGCTGTGCGCCCCTAACCGCACGGCCAACTCGCCCGGTGGATATGAAAAAAGCTGGTCCTACCACGTGCGGTGACGGATCTTCAGTAGATATTGGTGGTTTTGATTGTTACCATGTACAATCATAGCTTCTGTACTCTTAACATAAACCAGCTGCATTATTGAAACTGTTCGTATAATTGATAATATCGTTCTTCGTTTGAGAGGAAGTAGAATTTTCATTTAATTTCTCTTCTTAAAAAAGGAACCACTTTGGTACTACACCCCATGAAGGTGACTACCTTCCAGGTCGTAGATATTTTGATTACGGGAGACTCAAGGCCAACTCTATTGCACCCACAAACAAGGCTGTATCTTACCCATCCCAAGCCTTTCTTAACTCTGTCAGTGCCGGGAATCGAATGCAGGATGCCTTAAGTCAAATTCTAAAATAAGGAGACCTAAAAGTAATCGTCCGGCCCAGCGGTGTAGGGGTAACGTGCTTGCCTCTTACCGGATGCCCAGGGTTCGATTCCCGACCAGGCCAGGGATATTTACCTGGATCTGAGGTCTGGTTCGAGGTACACTCAGCCCACGTGCTTATAATTGAGGAGCTATCTGGGGGTGAGGGCGCGGCCCCTGTCTAGGAAGCCAAGAATAACGGAGGAGAGGATTCGTCGTGCTGACCACACGACAACTCGTAATCTGCAGGCCTTCGGGCTGAATAGCGGTCGCTTGATAGGCGATGGCCCTTCGGGGCTGTTACGCCATGGAGTTGGGTTTGGAAAAGTGAACAGAGAAGGAAGCGATATCCCTGCAAGGCTCTTCATCTTTCAGCTAGTTCTTCCGTCCGGTCTCTTGCATTTACGACAGTTTAAAAACGTACGCCGTAATAAATGCTCCTCATAAAACCTTTGTAAAAATACTAACTGCATCAATTTATAACAATAATCACAAACGCCTCCTTTTCATGTGGCTCAGTTGGTTGAGTCGCTGTCCTTCTGAGTCGCAGGTTCAAATCCCGGCTTGGGCCGGTGGCCCTTGAAACGGTGTTGAAATGGCACAGCTCCATATCGTTGGTTTCTGGCGCGTTAATTAAAATTATGCATACAAATATTAGCGTCAAAAAACTGTAAATTTATACTACTATATTCTGTATCCCAGGCTTGCGAGGGAAACTAAGTAACAATTTGCTTTATGTCGCACCGACACAGATAGTTCTTATGGCGACGGTGGGAGAAGAAAGGCCTAGGATTGGAAAGGAAGCGGCCGTGGCCTTAATTAAGGTACAGCCCCAGCATTTGCTTTGTGTGAAAATGGGAAACCACTGGGAACCATTTTCAGGGCTGCCGACAGTGGGGTTCAAATCCACTATCTCCTGTATGCAAGCTCACAGCTGCGCGGCCCTAACCGCGAGGGAAACTAATCGGACAAGGTAAACCCTACCTAGCATATGTTGTGACGTTTATTTTTCTTTACCAACTAACAAAATATCTATACCCATATTCTTTACATGCTATATTTATTTATTTATTTATTTATTTATTTATTAGTGCTTTCTGTATAGTCGCGAAGTTAGGGCCCCAGGCCCTCTCGTACACTTAACCGCATACTAATCAGAATATTAAATAAAATACTGTGATACTTAAAATATTTAAAAGTACATAAATTAATGGAATTGAAAATAAATAGAATTGAAAATAAATTTGAATATATTACTAACTAAATTAATATTATAACTAATTAATATTAAACACTCTTAAAAATGACTAATCCTCAGGCACACACACATTCATACTTCAACCATTAAGTCAACGGTCCTCAGCAGGTAGTCTCGGCAGGTAACCTTAAATCCTGATTTTAAAAAGCCAGTTTCTCTGACCTGAACTGGCATGGAATTCCATAATCTGGCGACAGTCGCCACAAATGATCTATTAATTTTATTTGTGGGGTGCAGTGGAATAGAAAGAATGAATCTAGAACGTGTATTTAAGTTGTGAAATGATGAAAAAAAGATGAATTTAGAAGAAATATACAGTAGCTGACTTTCAGCTACCATTCTAAACACCATAGTTAAAGTGTGTAGCTGCCGACGTTCATCAGACATCAGCCGTGAGACAGTCTTATAGTATGGGGTGATATGAACATCGTACCCTCTATTGTGAATAAATCGCAGGCAGGAATTCAGTGCTCGTTGAAGTTTAAGTGTTTCTTCTCTCGTCATGTCAACTAAAACAACGTCACAATAGTCAAGAATAGGAAGAATGAGTGTCTGTATGAGTTTGGCCTGTAGCTAAAATGGAAATACATCCCTCTGCCGTTTAAAAGGGTGAAGCACTCCAAAAATCTTGTTACGTATTTCTTTCGTGTAATAAGATCAATCAACTGTTTCATTCACCGTTACGCCGAGATTTATAACTGTTTTACTGTAGGGAATAATGTAACCATTCAGTAGGATAGGCAGGATTGCGACATTGTTTGAGCAGTTCGGTAATTTTCGTGATCCAATTATGATTGCCTGAGATCTTGTGCAGTTTAGTATAAGAGTGTTTCGTTGTGCATATATATTGGGTCGTCGGAACTCATTGTTAATATCTTGTCTTGCAGTGTCGATATATTTGAAGATCGTCAGCATAGAGGTGGTGTGTGTTATTTCTTGTCACAGAAGGTATGCCATTGATATAAATACAGAAAATTAGAGGCCCTGGATTACTGCCCTGTGGGGCAACACTACGTTTCATTTTCCATTTAGAGGCCTTGTCGTTTACTGTTAAACGCTGTTGACGGTTTCTCAAGCAAGAACTAAGAATCTTAGGCGCAGCCAGGTCTAAATTTAGCAGTTTCATTTTCTTTATCATAGTCGGAATTACTATAGTGTCAAAGGCGCTACTGAAGTCAAGAAGGATAAGTATAGTGAGCAGTCGTTTGTCCATAGCGTTTCTAATGTCTTCAGTAACCTTCAAAAGTGCTGTCGCGGTACTGTGACCCTTCTTAAATCCAGATTGCAATGGGTCCAAAAGAGCATTTTGATTTAGGTATTCCAGAACTTGCTCGTATACTAAACGTTCAAAATCTTTAGAAAGCGCAGGGAGTATAGACATAGGACGATAGTCAGAGGGTGATTGTAGGTCTAAACTCTTAGGTACCGGTATAATATTGGCTGTTTTCCAGACAGTAGGGGAAGTTCCGTTTAGTAAACAGTAGGTCAGTATGTGCGTCAGTAGTATAGGCAGGACAGCACCCATAATGTTATGTATAAAAGTAATAATAATATCATCTACACCTGTAGGCTTTGATTTAATGGAATGCAAAGCCTTTTCAACCTGATTTTCTGTGACACTGTGAAATGTGAATGCTGGACTGGCTGGAGGGGAGGGCGGTGTGTCGGTGCAGTTAATTGGGGTAGGATGAATATTTATTCTACTAAAGTAATCGTTCAGCTCGTCAAGTGGAATGTCAGAAGTCGTCTGTCTCTGTTGATTTTCCTACTCCCAGAGCTCTCAGTTGGTCCCATGCGTGGTTAGAATGTAAGTTGTTAGCTAAATTCTGGAAATATATACATTGTTTATTTCTGATTAACTGCTTTGTGCGATGTTTTAAGATGCGGTAAGATTCAAAGTCTGTCATATCTAGAGTTTGTTTATAATGTCGAAATAACGAGTCACGGTGGGCCATCATTCTCTTGGCTTCATCATCTAGTCATGGACAAGAAGGGCGAGAAACCTGTATTCGACGTGTGTGTGTGTGTCTGTGTATATTTATTTGCCGCATTATTTGTATAAAATATAACTTCTTTATTGCTTATCGCATGCCCATTATTATAATAACATTGCCGTATTTATTCTAAACCAGAAAATTGCATCTTTACTCAGACTGTTAATTCTTGCATTCATTTCACTTGTACTCGGAATATATGAAATGCTGCAGTTATGTTGGGATGGGAGTGACTGAGGTAGACGGAGGGCGGGTTGTCGTCCAAGGAGTCCAGACACCCCAGGAGTTTTAACGATTTTATTCGAGTCTGATTAATTCTTCTGGCTCGGGGACTAGGCGTTTGCCCCAACACTTTCCTCTTCATATTCATACAACATACTACACTACCAACCACCAAAGAAACACACAACAGTGATTTCGTCCCTCCATACAGGGTTGGCGTCGGGAAGGGTATCCGGCCGTAAAACAGGGCCAAATCCTCATGTGCGGCACAGTTCGCACCCGCAACCCCACAGATGTGGGAAAAGCGGGAGAAGAGAAGAAGAATAAGAAGATTACTTTTAGCTTCCGGAATCCGCACGAATCTACTACTTTTACTTGGATCCAAGGACACTAATTTCCTTTTTAGGTATTCTACACCACCTAAACTCTGGAAGTTTGGACACCTATCAAAATAAAAATCTGGATGAATGCCCCCCCCCCCCCAACTGAAATCCTGGCTACGCTACTGCCGGTACATGAATGTCCTTTGTCAGTTTTTGCTTACCATACCCAGAGTTCTATCACTCTCGGGTAAGGCGATAATTTGTGTCCAAGCAGAAACATCATTAGTTCATGGTCGTCAAGGTCACTCGTTCACGAAATCACTGTTATCATAGCCGCCGATCGCGATGTGAAGTAAGGCGAGCTGCGAATACAAGTCACCTTTAAAACCGTGTAGATCGACAGAGGCTAAATCTGTTTGTGCTTCAAGGACATTCTGTTCCCATTGCAATCAGCAGAAGTGGAAGAAGAGCGTAGTGCACTGACCTTCCGTGGTCTTCTACCTCAGTGTCGTGACGTACCAAAAATATAAGAAATTTCTTTTGGGGAAATTCAAAACAGCTAACGACATAGTTACATTATACAGTTATGTCTCACAATCGCTTTCCACGTTTGCATAGACATGCAGCAGAGATAATGACTATGATTAGTATTACTCATCTATGTGGGCAAGTTCTCTCTGCTCTGAAAATTCGGCATCCCCGCCGTAGATCATAGCCGCCTCTCCCGAACTTTGTAATTAAAAACTGCTTCCAGTGTGTGGTCGCAGCATATGAGTACATATGAGTGGTAATATTGTACACATCTATTGTGTCATATTTCTTAGATTCCCGAAAATCGCAGACGTAGTTAGTGGGTCGTAAAACAAATTATATTATTATAATGTTCTTTTCATGTTGCCATTGATGATGGTTCACTAACGTCCCGGAAGTGCTTCAGCCATGAGTGAGAACTCAGCTGAGACCTGTAACATACCTGCCAGTGATCATGCTGTATTTTCACTTACGGCGTTCCTAGAACTTTCATGCTAGGTGTGTTAATTTCCTTTAGCAATGCTAGTTATGCCTTTCAGCTTTCAGTTTGGAAGTCTCTGTGAATGAACCAAACACCTCCACAATCCTCTCTTTACAACTAGCTCTGCGGTCTCATTTCGTTCCATACCTCTTATCTTTAAATCAATAGGAACTGAGTCTAATTATCGTCACCTTGGTCTCCCTCTACTTCTCTTACCCTCCATGATCGATTCTATTTTTATCCTAGGTAACCTATCTTCCTCCATTTGCCTCGCATGACCCACCACCAAAGCCGTTTTATGCGTACAGCTTCATCCATGGAGTTCAATCCTAAATTAATATTTGTCTCCTAATACCGAGTACTTTCTTGCCTTTGTTCCTATCTGTTTGTAGCGGTAATCATTCTCGCCACGTTTTCATGTCTCTTACTTCTAACTTATGAATAAGACATCCCGAGTCCACTCAGCTTTTACTTCCGTACAGGTAAATCAGAATAATTGCAGTTACGTCTGATAAAAAGTCAGATGCGAGGAACATACTGTACAATAACATGCTCTCATCCTTTCTTTTTTTGCTAGGGGCTTTACGTCGCTCAGACACAGATAGGTCTTATGGCGACGATGGGGCAGGAAAGGCCTAGGAGTTGGAAGGAAGCGGCCGTGGCCTTAATTAAGGTACAGCCCCAGCATTTGCCTGGTGTGAAAACCATCCTTTCTTTGAGTGATTATACATTAATAGTCATACAGCCCTACATAAACTGGATCTCGTAATTTTGTCCCTGGAACTTGTGGATATCCCTATGATTATCTTATACTTTGTGATTTATTACAGGATCTATACCTACAAAACGTGTAAAAACGTGATATGTTGGGAAAAACTTAGTTCTGACCATTCGTTACCTGGTTACAACAGGTAAACAAACCGTAGCTGACAGTGACACACATCGATGCTAGAATTGATGACAGGTAACAGTAGAATACTTCCATATCAGTCTTTCACATCGACTGGATGAATAATGTAAAAATCACCTGTCACTGGTTTGGTAAGTTGGGAACTTTGTTTCATTGCTGTCTGCCCCAATTTACGAAGAAGAGTGAAGTCTTCGCACGGTAAGATATGTTCTGTTTGTGTTTCAACATAATACACCGGTCATTTAAAGATCTAGCTGAGGGTGTACACTTGGGCAGTCCACGTGTGCCAGGATACGCGTGTCTTGCCTGTTTATTTGGCTATTGGCTTAGTGTACCTAATCCACGTACCTACCATGCTTATTAACGGATTACCAACGTACACTGACTTGAGAAAAGGATAATCATGAGTGGGGAGGGTGGTTCTACTCACGTGAACCCACCATTTATTTATTTATTTATTTATTTATTTATTTATTTATTTATTTGCGGGGCTGGGCTGAGTGGCTTATGCGAGGGAGCGCTGGTCCTCTGAGTTAACGGGTTCGATCCCGGCTCAGTTCGATAGCATTTGAAGGAGCTCTAATACGCCAACCTCGTGTCCGAGAACTTATCGGCCAGCAAAGGAACTCCTGCAGTAAAAAATTCCGGCAACTCCGAAGACTGAAAACTATGCAAAACCATGCATACCATGAAGGAACTATCGTAGGTACACGTCTTTGGGTACAGGCACAGAACATAGTACTATAAAGAAAACATCAAAATACATCAAAACACTAAGCATTCATTGCAAGGTAACAAACACTTACAGGATGCACCTAGAACGGTATCGGACCACGCGTAGTGCGGAGACAAGCAGCAAAATGCCTTTTCTTTTTGTCTGCAAGTTGTTTAACGTCGCACTAACACATCGAAGGATTTCGGCGACGCAAGGATGACAAGGGGCTAGGACTGGGAATGTAGTGGCCGTGACCTTAATTTAGGTACAGCCACAGCATTTTCCTGGCGTGAAAATGGGAAACCACGGAAAAATCATCTTCAGGGCTGCCGTCAGTCCCCATCCGATGGACCAATCACCATCAACAGCATCATATATCCTCACTCCAGATGAATAATGCGGAGAGGTGTGGAATGAAATCCAGGCTTTTGGCACGCAATCTAGTGATTGTAAATTGTATACCACCACCTCTCCTACCAAGCCAGCCAACATTCTGTTTATCGGTCGAGTTGGCCGTACAGTTAGGGGCGCACAGCTGTGAGCTCGCATCCGGGAGATAGTGGGTTCGAATCCCACTGTCGGCAGCCCTGAAGATGGTTTTCCGTGGTTTCCCATTTTCATATCAGGCAGATGCTGGGGCTGTACCTCAATTAAGCTCACGGCAGCTTCCTTCCCATTCCCAGACCTTTCCTGTCCCATCGTCGCCAAAAGACCTATCTGTGTCGGTGCGACGTAAAGCAAATAGCAAGAAAAGACATTCTGTTTATTAATATTTTTCCTCCAACGAGACTCGAACCGGCTTACCACGGTGTCAGACCATTAAAGATTTGACGCCTTAACAATCATGGGCACCAGACGGGCTAGTAAATCGATAATGTTCTGTCATTGCAACCATAGGAGATGACTTATAATTGAAGTTACGCTCTTGATTTCTACTGGTTTGGTAGTTTTTGTAAAATACAGAAATGGTATAATTGATGGTAATATTAGTAGTAGGCCTATTGGTAAGAACAGGAACTTAAAGTGGACGAGTATATCTTTTCACTATTATAACTACACTTCGGTTCAGACTCAGTCAATTGTTTGGTACTGCATTCCAACAATGTGCATGTTAATATTTTTATATATTTAATAAAATGTTTTCAAGAGCACTTCTATTTTTACGTAATAAAACTACCTGAATGTGATTAAAGTTCATTTCACATGCACACGAAGCAATTATTCATTTTCGTATTATTATTATTAATGTTCGCTCAGCTCCTTAGCTGAATTGTGCGTACGGTTCATAGAGGTTTGGGTTCGATTCCTGGCCGGGTTGGGGATTTCAGTCGTCTTAGGTTAATTCCTTATAGTATTGATATAACTGTTGAGCGAGGACGCTTGTATACCTTTTGAATAGCAATGTTCCTTAAGCTAAAGCGATCAAATGCAGATCAGTATTGATTGATACCCTTACTCAGTTTCCAGAAATTTACACGTTTCCATTTTCTAAAAAAGAGGTGTTCACGCTCAGTATTCCATCCCGTGGGCGCCCAGCACTGTAAGTGGGCAGGCAGTCGATGTGCGCGGAGTCTGCTATTCAACCACAGTGACGTTGCGGCTACGTCACAGGCCGTGAAGGCTGGGCGAAGTTCTCCCAGTCACTCTCATTCACTGCTGCGATACCCGTGTTTGAAATGGAGGCAGAAAATAATAAAAGAAAGAGGGCAGAAATCCACGCCATTTTCAATTTACGTTGTAAGAAATAAGTTATTTATTCCAATTGCATTTTATGTACTTTGACCGGATACAATCAAGAGTTAGGCCTATAACTCAATTATTTTTACAATGTACGTAATGAATTACAATTTTCACTATTTCATTTTAAGGGGTGCTTTAGAAACAGTTCTAATATAATACGGAGTTAAGGTGGATAAGTTGTAGCTTGGGTTTAAATTATCAGATAAACTCACCAACAATCCAGTCATGCTTACCGGGAATAACATCAGTTAGGTTATTTATTTAAAAGCATATTGTATATATTTGGTAGATACATTTACATTGTTGTTGTACTTTAATCTTGGATAGTAAAAATCTATGTCCTCACTCGCGCTGAAACTTCCTCTCGCCATTTAGAGGCTAGCTATTATAACCGGACGCCTGTTAAATTTTACTTACTATTTTCAGAAATTCAGTGAACAGGGAAAGTCACACAACACAACACTGTACAAAATCATTGTTGCATTATGTAATTATATTACTTTTTGCTTAATGAATAAAGGAATTTTACTTTTTATAAATAAAAATCCAAGGAATTGTAAATCGTAGCTTGTTCGTACGCCTAAAACTTTGTAGTTTGTAACACAAAAATTATAACGTGTCAGTTTTCTTTGAATGAGTAAATATAAAAAAAATAAAACTGACTGTTTATATCGAGCGCAGTATAAATCAAACTGGAATACCTTGAATAGTTCAGTGTTTGTTATTGCGATCATAGAGTTTTATTTTAAATAATGTATCCCAATCACCACTTCGCTGAGTACTGGAGGAGTGCTTCGTAATCACAGTCGAACGTCAATGCTCCCTCACCTTCCTGCAAAATATATTTGCTCTCTCGCTTCACTGTGACGTATTCTTGTTATGTAAACTGTCCGCATTTACGTCACGCCAGCCCGGCCGCACTGGGCTAGCCTCAACTGGCACGCAGCTGGTCATGATCAGCTCTGTTATAGAAAAAACGAGTGTGAGATTGATATGGAACGTCCACAATGCAGTCGATAGATGGGATCTCCTGATGCGCAGGCAACAAGCTGAATATAGGTACACTGTCAATTCTACTAGGACAGATGCCATAACCTACCCTTTCGTATGGTTTTGTACGTTATACTCTAGTGCTTTTACAACTGAGGAGGTGACACACAAATACGAACATATCCACCATTAAAACAAGTAGAATCAATGTGGAACGGTACTTAAGATGCAGGATGAGTGGAATGCAAATACATAATGCCATTTAAGCACAGTCAAACACATACCATGATGCAAGGCTGTGAAAATGTGCGGTTCAGAGAATGCACGAACCTGTCCACATATACGTTTCCTGCAAAGAAGAACTTCTCCATATGGCCAACAAGAGGCGCTGATTCAAGCCATGTGATTTCCATTCCACGCACGGCCAGACATTCGCACGCAGAGCAGCTGTTAACTTAGTTTCCTGCTTTTTTTGCTATTTGCTTTATGTCGCACCGACACAGATAGGCATTATGGCGACGATGCGACAGGGAAGGCCTGGGAATGGGAAGGAAGCGGCTGTGGCCTTAATTAAGGTACAGCCCCAGCATTTTTTTGCCTGGTGTGAAAATGGGAAACCACAGAAAACCATATTCAAGGGCTGCCGACAGTGGGGTTCGAACCCACTGTCTCCCGGATACGAGCTCACAGCTGCGCGCCCCTAACCGCACGGCCAACTCGCCCGGCAGTTTCCTGCTTTTGTGCTAATATTAATTATTTCGTCAATGTTGTAGTTAGGCAGTAAAATGGTATAAAACCTGCTCTTGTGAAGACTGCAAACAAGGATACCAGAAAGAGGAAGAAGAATGATTTGCCATGTGAGAAGGATAAACGGAAATGACTTGTTACTTCAAGAGGCTTTCATTGTTTTCATGCGTTTTCACCCAAAAACAAACAGATCAGTTGTGTCCACGAGATGTATTGTACCAGAAAACAATAACGTGTCCATGTACTTTCTTGTTCTGTTGAAGAAATTCACCTCAATTTCCCAGTTCGAGAACACAGTATCTTATCTGCTGACCGCATTTACGGCAGAATAGATAAACTTCTAAGAAAAAACCCGACAATTGTAACAAAAGTATATAAAGAGGCCTGCCAGTCAGTGTCTGAAGTAAGAAACCTTGGTGAAGATTGGAGAGTGATGGGAGTGAAAATATAAAAGCCTACGTAATTTAGGTCACACAAGTGAAGTGAAGAGAATTTACATTCAAAGTACGATGGTATGGGAATCATTCATATTGACATGAACGCAACCGTTTTTTGCAAGTTCCAGCAAGAGCTACAAGAATGGAAGTCTCTTCTGAAACGCACATGGACCCTTAAGAAAATTCAACCACCAGTAGCTGAAATACCCCTCAGCCACCCTATCCCAGATGCCAAGAAGAAAGATGTTGACCGTTTACTGAAAACTACATAGTTCAATAAAATAGGGGAACATGTTTTTTAACGTCTGGTATGTGAACGTTATTTTGGTAGATGGAGTTCAAATGGTCGTACAGTCGTAAGGGCCGACACTTTGATCCAGGAAGGATGGACGTTTCGTCGTGTTGCTGTGGATCTCAATGTCTCTCCGTCAGTTATGGAACGCTTGTATAATCGCTAAAACGAGACAGGCAAGTTCACATTGAGGGTTGGAAAAGGTTGTGGACGCATGACAACTTCATAGGATGACCGATATCTGACCATCTGTGCATTGCCGCGTCGTTCGCAACTGCCAGAGAACTGCGACAAGACCTCAGGAGGGTCGCTGGAGTCACGGTGTCTGACCAGATAATAAGGAACAGGTTAAGAGAAGTGTCCTTACGACCCAGACATCCTGTTTGAGTGCCCCGTTTAACGCAGCAACGTCGCGCAGCTCGCCTTCTGTTTGCCCGTACCCACGTCCACTGACAACTTCACCAATAGGGTCGTGTGTTGTTCACAGAGGAGTCCTAATTTTCCCTGACACAGCGTGATGGACGTCAACGTGTATGGAGGCGCCGTGGTGAGCGTACATGCCTAATGTTGTCCAGGAAGGCGACCGATTCGGACAAGATTCTGTGATGGTGGGCGGTGGCATCAGTATTGATGACCGTACGGATCTTGTCGTCGTCCGTGGTAATCCTACCGCTGGGGGGGGGGGTACTGCTACAGCCTGTGTTGGTTGCCACATACGGTGTTGGCCCTGAATTCGTACTGATGCATGACAATGCCGGGGCTCATATAGCGCGCATCACCAGAGCTGTCTTGCGAGAACTGGACATTCAAGAGATGGAATGGCCAGCAGTGAGTCCCGACCTTGGCAGACGTGTTCGTTGGCGTCCTGTTCCACCACAGACTCTCCAAGACCTCCAACAGGCTCTCATAGAAGAATGGGGCCTGATACCGCAACGCGACCTCCGTCGACTTACATGGAGCACGCCACATAGTTGCCAAGCTGTGATAAATCCTCGTGGAGGATATACACCATACTGAAGCTCTCCAAGCTCTCCATCCTAGAGGACTGTTATCACTTTGTTTTCGCCCCTATTTTTACATTTCCGTTTGTGTTCTGAAAATGAACGCGAATCCATCGATGTTCTTTTGTATACTTCAACGGTAAAGAATAAAGGTTTAGTTGGTAATATACAGTACCTGGGTGTGAGGTATTATTTTGTGGAGCATGGCATACGTTCAAAAACATATTCCCCTAATTTTTTGAACTGTGTATTTACGGAGAAGGCTGGTGAAGTAGGGGACTTAAGTATTCTAATTTTGTGCAGCACAGAGGAAGAGAAAATTTCGAAGTATTGTTTAGAAGATGTTTATATGTTCAAGTGTAACAGTCTAGTAAATAATCTTTCTAATAATAGGTAAACATGTCATTGTTACATCATTCTATTTTGTTGTGATGATTCGAAATTATTTTGAAGAAACAAAATATCAGAACGTTCGTTAAAAAAACTAAAAAGGAATGCCAATGTTACAGCAATCAATTTAAAATCTTGCTTTCATGATGTGTCATAATTAAATATTACAAATAGGTAGTTTGATGTAGTATAGCAAGCAATAATCAATACAATGTAAGTTATTATAAAAATATATTTGCCTTTTGAAAACCATTCGAAGTCAAACATGTCCAAACGGTTCTTGCAAAAGACAACACGCCCGTATTTAAATTTACTTTTAAACGGGCCGTGCATTAGCTCGTAGCTGAGGTAAAGTTGAGAGGGATGAGTCGGAGTCATACAGTTGACTGTCGGCTGACCACGATGTGCTGATAATATAGGAGAAGCATGAAGGCAGGACCTACCGAGCCGGGGCTATTCGGTTTGTCAACTTACTTTCGGGAGGTAGTGGGCTCGAACACTACTCTTGGCAGCCCTGAAGATTGTTTTCCGTGGTTTCCCATTTTCATACTAGGCAAATCTTTGGGCTGTACCTTAACAAATGTCACGGTCACTTCCTTCTCATTCCTTCACACTTCCTATTCCATCGTCGCCATAAGACCTATATGTGTTTGCGCGACGTAAAAATAACAAGACACGACATCAAAACCAAACATCCACTAGTAAGCTATATATGGTAGGGTTGTGTGTGACGCGCTGCATTGTTGGTGGGTGGATGGATGGTAAAGTGCGTTAACTCCAGAGATGACATTTTTGAGATAAATGAATTTTAAAGTTTGATTAGTTCCCTAAACTCACTATATAGGCCTACAGGATGTCCAAAAATCAGCGACAACGCTTAGTATGTTATGCGAGAAGGCAACCTGATCCGTTTTCAAACAGGAACCCATATCCGGAAACGCACAGCTTGGACGCTGTAGCGTATCGAAGTATGAGATGGGTATGCGTTCCGCATGTAGTCAATAAACCCAACATCAGTACCGCATACGTCATTTGCAGAGCCTACATTGGTGGTGCTGAGCCTCACGCACATGACCCAAAACGTGCGCATGGGATCTCTTTGAAGAATTTCAGTCGCTCCGTGGACTCGAGCAATAAGGTCCTACGCTGACGTTACAGGAGTGTCATACACCATACTCTTCATACTGCCTACGGGGAACTGTCCGGCTTCTCTTCGGCGTCTCTCGATGGCCGCGAACGTGGAATGATATGGGGTACGTCATTTTGGAAAACGTTCCGCATACAATCATGCAGCAGTTCTTCCATTGCAATCCGCTTTGCCGTATGCAAGCACCATGACAATAATTTCCGTAGCTGCGTATTGGTACATGTCGTACTGCTGTCAACAACGTCACTGCACTGGCAGACTACAGTACACAAGTAACGCAGCAGGATGCACATCAAGGACTGTGTGGAGGAATGCAGCGCATGCGTAGGAATGTTATTAGGCGGAAATCGTCCATTCGCAGTACACAGATAGCTAAAGAGTTGTATTATTTCCGTATTAATACACCAACTCGGAACAAATTGTCACAACCGTTCTCAGACTTCGACGCTCTGCGGAGCCCAAACCGTGCATTTCCGGACAGGGGCGCCTTCTTGAAAACCGATCAGTCCGCCATCCTGCATAACATACTAAGCCAGGGCCTCTCAGGGTGCATGCGCGTGGTGCATGCACTGTGCACGGTGCAAGAGACGACTTGGCTTGGTTGACCAGAGTGCAGACCCCCCACTCCTCGATTTGGAGCAATAGCGCTTACTCTCTCTTTCCTCACGCTTGTCTCGCTCGCTCCGCCTGTCTCCCTCTGCCCCACTTGCGCCGTAGCGCTCCAAATCCAGGCTGACTTGAGCCGAGCATAGGCGAGTTGAGCCGAGCTTAGCCGAGTAGCCCAGAGACGAAGCGTTGATCCGAGCCATGCCGAGCGGCAGCGATGCACAGTGCACGGAGCTCTTGCGCCTCTATCTGCACGCGTGAGATTTTGGGCGTTTGAGAGGCCCTGTACTAAGCCTTGTCGGTGTTTTTGGGGACACTCTCTATATACTGTCCTTTTGGTACATTTGTGGTGCTTGTTGCAGCAATATTATGCTTGTAGTAAAATAGTTGGATGGCAGTCTTCATTTACAACTCCTATGGAGAGGGGGATAAAACTCCTTACGCACGCATAATATACTCTTTAGGGTGGTGTAAATCATTTTAATCACGACCTGCTGGACATAACGCTCTTTACACATCCACAACCATGATTTTACACATCAACACAGGAAACACAACGTCATATAATAGATTCTATTCGAGACTGGAGTGAGCACACCATACACATGCGTGCATCTCGCATTCCTACAGAGGGTACGTTTGATAACTCAATTTCACCCATATGTGGAGTTAACACACTTTACCCACCCACCCACCAATTGTTGAGTACCTAACGTTATTCTTCCGTTCGGACGTGTAGCATACGGACAGTTGAGTGTTACGAATAACACAGTGAACATCGTACACTGACGTATTAACCCATTGAAAATTGAAAACATACTGCTTAATGCGCAAGTATAACACAAGCAATAATTCATTTTCACCGTCACCGTACTATAGCAGTGGATGTTTTGGTTTACGTTATGTCTTTCATGCTACTCCTACATTATCAGTCCGTCGTGGTCAGCTGATGGTAGAGTATATGACTGTGACCATCCCTCTCAACTCTACCTCAGCCACAACTGCACGGCGCAGCTCTCCGCGTATTTTCACCACTTTCAATGTTAAATAAGGTAAGGGTGTATTCTGCCCGAAGGCAGGTCCGAACCTCCGCAGAGGTGTGCCTGAGCCGGAGTTTTACGTACGGTAGGGTGGCCAGTTCCTTTCCGCTCCTCCATTCCCTTACCCCCTACCAACAGCGCGTGGCAACCCATCCAAATCTTGACCACGCTCAATGTTGCTTAACTTCGGAGATCTCACGGGATCCGTTGTTTCAACTCAGCTTCGGCCGTTGGCTGAACGTTAAATGAACAGCATTAAATATTAAACTTGGCACATATTATTTTCATATTTGAAACGGGCACTAGTTCAGCTACCGGCATATGAACTTTGAACGGAATCTGATTGAAACACCCCGAACATTCCCCTTTTAAGAACAAGGGGTACACGAACTAGCCCGAAGTAGAAAAAATGTCAAGTGTCGACTTTTTATTTACATCGGACCCTGCAGCAATCTGTGACAATAATCGACGGAGTGTTGTCATGAGAGTGTTAAAAGTTAAATATACAGTATTTTAGACAAATATTTTGGAGCTATGAGGTCTAAGAGAAAGAAACTTCGAGAAATCTTTACGTTTCACATTCTACTGTATTTATTGGAGTACAATATTTTGAAAGATTATGAATTACAATAGAGAAGGACTTTGTTTTGTTTTTTGTGTTTTTTTAGTGGCTTAACGTTGCACTAACACATCGGAATGTAAAATAATAATGTTATTTGCTTTACGTACCACTAACTACTTTTACGGTTTTCAAAGACGCCGAGGTGCCGGAATTTAATCCCGTAGGGGTTCTTTTACGTGCCAGTAAATCTACCGACACGAGGCTGACGTATTTGAGCCCCTTCAAATACCACAAATACCACCGGACTGAGCCAGGATCGAACCTGCCAAGTTGGGTTCAATAGGCCAGCGCCTCAACCGTCTGAGCCACTCAGCCCTGCACATCGGAATGTTTTCGGTGACGTAAGTTGGGGGAAGGTAGCGGCCATGGCCTTAATTAAGGTACAGCCCCAGCATTTGCCTGGTTTGAAATGGAAAATAGGGAAGTTTCCCATCAGTTTATCTTTTTCACACCACATAAACCGAAAAGAATATCATGACTTTCATTCGAACTGTTTTTCATTTATTTTTTACTTTATAAAGTCATTATAGATGGCACTGTGTTAGCCAACGTAGAAGAAGAGGGACGTACCAACACGTACAGGATATTTCAAAAACTCTTAACCTTGGTGAAGTATTAGGAACAACGTACTAGGTACTGTGTACATTGCGATGCACTCTGGACTTGAAAGGGATAATTAAGGAACAGCCCCTGTATTTGCTTGGTATGAAAATGGGAAAACGTGGAGAACCATCTTCAAGGACGCCGACGGTCGGATTCGAACTCACCATCTCCCGAATGCAAGTTCACAGCTGCGAAATTTGGAACGGGAAATCAACTCGCTCAATGTGGCAATGCCAATTTGTTGTGTGGAATGATCATTGATCTCACCATAGAGGTTTTACCGTTTATTAGTTCTTTTAATTTATGGGGAATGTAGGGAATGTAGAATGACAAATGGAATTACCAGAATCACACATGATCGTTAACATAAAGACTGCTACATCAATATTAACCTTAATTAACATCTGCTACCAAACATAGTAAGAGTTTAGGTAACAAGTGACGATAAGGAAATATTTCATGAATAAAGCTGGAGATGATGGTTGTAAAAAAAAAAAAAAATAACACTAAGCCAAGCGCGTCTTGCTTTCGAATATTCTAAAACACATCCGCAGTAGGCGACAATGTGAATTCAAGAAACAGCCTCGACGAGCGAACTTGAAGTATGTATTGTTCAGAAGCTCCTGACACTAATTAGGTGAGAGTTCCACAACCTTGCACCTCACTCTCAGGTGACGAGTGACGGCTGAACGGTTTACAGGAATGGTGGAACACATTTGCGTGAATCACGGATACCGTTGCCTGAACACTGTTTAAAAGTGAAATCAGCATTTGTTTCTGGATTGGTGGTGAAAACAATTTTTTGCAGTTTGCTTTACGTCGCACCAACACAGATAGGTCTTATGGCAACGATGGGGTAGGAAAAGGCTAGGAGTGAGAAGGAAGTGGCCGTGGCCTTAATTAAGGTACAGCCCCAGCATTTGCCTGGTATGAAAACGGGAGTCCACGGAAAACCGTCTTCAGGGCTGCCAAGAGTGTGGTTCGAACCCACTATCTTCCGAATGCAAGCTAATAGCTGCGCGACCATAATCGCACGGCCAATTTGCTCGATGGTGTTGGATACAATTGAGAGGGATAAATAATAGCCTGCGTACAAAAATAAGGAGAGGAATTTAATTTTTTACGTGATTAGGACACTAAACATACTTTCTCTAATTTTGTTACACATCCCAGCAGATTCTTATTTTTCAAAATTTTGTCACAAAACTCACTAGTCCGGCTTCTTCGCTTAATGGTCAGCGTAATGTCCTATAGCTCATAGACTCACGGTTTCGATTCTCAGCCGGTCCAATTTCAGCCGCCTTTGGTTAATTTCGGGGGCTGGATCTTAACCCACATCTTAATTTTACATAAAGCCCAACTCACAACCAACCACCACAGAAGCACAAAATAATGAATACATCCGTCCGCATACACTTGGCGTCAGGAAGGGCATCCAGAATTAAAACTGAGCTTAATCCACATTAGTGCCGACTTCTGATAATTAGGAAAAAGGACAGGAGAGATGGAGGAAAAGAAGGCATAAAATTCACTAGAGTCCGCCTCTGTGGTGTAGTGGTTAGTGTGATTAGCTGCCACCCCCGGATGCCCGGGTTCGATTCCCGGCTCTGCCACGAAATTTGAAAAGTGGTACGAGGGCTGCAACGGGATTCACTCAGCCTGGGGAGGTGAACTGAGCAGAGGGGGGTTCGATTCCCTCCTCAGCCATCCTGGAAGTTTTTTCCCGTGGTTTCTTATTTCTCCTCCAGGCAAATGCCGGAATGGTACCTAACTTAAGGCCACGGCCGCTTCCTTCCCTCTTCCTTGTCTATCCCTTCCAAACTTCCCATCCCCCCACAAGACTCCTGTTCAGCATAGCAGGTGAGGCCGCCTGGGCGAGGTACTGGTTATTCTCCCCAGTTGTATCCCCCGACCCAGAGTCTGAAGCTCCAAGTCACTGACCTTGAGGCGGTAGAGGTGGGATCCCTCGCTGAGTCCGAGGGAAAAACCGACCCTGGAGGGTAAACAAATGAGGAAGAAGAAGAAGAAAATTCACAAGACATGAAGTTCTTCATTTAAACCGGAATAACAACATTGCTTTATTCGGTGGTACTTTTAATTACCTGTTATGCTCATCAGACCACTGAGTGTTCAAGACCGATCGAGTTGGCATTGCGTTTAGGGGCGCGCAGCCGTGAGATGGAATTCGGGAGATAGTGGGTTCGATGGTTTCCCATGGTTTCCCATTTTCACACCAGACACCTTAATTAAGGCCATGGCCGTTTTCTTCCCACTCCTAGCCCTTTCCTACGCCGTCGTCGCCATTAGACCTATCTGGGTCGATGCGACGGAAATCCAATTGTAAAGAAGTGTTCATGAGAGGCAATATTATGGCTGGGAATGTAGGAATACAACTCCGTTATTTCAGTAGTTTTGTAAACTGCTCGGGAGATTTGCGTGACTGAAAACCGACCTCCACCTTGTATCCGCTTCCTGATTTTTCTAACTATGAACTCCCTCTCTATCTATTTGTTTCAAGCTTGTCACGAATATTTACAGCAACCTTTAATATCGGGTATTTTATATTTTTTTAATAGATTTTTGCTGGGGAACTTCACTCGCTACACGAAATCGGGACAATACCGATTTTTCAGGACAAATGGAAACTCTGACCACTGAATGTTGAAAACTGATTCTTCGAAACTAGGGATAACATGGTCATTATCTCAACATAAGATACACAGTGTGTACCAACGGCACTCAACTTCTGTGTTAGTGCTGTCAAGAACGGACACTGGAGGCTGTCGCTCTTGTTTTGCCACGAGCCTCTGACCATAGCTATTCGTGTGCTGTGCTCGATGGTCATTTCATTCGCTACGTCAGTTGTAAGACGTCAGTGAGTGGAGGTTGTCATTGCGTGAATAATGACTGCATTTCAACCTGTAGATATGATTCGATTTCATGCATCAAAGGAAGTTAACTTCGTCATTTTTACGGACTTTTCCGTGGTTTGCAGAGGGAAGGAAGCGTGAGGGGTGAATGGAAGGACAAAGCAAAACATGAAAGTTCAAGAAAACCTACTAAAATTAGAGAAATGTGTATTTTGTTTTATTTTAGTTCTCTCCAACAGAACAAACTTTAAATATCGGATTTACAATTTAATGGACAATATAGAAGTTGAGCAGGAAGCTCAGGCAACAACAACAAGAGTGCGAGGCTCAGTAATATTACAAGGTCATAATATTAAAAAATAGCCTCTGTGGCTCAGGCGGCAGCGCGCCGACTTCTCACTGCTGGGTTCCTTGGTTCAAATCCCGGTCAGTCCTTTTGAGATTTGTGCTGAACAAAGCGGAGTTGGGACAGGTTTTTCTCCTGGTACTCCAGTTTTCCCCGTCATAATTAATTCCAGCAAAACTCTCCAAAATCATTTCATTTCATTTCATCCTCATCGGAGGGTCTGCCTTACAAGGGCTGCACCCGGCTAGAAATAGCCACACGAAATTATTATTATTATTATTATTATTATTATTATTATTATTATTATTATTACTTCATCTCTCATTCATGAATCATTGCCCCGGAGGAGTGCGACAGGCTTCGGCAGCTGGCACAATTCCTATCCTCGCCGCTAGATGGGCCTTCATTCATTCCATTCCTGAACCGGTCGAATGACTGGAAACAGGCTGTAGATTTTCATTCAATATTCAAACATCAAATGAGAGCTCGTCAGCTAAGTTGAGAGGAAGTTTAACGAAGGTACCTCACTCGTGCTTCCTCATATTTCACAAAGAGCCATCGGGGCAAAATTTAAAAAGTCCGAAGGCAGATAATGGAAGCCTACACAGAAGTTGAACGGAAACTGAAAATTACATTCTAAAATGGGTCGTAGATATCTTCCCTAAGTACACACGCAGCTAAATCATACATTTGATATCCTGCCTACCTTGACAGTCTATTCTCACGCCGGCCGAATCCCCTACCTCCATCGCTACCCCTATTAAAGGGACACTCCTCTCAGATGCTCAACACAAGTTACATTGCCGCCAGACAAGACCAGACCAAGAATACAGCAAAACCCGTCCTTAAATAGCTAACGAGTCGAACACACGAGAAGGAAAAGGAAAAGAAGACATGATTGGGTGATAGGTTTCCAGGAGAGGAGCAATGTGATTGGAGGACACTTTACTAGCAGGGGTGGCAACATAAACAAAGCATACATATTACATGATCGAACTTATTGATCTTTCCAGTGTCCCAAACGCACCCCTCCAACCCCTCCCAGGTCTTCCCATGGTGTTCCTATAACTCGCTTCAATGGCCCATGGGAACCTCATCCCTAGGTCCCCACTGTTACATTCTCCATTGTAATTCGTGGATCCTCCCTCCCAGGTCATCATTGACCTCCACCCCTCACACCATGGATACCTTGCATGCGGGGGAGTCCGCGTTCGGACCGGATGTTACGCTTCTGGGTTCGGCCAGCTCGTTCGCGACCCGAACTGGGTGTCGTCTGGCGCCGGCGGTGGATGACCCCCTCCCGGGACACCATGACCTCCCACTCCCGACCCCTATACCCTCCCCTTCAACCAACACTCAAAATTCAATCAAGTATTGCGCCCGCCCCTCCCTATATCAGGGCCCCCTCGGTGGAGCGAGTAGCCGAGACCCCGTAATGAAGTTAACCCTCACCAAGCTCTCAAGATTATCCCTCGGCCCCAACCAGTTTTCCAGCCCCCACTCCTGACAAATCGCCTTGCTAATTCCTTCCTCTAAACCAACACCTCAGCCTTCTTCCCTTAAATACTGGATTATCTACTAAAGACAGTCAAGCAACATCGGGCCTGGTCACCCACTGGATGGGTGGCTAAGGTCCGCACTGTTGCCTTGCCTTCTCCGCGCCACTACTAACTGCTCAAGTAGCACTAACAGCGCAAGTGACTGAAGTGCGCCCGGTCATAATATCCTGACCAGCTAAAGACTATTAGATTCAACACATCCCAATTCACCAACATATTAATGGAATGGAAACACCATTTAAGACATGGCACTTAAGACCAATAAGGTCGATGGGCCAAAAGTTCTCGCAGTGGGCCTACGGGTCAATGCATCGAACATGGGGATGGCATAAAAACAACATTTCTTTATGTTAGTTAAAGTTCTTGTGTACCAGCCGCTGAAACATTTGTTCTTTAAAGGGAAATTACTGTACTTCCATCAGATAGTTCATGCGTTTTGCAGTGGGCAACACTACAGTAGAGTTGGAGGACGATTTAAAGAGGTGGAGAGGCCAAACTCACGGTTCAATAATAATAATAATAATAATAATAATAATAATAATAATAATAATAATAATAATAATAATAATAATAATAATAATAATTGTACCGGGATGTACACCCCAAAGCCGCGCATTCAAATTCAGCGCCTAAATGAACTCCTCGATTGGTAAAACAGTGAAACTGAAACTACACCAACTTAGAACTTTACTCAGAAGATGTCACCACAGAAATATCATGTAATTTTGTTATTGTAAAGTTTCTTAAACTGACCGAATTTCTCCTAGTTTTGTTTGCTATACATCAAGAAGTTTGGGCATTTCTCCACAGATGACACTACAAAAACTATGATCACGCACCCTGGTGCAAAGCGTAAGAAGTTATAATTTAAAGAAGTTTTGTATTTCTAGGTTTTTGTAACTGATTGATGTTCATTTATTTTTGGGTTGGCAATATTTCCTCTTTCTTTCCGCCAGTGTTTGAATCTAGCCAATCCCTAATTTCTGTATTTAATTTTCACCCTATCACAGGCTTCTTGTTCGATTCTGAGTGTAACTTTGAAATCTACCGATAAAATTGAGAGGGTGTGCCTAGTTTAGTCTTGAATGATCTCGAACCTTCCCTGAGGGTTTATAAACTGCGGATTTTCACGTTTCTTGGCCAATTAATCGTCATCTTACTGAGTGTGTGTGTGTCAAATCAGGAGGCGGGCGGCCTCTTTCATCGGTCAACAGAACATCTACAAGGTAATGGCCACATAACTTCTCTATTTCTTGCTACCTCCGCAGTTTAACCCGAGGGAAAGGTCCGACTCTTTAGTTATGTAACAAGCTTTTCTAAATGTAACTTACTCCCGGCTAATGTAAAACGTTAATTAAATCTTTAACTGTAAATCGGGGATAGAGAGTGAATTACCCTCTCGAGCTCCCCTTCATCTTGCTTTGGGGTGACTACGTTTTTTCTCTAACTGGTTTACCTGCTGTAATGTGTTAAAGTAATTTCTATACAAATCACCTCAGTAGTTTGGGAATAGCCCCTGTTTCATCGGCCTAGAGCCCCTTAGGTTGTTTCAGTGTTCATATCTAGGAGTGCAAGTATACACCTCCATTCAGTTTGTGTTTCGGGCCATTTACTTAACCTATTCTTTTCCGCAAAGGCCCTATAGGTTGGGTACGAGGGTGCCTCGAGGAGGCTGAAAGAAACGGAGAGCCGGTGAGCTCTTTTTCTAGCTTTGTAATTGTAAAGAGTGCCTCTGGAAGGCTAGATATTGTAATTTTGGGTGCAAGTGCTCTTTATTTGGGGGATTTCTGCTCTTGACTTATGATTCCCAATTTTTAACTTGAATTGTGTAAACTGAATCCGGTATCTCCGGAATTGTAAAACTGAGGGCTTAAAGCCCAAAGTGTTAAGGTTCTGTATCTTGTATTTTTCCGAATCTTGTTTAATGATTGCTACTTGTACCTGTGATATTGTCATAAAAATTGTTAAGTTTGAAGTTCTGAAAACATAACCTTCACTTTAAGTTTTAAATTAATTTTGATATTGTAGTTAGACCCATTCAAGCCCACACCTTCTTTCATCACCTCTGCGTTCCACAGATACCCCGGAATAATAATAATAATAATAATAATAATAATAATAATAATAATAATAATAATAATAATAATAATAATAATAGCGAGCAAGTGGTTTGGGTCACGTAGCTATCAGCTTGCATTCGGGAGATAGTGGTTTTGAACCCTATTGTCGACAGCCCTGTAGATGGTTTTCCTGGTTTCCCATTTTCACACCAGGCTAAAACTGGGGCTGTACCTTAATTAAAACCACGGTCGCTTCCTTCCCACTCCTAGCCCTTTTATATCCCATCGTTGCCATAAGACCTATCTGTCTTGGTGCGAAGTAAATCAGATAATAAATAATCGTAATTACAGAAACATTTTTCTATCGCTAACTACATATCAGTACGAGGAAAGCCAGTCATAAAATTCAAACAATTTCTTATTATATCTTCCGTGTGATACAAACATTATTACATATTTGTTCTCTCCAGAGTTATTATCAGAGCATATCATGCTGTAAAATAGGTTAGTAAGAGATGACAGCATACAAGAAGTGAGGAGATTGAAAAAGGATGTGATGGAATTGGATCGACAAGTAGATTAAAAAGGGAGCAATTTCTTCTGTTATCTGGGTTTGGATGACCATAAAAACTTGCATGTGTAGACAACATTTTTCTTCCGTGGAAATTTACAGAACATATTCTGGAGATTGACCGCCCGACTCATTGGCTGAACGGTCAGCGTCGAGGTCTTCCGTTCAGAGGGTCCCGGGTTCAATTCTCGGCTGGGTCGGGAATTTTAATCTCTTCTAATTAATTCTTCTGCCCCGGGGACTGGGGGTTTGTGCTTGTTCCAACACTTTCCTCTTCATATACATACATCACACTACACTACCAACCACCACAGAAACACGCAATTGTGATGACATCCTTCCATATAGGGTTGGCGTCAGGAAGAGCATCCGGCCGTAGAAAGGGCCAAATCCACATGTGCGACGCAGTTTGCACTCGAGACCCCACAGGCGTCGGAAAAGCGGTAGAAAAAGAAGACGAAGATTCTGGAGATTCCCAACGACCAAAATTTGAAGTGAATTCTTGCCCGGCAAGTGAGCAGAACGCAGAAAATGGGAAACCATGAGAAAGCATCTTCAGAGCTGCTGACGATGGGATTCGAACCCAACATCCCTGGAATGCAAGCTTACAGCTACCCGACCGTAACTGCACGGCCAACTTGCTCTGTTTTTAAAGGTTTTAAGACAGTGGATTGCAAAATGTGTCATTTCCAAACGTTGTTATTGCTACATTTAGAACCAGTCTGTTAGTGTGTCTAATATTCTGATGTCCGTATTGGATGAGTGCCTGAAATTTTGTGGGCCACGGTTGAAAAACGAACCGTATCACCTGTTCACGATCCAATTATCCTTGTATTTTTAACTGGCATAGTCAAATTTGTCATCATTTAATCATCCAGCATATTTCAAATATAGCGCTATGTAGAGCCCGAACTGCGTGACTTAAGAGAAGAAGACCCCATAGAGCGAGCTAGAGACCGTAGAATTATTTGGGTAGACCCCGGAATGGAACGAACGTTTATTTCAAATTATTTGAAGCCAGCCAGCCAGCGAGAGAGAGAGAGAGAGAGAGAGAGAGAGAGAGAAGAGAGCGTGGGAGTGCGACGGAGAACTCTGAATTTGTCACGTGGAGCTAAGTGCGCCAACTCCGCACAGCCAAATACGAGCACTCCAGGCTTGACAGCTAGTCAGTAAAGCAAGCCATTTCTACACGAGCACCAGTGATATCATTTATTGGATAACAATACAAGCTAACCTAATTTTTGGAAAGATAATTGTATCATTGCGGTGGGATCCAAGCTAATCTTGAATTTGTGTGTTCAAATTCAAACGACCGTTGAGAGTCAACCGTCGCTTCACAAAGGCCGGCTGGAGAGAGTCTGGGGAACCAGTGACTGTAACGGACACCGCCTTTCTCTATAAAGCAAAGGGAGCCGAGCAGCTCAGCCCTTGTATGTGACAGCCCAGTGCGCAGAGCGCATCGTTCTGAGTAAAGTCGAGACCGCGTGCCTAATCTAACTGTTTAGAACCAAGTGAAATTAAACTTATTACGAGATATAACTAGCTCATCCGAGCTTTGACTGTGAATTTAAACGTATTACTAAGATGTAACTAGCTCATCCGAGCTTAGATTTTGAATTTGAGAATTATAAACTAAATCGAGTTCGCGATTTTTAGTGCGGTTCGCGCAGACATCTCGCCTTATGAACTTGTCTGCGACTGGTTTTTAACCTTAATCAATAGGCTCTACTTTTAATGGATTAATTTAGAAGTAGGAGATTCGTCAGTTGATCTCGCCTAGGTCACAGAATTGTGCGTAGTTACGTACAAGGCAGAAACAGGAAGAGTATTCATTTTGCAGCAGCCAGTTCCAGGACGATCTAAGCTCAAGAGAGAAGCAGACGGCGACAGAGATGGCATTTCAGGGAATCGAGTGCCGGTGTTCCAGACTTGACGTCCTCGGCAACATGATGGCTTAATTCCACCACGAGTTACACCTGGTACCCGGAGGGTATGTCGGTAGACTTCAGATGAGTTAATCTACACATTTTAAGCATGACATATAATATAGACTCGTCACATGCCCTGTTCTTTTCATTTGTAAACTTGCATATATTTCATGACGTAAATTGTCTGCCTTAAGCATAATGTTTCATGTTATTTAAATTAATTTAACTTGGGGCTGACGATCCGCGTGTGCAATTTATTACCTTTTTTAGAATGTTTGAGGGAATGATAGTTAAATGGGTTATGTGTTTTGTTTTATGTAGTTTCTGTGGCACCAATTGCTTGGGTGCAAGATTAAAGATGCCATTGTCATTATTTAATTCGGAGGTAAGATCACCTCTAGTGTTTGCGCGGGAATATGGGACAGAATATTAAGTAGTTAAGGTTAGGATGTGCATGGCGCATGATATTTCAGCTTGAAGCCAGACCAGTAATAATTTTTTTTACCTCCATCGTGATGAGCAAATTTCTTTCAGATAAATAGTGCAACAGACCGACCCGTAGCCGAGGGTAAGATATGAACCCCAGAGGGGATATATTGTGAGGCCAGAATGCGCTCAAAGAGTTGAGTACCACCGCCACGATATAGCTGTGAATTAGTCGTGAGAGGCTGAGGTTATACTGAGATGTGAACCTGCGTATTAGAGATATGAGAAGCCAATAACGCCGACGAGTATATTTATGTGAAATACAGCTTGATGTACGTTATGATGACGCAAATGATAGATTGCGATGAAGGCTTCGTTCGCTTCCCTGCCGAGTGATCAGCTGAAGCTTGTTTGTGTAAGCCACGAGGGCAAATATTTGTGTGGAAAGTAGGTAGTTGAAATGCCAACGACCCAAGGCGTGGTCGTCGTGTGTACGCTTAGTCCCGTCATACAGTAACCAAGGCAAGGCCAGGTCTGTCTGCTGTTAAAGTTATATTTCATTCACTTTCTTTCATTTCGCTCAGCTGGTAATCTTCGCCTTGACGTTCGAAGACTTGCCACATAGGCAGGACTCAACAGTTGATATCCCGAGCGTACATCCAGGATATTAGGCAATTATATCAAGTGTCGTTTTGTGTTTCTATTTCAGGAGGTGTTTACAGTGCATTGTACTTTGTTTCGTATGTGTATTCATATTTTGTCTTGTTGTCACATTTGTGTGCGCGACGTTGTTAAGGAGTGCTGACTGTGCGTGGTGTATTTTTGGTCGCGGGGGGTCTTACCTCTTCAGTTGTATCCGGGCGGATCTCGTGATAGTAAATTCAGTGCTTTTGGGGAGAAATGTGTCAGTCCCAAGACTGTGTTTTTATGCATGTGTTGACCGACCTGATCGGAGTTTATTTGTAAATATTTGGGCGAGACATGCGAATTTTATTATTGTATGTCACTTGCAGTCTATAGTTAATTCACGGCTTCATGCCATCCGTAGATAACTCATCTGATTATTCCGCATAAAAACGTGATCCCTCCGTAATTCACCACTTACAACATTTTGACTTGGGTTCGTGAACCCTTTGCGACTCACATTCGTGACGTCGAGTTTATTCATGTAAACGTTTTGTAACTTCGTTTTATATTGTTTGTTGTCATATTTTCTCATGCGATTTGTTTATTAAATTTAGTTCCACCATTTATTTCTGTGACTTCTCATTTAATGACATACGTAGTCTTGCACCTGTCCTATTTCATTTAGGTAAATTCTAGTTAGATTTTAAGACCCACTTTATAACCGGATGATACACGCAGCTTCTCCGCTGAGCTAGGCCAAGATTTAGAGGACAGGGTAAGGTACAGTATATGACTTTAAATTATATTCCATACCGCAGTTTTCTTGGTGTTTCTGTCATTTCAGAATAGCTTCGAGAAACGATCAGGATCGAACCACTGAACTTTGGTTTCCAAGGGTTACGACCGGATGCTCTTCCTGCCACCATCGCAATGTGAAGGGATGTTTTCATTATTGCGTGTTTCTGTGGTGGTTGGTAGTGTGATTCAGTGCGTATATTTGAAAAGGAGAGTAATGGGACACACACGAACACCCAGTCCCAGAGAAAGAGAAATCAACCAGACGTGGTTAAAATCCACAACTCAGCCGGGAATCGAACCCTGGACCCTCTGAAAAGAAGGCCCCGACGTTGACCATTCGGCCAAGAAGCCGTGCCCTAATTAATTCAGGATAGTTAATATACACATGTTTGTGAAAATTGCAACCCCATGGAGGCAAGTTGAAACGGATGTAAAACTTCTAAGCAAGTGATCAGAATTGCAGGGTGATCTTACATTCCTGGGCCCAGCCGTGCCTTATGGACTGTTATGTTAGTCTATTGAGGAGTCAAGTAATCATTGTATCACAATCAGCGGGCTGTAAACCTTTCTCCAAAAGTCGCAATACCTTTCCTTGCTAGAAGGGTTCGGTATTTTAAAAAACGATTTTGAACGGGATGAATGATCGGTTTGCGTGAAGGCAGATTTTTCTTTAGCGGCATTAATATTCCCAAGGTATATAATGCCACAGTAATGATACGAATGTAGAAGGATCTAAAATCTGTCTGTGCATCACGAACTGAGCCTACTGCACGGGTTGAAAGACATCTCATTTTCATAGCAGTTATGGACTGTACAACTTCATCATAAGTGTTAGCACGAAGGTGAGGCACTGTAACAGGTGTGGCATTGTCTGTTTCTACCGTCCAACGACGTCTGTACATTCTTTTGCAGTGGATTTCCTTGACCCGGGACCTTCGACGTCTCAGACTACAGTAGGCTCATGAATACACATAGTCGTGGGCAGATTGGCAACGTGTCGTATTCTCGGATGAGTCCCGGTTTAACTTGGACGGTAATGATGGTCGTATGCGCATTAGGCGGTATCGCGGTGAGTGGTATCATCTGGCATGTATTTTACTGTTTCATACTAGCCGAACGCCAGGCGTGATACTGTAGGACGTCATTGCGTATCATTCACGATCTTAAGTATACATATTGATGGTAATCCAACCAGCAATCGGTACATCAGGGAATTTGTAGGGACGGAAGTCAAACCCTTCCTTCAATGCACTTGTGAAACTATATACTAGCAAGGTAGCATATTGTCGGGAATGATCAAGCTTCCTTCAAAGCACAGCAGATACACCTCCTTCCGTGGCTTGGTCTTTCGCCAGACTTGACACCTATATCGGTGGTCGACAACTAGCCCATCAACGTCCTCCAGCAGGCAGAGTCAATGAACTGTGGGCTTGCTTGCAAGCAGACTGGCAGGGATTTCCCCAGGAAGGCATCCAATGCCTCTTCGATTCAGTGCCAGAAATGCTTGTGAAGGTTTCACAAAATTCAGATGTTTTCTTGTTATTAGTCTTATATTCATCATTCATATGTATCAGTATTAATTATATGACGAATGAATATATTCTGTTCGCATGACTACTACTGCTACCAGCGGCAAGTAGGGAGCTAACGAAGACTTTATCATGAACTCGTTATCTGTTTGTTGGAACAACTCTAATATTAACGTGCAATTTGTTCAGGTTGTTTTGGTTGGTAAATGAGGGGAATTCTGTTGACAATAACTCTGTTCAGTGGAAAGGGAATGAACAGATGAACAGGAACAGCATTCCTCACCCTTTACATCCCTCCTCTCTCCACTGAACAGAGTTGTTGCCTAGAACATCCTCTCACCCCACTATGTTGCAACTATGACCGAAAGAAGGGAACTGGATTCAGTCCAAACGTAGTCGCTGGAGGTAACGGACAATTAGCAGCTTAGATAAGTACAGAAAACTTTCTCAAAGTTACTAAGGTCACAGCGGAGGACTACTACAACCATAATTTGTTTTACTTGATCTTAGCATCACCAATTCACAATCATTGACAATTTTATATAACAATACTTAACATTATATGCGCGTGATTTAAAGTGATGTGATAGAATCTGAGGATGTTCATATAGAACGAAGCATGCCATTCTTTGTTTGTTAGTTGTGTTTCTTTAGAGGTATGTTATGGTGTCATATGTGTTATAATTTGTGTTTTCTCAGACCGAAAACTTTAAAGTATTGCTTCCTTCTTAATAAATTTTGCACTATGAGCTAGGCACCCGTAATGCCGATACCCCATGTTTCTCCTCGTCAACTACGGAACGTTCTCTAACATCGGTAGAATTTCCTGTGTTAGGAAGGTAACATACTTTCTTGAATTGAGTGATCCGTCTTTGAAAAATTGCCCTATGAGATGATGGCACACTATTCCGCACCACGCTTTAACACACTATGGACCTTGATGTTCAACCTGGCTAAGCCAATGGAGGTTGTTTACTGATCAATAGTACATGTTTCTAAGATTGACTTGGCCAGGATTTGTAAACGGAACTTCGTCCGAAAAGAAGATACACATCATGCCTTAATACCCATTCACATAAATCGACACGATTCAGGAAATCATTTTCATGTAGCTTTTATTGGATGGAAACATGATACGAATGGCGCCTGTGACGGTGCAAATACGTAGTACACTTGCTCGGCAAATGCCACTTCACCTCGCGATAGCCCGTTAGCTGATGTGGGGATCTACAGCAACAGCTGCTACAACATTAATTTCACCCTCTTCTCCAGTCACTCGGTTGTTCAGGAACGTTTTCGAGGTGTTACCTTTCGTGTTTCACGTATTTCATTAAAGAGATTCGCAAATACGCGTCGAGATAGGTGACGTCTACGAGGACATCTCTCAGCTTGTACATTGCACGAAAGCACGGAGTACTTACTACTGTATATTCGTCATATACTAGTGTCAGGGCGGTTTTTCTACATTTGTAAATACTATCGTATCTAACCTATCCCGTAATATTTCCTTCTATGAAATACCACGATGTACTGACTAGGAAGTCGCAATGTAATCCGCATCAAGGATTCAAGCCCTATATGTATAGGGAGTGTAATTTAATATTTCGCACTTCTGCTCACAGACCGCGGAAATTACCAAGCGAGCGCAATATGACTTGTGTCAAGCTTGGCGCGATATGAAGCCTTGTCAGCTGAGGCAGTAGTTCACTAGTAACTATTAGACGCTATTAGACTTTTAAGGTGAGTTGTGAGGTTATTATTGCGATGGTTAAGTACACTACGGCGCAGAGAATAATTTTGGTCGAGTGTTATTTGCACAAGACGAAGAAACCAGTTAAAAGGTGCCTTCGAAACGTCCGTAGGCTGTTTCCCGGTTCGACGGTACCATCAAAACGTTACATGCAAAAACTCATTCACAAGTCACGTAGTCCTGCTTCCGTAACTAATAAGAAAAACAGCAAAGGAGAACAACTCTCACACAGGAGGGATTAGAAGGTATAGGCCCCTACAGGCAAGATTGTTGGTCAGTCCACATATAAGTCGCTTCTGAGAGTAGCACAATAATAATGGAACAAACCCCATGGCACAAGAGCCCCGAAGGGCTGTGGCCTACCAAGCAACCGCTGCTCAGCCCGAGGGCCTGCAGATTACGACGTATCATGTGGACAGCACGACGATTCCTCTCGACCGTTATTCTTATTATTTATTTATTTATTTATTTATTTATTTATTTATTTATTTATTTATTTATTTATTTATTTATTTATTTATTTATTTATTTATTGACTTTAGCAGTGGCGAAGTTAGGGCTCATGGCCCTCTATTACACTTAACCATATAATTAATGTACAGATGATACATATAAAAGAAATGTACTATCCTATCATAAAATCAAAGATAAGCTAAAAATTACAGATTTGGACAACATATAATAAAGAAAGAAAGCAGAGTTCAACAAATAAAATAGAATAAAATTCGGAGCGTAAAGATAAAGAGAAAGAGACAAAGTCATAATGGAAGTGTAAGGTACAAACTTAAAAAATAAGCAATGCGTAAAGAGAACACAATTAATAAAGTAAATGAAAATGTAAGTATGGCCATAAAAGTGACTACGTACATGAGTAAGAAGCTAAATATTATGTACATTACACTATAATAATAATATTAATAATAATAATAATAATAATAATAATAATAATAATAATAATAATAATAATAATAATAATAACCACAATCACACAACCTATCATACGTCATCATACATACGAAATAATCATACGAAACCATCAGCGGTATTCAACAGGTAATCTCTACATGCAGTCTTAAATTTCGATATTGAGTTAGAGTTCCTGACAGCAGCTGGGAGTGAATTCCAAAGTCGTGACCAGCCACAACGAAGGGTCTTTTATACAGGGTGAAGCGAAATTCGCGCACTCGGGCGTCGCAGCGCGACTCCTCACATGCCAGTAATAAAAAAATTTCACAAAAGTTCGTCCTGCGAGTATATCCGGCGGAAAAAGAACTTGAAGAGTGGCAATCTGACAACACTGTAACCACATGTAGGGTAACTACCTCTGTCACCACGAATTAGCCGTCCTGTACGCTTGGTGCAGTGGATAGGGTTTTGGGTTAGCATGCAGGAGGTCGAGGGTTCGATCCTGGGTTGAGGCGTATGTTTTTATTTCGTAAATGTAGTCCAGGTGGTATGGTACCTGGCATCTTAATCGTCAACGGCGATTGCAGCGGGTCCTCTAGAAACTATTTGCACTTACATACTATGATCCTAGAAATGGACAAACATTCGTTTTCATTGGTCAGATTTGAAAGACGCCCTTTCCGCTTCGTGGACGTGAATTTATTCGCACCACTTCATCTACTAGATGCGTTACAACGTGTTCAGCGTTACTAAATGTTTTAAATGTAGGACAGATGTGACCTAAGAAACGGTGTCTTACTGTATTACAGTATGTAATGTCCGATGGAAATTAGCAAATAAAAAAGCGCCTCAACCCAGGATGGAACCCTCGACCTCCTGCAAGCTAACCCAAAATTCTATCCACTGCACCAAGCGTACAGGACGGCTAATTCGTGCTGACAGAGGTAGTTACCCTTCCATGTGGTTACAGTGTTGTCAGATTGCCACTCTTCTACGTTCTTTTTCTGCCGGATATACTCGCAGGACGAACTTTGGTGAGAGACATTTTTTTTTATTGCTGGCATGTGAGGAGTCGCGCTGCGACGCCCGAGTGCGCGAATTTCGCTGCATCCCGTATATATTGAAGAGTGGTTGACGAGATTAGCGGGAGATCTAGTGTTACAATTATGGAATGAGGATAATAAATGGAGTTTTGAAGAGATGTATTCGGGTAGATTTTCCTTCTGAGTTCGATATATCAACGTGAGTACGTGGAATTTCCGTCGCCTCTCGGGTTTCAGCCAGGAAAGAAATGTGTAGCTAGAGGTTATGTGAGCATTGTAACTCAAGTTAAAAACAAATCGAAGACCAGAGTTCAATGCTCGTTGAAGTTCCATAGTTTGTTCACGGGTCGCATCAATGAGGACAATGTCACAGTAGTCAAGTTTTTTCTTTCTAGGGGCTTTACGTCGCACCAATACAGATAGGTCTTATGGGGACGATCGGATAGGAAAGGCCTAGAAGTTGGAAGGAAGCGGCCGTGGCCTTAATTAAGGTACACCCCAGCATTCGCCTGGTGTGAAAATGGGAAACCACGGAAAACCATTTTAAGGGCTGCCGATAGTGGGATTCGAACCTACTATATCCTGGATGCAAGCTCACAGCCGCGCGCCTCTACACGCACGGCCAACTCGTCCGATAGTCAAGTATTGGTAGTATCAAAGTTTGGAGTAGTTTTATCTTTACGTCTTGTGGCAAAATGTCCTTATGTCGTTTCAGAGGGTGTAGAGTCGCGTATATCTTTCTACATGTATTTCTTATGTGTGCAGACCAGTCAAGAGTTTCAGTCAGGGTCATACCTAGGTTCTTCACTTTCTTACTGAACGGGATTATGGGGGCATTTAATGTCACCGGAGGAATAGCATACTTTTATACATGATGTTTAATAATTTCTGAGAACCGATAATGATTGTTTGAGGTTTTTTCGGGGGGGGGGGGTGGATTGAGGAGGAGAGAGTTTTCAGTGGCGTACACACTGAGTTGTTGGAGGTCAGATTTAATATCTCTTATTGCATTCGATATATCATTTATATTAACGTGGCAGTAAATTTGGAGGTCGTTGGCAAAGAGGTGATATCTATTATACTTTATTTTAGAGGAGATGTAATTTATATAGAGGACAAACAAAAGGGGACCAAGAAAAGAACCTTGGGGGGTTACTGTCTTCCGGAGTCGCCACTGAGAAGCAGTATCTTGTACTGTAACACTTTGCACACGATCTGTAAGATATGCGGTGAAAAATTTTAAAGCAACATTACCGAAAAACGATTTGAGCTTCATCAGCAATGTCTGGATGTTTATCATGTCAAATGCACTGCTGAAGTCAAGGAGTGCGAGTATTGTCACTTGTCTTTCGTCCATTGGTTTTCTGATGTCCTCAAGTCACTTTGAGTAAGGCAGTGGCTGTGCTATGACCCGTCTTGAAGCCAGATTGCAGCGGGTCAAGAAGAGAGTGAGCCTGAAGGTATTCCAGTATTTGCGCATGTACCAACCGTTCTAACGCTTTGGGGAGAGCAGGGAGAATCGAAATGGGACGGTAATCGGATAGGAGTTTCGAACCTGGGTTTTTAGGAAGTGTAATCACATTGGCGTACTTCCAAATTGTCGGTAATGTGCCGTTTTTGAGACAGTAATTAAAAATGTGGGTGAGAATGGGTAGAATAGCGCCAATAATATTATGTATGAAAGTAATAGGAACTTCATCGACACCGCTTGCTTTGGATTTAATAGAATACAAGACTTTCTTAACTTCAATAGTGCTGACGATACGAAAGGAAAAGCAGGGGCGATTTTGTGTGACAGGTGCTGGGACGTTATTTATGTGTGGTCTGTTAAGCGGATTAGACTGAGATCTCTCTTCTGTGAAATACTCATTTAAATCGTCGAGTGGAATGTCAGGTACCTGAAGCTGTTCATGTGTTTTTCCTATGTCCATGGCTCGGAGATACCTCCAGGCACTAGCCGTATTTAGGTTACTTACTGATTCGCGAACGTATTTAAATTTAAGATTACGGATGATTTGTTTTGTTTTATTCCTAATTATTCTATACTGTTCATAGCCATTTGGACCCTGAGTACGTTTGTAATGTCGGTAAAGAGCATCACGTTTAGACATCATATTTTTAACTGCAGACTGTCTTTTCGGTGCATGTTTGTTGTATAGATTGTGTATTAACGAATTAAATGTATTTATTTTTTCATCAATGTATGTCAGATTTAAAATGCTATTCCACGGAAGATTGTAGGCATCGTGTCTTAACTCATAGATGTCAATACCTTTCATATTCCTGCACGTTATATACCTAGGTTTATATTTTGGAACGCGAAGTGAGTACGCAAGGACACGGCCGGTACTGATATTTGTCCGTGTTTTACCACTTTCTGAGGGTTGTTTGTTATTTTGAGATCTATTAAGGTGTGGGAAATGATGTTGGCAGTACGTACATGGTTAGTAGGGTCAGAGGGAAGGATAGTCAAGTCACATGAGGAAAACAAATATTCTAGTTTCTTAGTATCGTATTTCTTCGTAAGTAGATTTATATTGAAGTCCCCTGATATGTTGATAGGCTGGTAGCAAGTTAAGTAGGTGCGTTTCAAACTCGGTCAAGCAAGATACTTTAGGTGGTCGGTAAACCACTCCAATAAGTATTTTCTGTCCACTAACAACTACTTCAACGAACATAAACTCCGTCCTCGGCAATTAACCGGTCGATGAGGTACAAATGACACGGCTCTTCAAGTCATCTCTGCAGTAGAGAACAATACCTCCACCCCTCTTATTTGTACGACCATGGTGGTAGAGGTTATAGCTGTCAAGGCATACTATGTTGTTTGGAATTGATGGCGAAAACCAGCTTTCACTAATACCTATCTAATGGACGCTATTTTTGTTAAATATAGCCCGAATTTCGTCAATGTGTGCGGGCAAACTTAGGCTGTTCAAGTGACAACACCGGAGAGTATGAGGATATATTGAAAGTTCTTGTTTCAAAAGATTACCGGCATGTATGTTCTGTGAAGAAGTGAGGGGTGTGCTATTCTTAGAGAGGTCATTTTCATGAGGAAATACCGTAGCTACCTGACTAACGGGCATGCTTTATCTTAGACCAAAAGAATCTTACCTGGATTTCCTGAAGAAATGGACTGCTGACTGGTTAAGGCACCACACACACACACACACACACACACACACGTAAACCTAATAATAATAATAATAACATTTAGTGGGCACATCACAATAGTCATATCACTCCGATAATCCACCTAACCGCCTCATATGTAAGTTCAGTTTATTAGGTGAGCTAATGTGGAGCCTTTTCCCGTCTTCCAAATGAACGATAATGCGGCCGTCCTGCGTCGAAACTCGCCGCATACCCCAGAAGTCCCGAGCTTTAGGATTCCTAGACCGGGGCCACCATCTCACCGTCAGATTGTCTCCTCAGTTGTAATCACGTAGGCTAAGTGGACCTCAAACCAGCCCTCAGATCCAGGTAAAAATCCTTGACCTTGGCGAGAATCGAACTCGGGGCCAATAATAATAATAATAATAATAATAATAATAATAATAATAATAATAATAATAATAATAATAATAATAATAATAATAATAATAATAATAATAATGTTATTGGCTTCACGTCCCACTAACTACTTTTATGGTTTTCGGAGTCGCTGAGATGCCGGAATTTCGTCCCGCAGGAGTTCTTCGATATCCCAGTAAATCTACCAACACGAGGCTGACGTATGTGAGCACCTTCCAATACCACCTGACTTAGCCAGGATGGAATCTGCAATTTGGGGTCCGAAGGCTAGCGCCTTAAACGTCTGAGATACTCATCCCGGCTGAACTGGTATTTCACATTCCTCAGCACGTAACGCAACAAAATGATTGTATTTACGATCTTACCGGACTCATTCCATAACATACAGCCTACAGATTTCATAGCAAGAATAAGATTTTGCTATTGGCTAATGAATAGTGTCCAGCATGGTTTCATATGAGTGACTATGTCAGTTCACAGAACAATAGAATCTGGGATACAGAGAACTCGCAGCTCAAGGAGATCACTTTCAAGATCTTCTGTAAATACTGGCGAATTCAATTTCATTTACTAGTGTCTTTATTTACTTTTTATTTATTTATTTATTTATTATTTACCTATTTGTCCTAATCACGTATGTAGCTGGTGAGTTCAGTTTCTATAGGACTAATCATGCCGCTTCTTTGAGACGACTACGTCCGCTCGCCACTGCGAGCACTGCGCTCGCTGTCATCGCTTCACTGCACCCCTATTCCTTGGTACCCCGCTATGAAGTCTTAATTATACTCCCTGCATTACAGGACCCACTGTTACGGCCGAGGGTACCTTTACGTACCCTACAGCGACTGCCATAAACATTCAGTTTTTATAAAAGTTCCTAATTTCCAGTTTGGTTTTATTTTACAATCTAGAGGTTATGTTCAAAATTTTCATCGTATGATATGAAAATCCACAGCCTGTTTCCAGTCATTAGACAAGAATGGAATGAATGAAGCCCCCATCTAGCGGCGAGGATAGTAACTGTGCCGGCTGCGGAAGCCTGTCGCACTCCTCTGGGGCAATGATAAAATTACTGACAGATGAAATAAAATGTTAATAGAGTGTGTTGCTGGAATGAAAGATGACAGGGAAAACTGGAGTACCCAGAGAAAAACCTGTCCTGCCTCCATTTTGTCCAGCACGAATCTCACATGGAGAGACAGGGATTTGAACCGCGGTATCCAGCGGCATCACATGATAGGTCTACGTAATTGTCAGTCTAAACAATAATCAAATAAAGAATTACTACTTCAGTGTAAAATACGACCTAGAATAATGTAATTTAAAAGAAAGTCATATTGTCGTGTACCGACCTCCCACGGACTCGAACCGGCGGACTGCCAGGTGGAAGGCAGCCGGGATTCGCAGCCGAGTCTAGAGCTCAAGGTGTCAGAGGAGATTAATTAGTGTTAGAATAATGATAGTCATCGACATGAGACACCTTGTAGTACTTGAGTAACTGTATAATAAGTATAATAATTATAGTTAGATTTAATAATTGGAAAGCAGAAGGAAGCTTTCAGTTAAGTATTGGAGAGCGGTTTGTGAAACGCGCTCGCTTACAAAAGTTGTTGACTAAGAGCGGAGACTTGTTGATCACAACAAGGTATTTACTGTGTATCGACAAACAGAGCTAGTATGGCAGCGGGCCGCCGAAGCCGACAAAGAAACAAAGCCCAGTGCAAGGCCATTCAGGGTCAGTACAGATGCGCTTTAGGAAAACAAGGAAAGATGAGGACAAAGTAAGACAGAAGACAGAGTGCCTAGGTAGCAGCACTTACTGTGACAACTATTGAGAATAGCCACTTGAGGGCGCTAGTGACTGGATGATCAGTTTAGCAATGCCCGTAAGACCCAAGGAGGTAGGGATAGAACTTTGAGTTCAGGAGCGGAGATATAACCCCTGGCCAAGATGGCGCGGGGCCTTCTTCCAGCCAGCAGTTCGTACTTGTCAGAACGAGATTCTTTTCGAGCATAGCCCAAGTGCCGCAGGGCAAGATTCAGATAGACGCGTAGTAGAACAGTAGGCGCGTGAAACAAGCTCGCTCTCTCTATAGATCATTACATTCAGACTTGTAAATATACTGTACATAGTAGTTTTAGTTGTCCTCAGTAATAAAGGACAGAGGAATAATTTCATCTTTTATTTCGGGAGTTGCGGGACGAGTCATACCTACAATTACCTCCCTACATTCCGCTCGGCAGGACAGGTAATACTTCAACATCCAACGGCCTGGTGACCAACCTACGAGATCGTCTCACAGGACAGGTAGGTCACGACAGGCACGTATAAAAATTTGGTGTCAGGTAGTGCAGGGTCCCGAGTTCGATCCTCGAACAGTGTCAACTCACCGAAATAACGTGAGAGAACCGCGACTTCGTAGAAGATTGTCCGTAGGAGAACCGCGACTTCGCAGAAGATTTCCGTGTGAGAAAATCGCGACTTCGTAGAAGATTGTCCGAACCGCGCTACCGCGTAGTTTCGTTCGTGTGCCGCGCATCGCAGAAGAGGAGCATCACTACCGCAGCCTACTAAGCCAGCCCAGCAGAGGGGTAGCAGTCCAGTAGCAGACAACGCCATCCGGTGGAGACGCAGCACTACAGCTGACTACTCATCCAGCCCAGCAGTGAAGCAGCATTGCAGATTAAGGTAAGCTGAATATTTATTTCAAATGGCACGACAGAATACTTCAGTACCAGCAGACCAAGGCACTGAGATGCTTGACGAGGTGGATTCAGTAAGTATGAGTGGGCCTTTTGTTACAGTAGTAGAAGGACATCGTCTCATTGGACGAGAGTTTGATGGCAGTCAACCAGATAGATTGCATGAGTTCATAGCTAACGTAGATGCTGCTGTTCGTATGATTAAGGATGAAGATCAAGAGTTGTTTTTCAAGTATATTTTAACTAAGGTTACGGGCAGAGCCCGAGATAAATTATTGTACAGACGTGATATACATAACTGGGAGAAAGCCAAGCGGGCATTGATAGAATATTATGGCCAGCAAGGCACGTTAGATTTGTACATTTGTCAAATGTTCCAAACAGCGCAGGACCCGCGAGAATCAGTCGCACTTTGGGCACACAAAATAGAAACATTGTCAGCTTCTTTTAGAGAGGCAATACTTGAGGATGAATTAGAGGAGGATCGTGACGCGCAGTTGAAAATAACGAGAAAAAAATGTGTTGCTAGTTTCATACAAGGGTTAGCAAACCCTCGAATACAAGCTAGGGTACAGTCAGAGAAAGGCATTACTTTTGAGAGGGCAGTTGCACTTGCTCAGCAGGAAGAAACCGTAATATTGTCAAAGAAGGCACGAGAGGGCCTACAACACAAACATAGTTCAGGGTTTAGCAAGCGCAAACCAGAACAGGAGCGCAGTGCAGCACCAAAGTGGCATACTAAGCCAACACATGCTAGTGTTAGGGTGGTCTGTTACAATTGTAACCAGGAAGGCCACATAGCAAAGAACTGTAAGAACACAGGAACGCAGGGGGCTCACACCACACAGACCGCTAGTTCCAACACAGCTACAGGAGGCACATTCAGTAAATTGAAATGTCGCTATTGTGGGAAAACAGGACACATTGAACGTGACTGTAGAAAGAAACAAAGGGATAAGGAAACAGAGGTACGAGACACGGTGCGCATAGTACGTACACAACCAAACACAGTGACAGGTGAAAACAGAACTTGTTATCGTTGCGGTCGGAAAGGACATATACAGGTGAATTGCCGACAAAGTATACACACCCAAGGTTCACGCACTCAAGGTGCACACACTCCGGTGATGCGTACGGATAGCCGTAGGTGCTATTCGTGTGGCCAACAGGGCCACATTCAGAGAAATTGTCGAAAAGCCCAAGGCAAGTCCACGGGCAACATGGCCATGAAAGGCCAAACTCAGAGTGATCGCATAAGGGGCAAGGCCGTAAGATACAGAGCCCAATGCGAACATTGTGATAGATGGTCACACCGAACCCAAGACTGTTGGTTCAAAAAGAAGGGTGGCAGTACGCACGCCACGAAAACGTCCGTGGCTCAGGCGGCAAACTAGAACGGGCCCGTAGCAAGGGGACAGTTACGGAGGCCCGCACACCAGAAGGTCCCAAGAATTCTGACGTAGAAGGCACGGTGCTGATCCAGGTCGCAAACCAAGGAAGACCGTTGAGATTTTTGATAGATACTGGGTCCGATGTCAGCCTAGTAAAGAGGCAATCGGTACCCAAGGAATGCCTGATTGATGGGAGCAAATCAATTGAATTAGCAGGTGTAAGTAAGGGAATAATTTACACACAGGGTACTGTACGTTTTGCCATTGGAAACACAAGTCACACATTTCATGTGGTAGGGAATGACTTCCAATTAACACAGGATGGTATAGTTGGGCGAGACCTCCTGACAGATAGCGTGATTGACTATAGGGAAGGTCATGTCACCATAAGAGGGCGACAATACCCTATGGGGGCACGGGAGACGAAGGTGATCCGTCTCGAACCAAGGACCCAGAAGGTCGTTGTTATAGAAGTAGATCGGAATCTACCCTTAGGAATTATTGAGAAGGAAGAGGTGATACCAGGGGTGTACCTCGCAGGGTGCCTAACCAAATCAGAGCACCATGAAGCAGTGGTTAGCATGATGAATACCACTGAAAAGGCGGTGACTTTACACAGTCCACGAGTGCACATACAGGAGGTAGATAAGACCTGCCTAGCACAAGTGCGAAAGGTAGAGCAGAACAGTAGAGTGGCAAACGGAGAACCGGCCACTCAGAAGCCCCGATCACAGCGGGTGATAGACTGTTTGCGAGTTGATCACCTCACGCAGGTAGATAAGGAAGGGATATATGCCATCTGTGCTGAGTACAATGATATCTTCCATCTTGAGGGAGACAAACTAACTCACACTGATGTACTACAGCATGAGATCCCTACACCCCAAGATCAACCTCCAATTAATGTACGACCATATAGACTTCCCGAAGCACAGAAGGGGGAGATACAAGCTCAAATAGATAAGATGCTGAATGATAAAATTATCACACCTAGCACATCAGCCTGGAATGCGCCATTACTTTTAATTCCCAAGAAGTTAGACGCCTCAGGGAAACAAAAATGGAGGGTCGTGATCGACTTTCGAAAATTAAACGAGATAACGATAGGAACCAGTTATCCCCTGCCATTAATTTCAGAACTGTTAGACGCCCTTGGCAAGGCGAGATATTTTTCGACCTTAGATCTCGCGAGTGGCTATCACCAGGTGTTGTTGAAGCCTGAAGACAGGCCAAAGACAGCATTCTCTGCGCTAGGGCGCAAGTACGAATTCAGGAAAATGCCCATGGGTTTGATGGCCGCGCCAGCCACGTTTACGAGGCTGATGAACAATGTGCTCACAGGGTTAACGGGTATAAAATGTCTGTGTTACCTGGATGACGTCATTGTGTACGGGAGTTCAATCCAGGAGCACAATGCGAAGCTAAGAGATGTATTTCAAAGGCTGAGAGAGAACACGCTGAAACTCCAGCCAGATAAGTGTGAATTCTTAAGAACCGAAGTAGCATTCCTAGGGCATATAATTACTGACGAAGGTGTCTTACCAGACCCACGTAAGGTACAGGCCGTTAAGGACTTTCCGAGGCCGACCACTAGCCGCCAGATCAAGCAGTTCTGCGGACTGAGTGGGTACTATAGGAAGTTCATACCTAACTACAGCAAAATCGCGAAACCGCTGTATCAGTTAGTGAAGAAGGACGTTCCCTTTGTATGGGGAGACGATCAGGAACAAGCGTTCCAGATACTAAAGCAAAAGCTAATTGAGGAACCTATATTGCAGTATCCGGATTTTGAAAAACCATTCGTTGTTACCACTGATGCGAGCAACGAAGCGGTTGGGGCAGTATTGTCACAAGGACCTATCGGGAAAGACCTTCCAATAGCCTATGCAAGTAGAACGCTTAACAAAGCAGAAATGAATTACAGCGTAACTGAGAAAGAATTGTTGGCAATAGTGTGGGCAGTAAAGTATTTCAGACCATATTTGTTTGGTAGAAAATTCACTGTTGTGACAGACCATAAGCCGTTGAAGTGGGTCTTCAACGTGCAAGATCCGTCTTCACGCCTGCTAAAGTTCAGGCTGAAGCTGGCGGAATACGACTTCGACGTCGTATATAAGCAGGGCAAACAGAACTGCAATGCAGATGCCCTGAGTAGGAATCCCACTGAACCCAAGTGCCAAGCGCGAGTAGTTAACTCGGCTCAGCACAGGTCTCACTCAGAGACAACGGTAGAAACTCAGGCCTCAGACGAGAATAGAGAGGAGGTACTGTCTTCAAAACCCGAGGACGCTACGGCAGAGGGAGTTGAAGCGGACGGTAGCGAGGTTTCCGAGGACGCTAACGCAGAGGAGATTTCGCCCGAAGGTAGCTTATCTGAGGAAGAGAACGAACTAGGCGAAGCTGAAAAGCTAGCCATTTTGAAAGAATGTCATGATTCTTTGGTGGGAGGCCACCAAGGAATAGCGCGCACGTACGCCAGGGTACGTGAACGAATTCAGTGGAAGGGCATGAAAGGGGACATTGAGCGCTATGTACGCACATGTCCCTCCTGCCAAAAGAATAAAGGGACCAGACCAGACGTCAGGGCTCCCATGAGAATTACGGATACCCCGAACACAGTCTTTGAGAAAATATCCCTAGACGTAGTTGGACCTCTTCCGTTGACAGAGGCAGGAAACAGATACATACTGACATGCAAAGATCAGCTGTCTAAGTACCTAGTAGGGAGTGCCATGCCTAATCAGGAGGCAGAAACCGTGGCACGGACGCTAATCAATAACGTAATAAGTATCTACGGTATACCAGAGCAGATTCTCACTGACCAGGGTAGTAATTTCATGAGTGATGTGTTTAAGACGCTGTGTAAAACGCTGCGCATTCGTAAAACACACACTACGGCTTTCAGGCCACAATCGAACGGTAGCATAGAGAGATCCCATAAGGTGCTCACGGAGTACCTAAGGCATTATGTCTGCTCAGGGGAGCAGAATGACTGGGACAAGTATTTGCCTACAGCTAGCTTTGTGTATAATACCACAAAGAGCACAAGTACAGGGTTCACACCCTACGAATTAATTTTTGGAAGGAAGGCAAATATCCCAGGTGTGCTGCAAAAGCCACCTGAAATGAATTACAATGAACACCAGAACGTGGTGGAGGAACTGACGGCACAGCTTAGGCGAAATCACGAGGCCGCCAGAAAGACCTTAATAGAGCGAAAGGAATTAGAGAAAGAACACTACGACAAAAAGCAAAATGAAGTCACCTTTCAGGTAGGTGATAAGGTTCTCTTGCGCAATGACGCATTGCGAAGAGGAAAATCCAGAAAGCTAAGCCCACCATTCGAAGGTCCTTACCAGATAGTAGATGTTTCGGGGGTGAACTGCACCCTACAGATGAATAAGAAGGGGAAAAGGGTTAAGGTACATAAGAACCGTTTGAAATTGTACTTGTAGAAACGAGAACTGGGAAGCGAATGGTAACACACATCCTGTCTTTACCTTGCAGGTAGACAGCAGATATGGCGCGAATGCTAGGATTGTTGTCCATCGTAGTAGCAGTGATAGTCGTGACGTCACATCGCTACAGAATAGCCGGAGAAGTACTGGATGTCAAGGTGACACCATATGAGAGTACTCCAGGGGCATACTTCGACAATCAGGGTGAGATACAGTTATACCATACGGAATGGACACTAGTTACCTATGTAAACCTGAATAAATTAAGTGATGTATTTTCAAATGTCAAGAGACACATACACTGGACTCAATTAATATGTACACAGTTAGAAAGAAGTACTAACCTAACATGTCAACAGGATGTTAAAATGCTAAGTGCACAATTAGATAGAATTAGGGAATCGAAGGAATTAATTACGAGGATTACTAAACCAATAGGGGAAACGGATAACACTAGGCGAAAACGAGGCCTAATTAACGCAGTAGGTTCCATCGCAAAGGCATTATTTGGAACATTAAGTCAAGAGGATGCCGATAAATATGAGTCAAAAATTAGTGAGTTAGAGCAGAAACAGCTTTCAATTATGAAAATTGCAAAAGACCAGATGATAGTAGTAAAATCAACATTGCAATCTATGAACAGCACCATTTACGATGTCACAGCCAATGAGCAGAGATTAACTCAAAACATTGCAGAAATTAGATCTTATCTTGTCAATAGCACGCTTCAGATTACAGAAGCACTTAAGCAAGTAGAATTAGAAAACTCAGTGAATAGGCATTTAATTGAGATTGAAGGCCTTCTCATACAACTGTAGGAGCATTACAGTGTTGTATTATCAGGTATAATGAATGCTCAGGTAGGAGTCATTCAGGTGCAAATAATTTCACCAGATGATATTATCAAAAGTTATAAGAAAGCTCAGGGAGATTTCCCTAAAGGATTGTCCTTGCCATTTGATTTAAAATCAGCTTACGGCTACTTGATTTACAAGGTAGCCACAGTGGAAGTGTTCGCTAACAAAAATTATCTAGTGTACGTCATCAAGACACCCCTTACAGATAGGGTAACTTATACATTGTATCACATGATTCCATTCCCCACGTATATGAAGAGTAATCCACACCATTTTGTTTATCTTCAAGAGACCAAGGACTATATCCTTATGGACAAAGAGAAACAAACTTATGTTCAGTTAGATAAAGATCAGGTAAATCAATGTAAGGTAGTAACACCCAGTTGGAAACTATGTCATGTTAAATTCCCTATTAATACAGTGTACACTCAAAAGAGTTGCGCGATTCAGTTAATTATTGGAGTTAGTCAAATCCCAGATAATTGTGATAAAAGAGTGCTTCCCATTCAACAGCTCATGTGGATACCTATCAGAGCTAACAGATATATATACATATCCCCAGAAGAAGTTAAAGTAACATGTATGTGTAAGGATACCACCAGTGATATCAGGTTAACAGGCACTGGTATTCTTGTTTTAAGTGCAGGTTGCACAGTATATGGGCCACATAGTAAAATACAAGGTGTAGGTGAAGTGAACACTACACAAAGTAAAGACTTTGTACCAGAAGTCACACTTGATTATGACTGTTGTGAACAAATAGGTAGTGAAATCAAGTTAGAACAGATACCCGAAATGAATAAGTTGTCCTTAAATAATTTGCTAAATCACATTAACGATTTACAATGGGCTACCCATAAGACACAAGACGTGGAAGATATGGTGAGACAAAAAGAAGAAGAACTGCAAAGACAAATGGTCTATCAGCATATTAATGTATACAGATATATTGTGTGGATAGTTGTTGGTATCATAAGTTTAATTTTAATTTGTTATTGTTGTAATTGTTGCTGTCCGAAACTAGGGTTTCCAGCAAAGAGATGGTTTGATGATGCACGGGCTCATTGCCCTAATATATGTATAAAACAAACGGTAATCACGAAGGGAGATAAGGTTAAGACTTCAGATGAGGATTTAACTATATTCCAACGTCCCAGGCGGATCCGGGGACGCCCGGAGATGTCTGCGGAGATCATGGAATTACACTCCAGGTCTGATGGGGGACGCCCTAGTACGCCTGTGAGATCTACAGTAGCAATAGAAATGGATGCAAGTGATAATCAGAGTAGAGAACAACCTTCCCCTTCACCACAAGGTCGCCGATCCTTACGTACCGGCAACATCAGAGTATAAATAGTGTAGGACAGAAATGGACGCAACGTATGGTTGCATCCATTTCTTCCCTAAGGGGGGAGATGTCGTGTACCGACCTCCCACGGACTCGAACCGGCGGACTGCCAGGTGGAAGGCAGCCGGGATTCGCAGCCGAGTCTAGAGCTCAAGGTGTCAGAGGAGATTAATTAGTGTTAGAATAATGATAGTCATCGACATGAGACACCTTGTAGTACTTGAGTAACTGTATAATAAGTATAATAATTATAGTTAGATTTAATAATTGGAAAGCAGAAGGAAGCTTTCAGTTAAGTATTGGAGAGCGGTTTGTGAAACGCGCTCGCTTACAAAAGTTGTTGACTAAGAGCGGAGACTTGTTGATCACAACAAGGTATTTACTGTGTATCGACAAACAGAGCTAGTATGGCAGCGGGCCGCCGAAGCCGACAAAGAAACAAAGCCCAGTGCAAGGCCATTCAGGGTCAGTACAGATGCGCTTTAGGAAAACAAGGAAAGATGAGGACAAAGTAAGACAGAAGACAGAGTGCCTAGGTAGCAGCACTTACTGTGACAACTATTGAGAATAGCCACTTGAGGGCGCTAGTGACTGGATGATCAGTTTAGCAATGCCCGTAAGACCCAAGGAGGTAGGGATAGAACTTTGAGTTCAGGAGCGGAGATATAACCCCTGGCCAAGATGGCGCGGGGCCTTCTTCCAGCCAGCAGTTCGTACTTGTCAGAACGAGATTCTTTTCGAGCATAGCCCAAGTGCCGCAGGGCAAGATTCAGATAGACGCGTAGTAGAACAGTAGGCGCGTGAAACAAGCTCGCTCTCTCTATAGATCATTACATTCAGACTTGTAAATATACTGTACATAGTAGTTTTAGTTGTCCTCAGTAATAAAGGACAGAGGAATAATTTCATCTTTTATTTCGGGAGTTGCGGGACGAGTCATACCTACAATTACCTCCCTACATTCCGCTCGGCAGGACAGGTAATACTTCAACATCCAACGGCCTGGTGACCAACCTACGAGATCGTCTCACAGGACAGGTAGGTCACGACAATATTATGGACTCTCAAAGGGTACTTTCTTCTTTCGGTGATATTCTATTTCCATCAGTACATACATTAATGTTCATAAGAAACAGAACACCTTCAAAGACTACAGATAGGAAGTTCATATTCACAGGACATGTTCATTAGTATGTTCTGCAGAAACGATTAGCATTTCAGTTACCGTACCTAGATTCAGCATGTGTCCTGTTGCCTAGTAGGCACTGGGTCCTCCATGGGTACTGATAACTTGTTCCATGCGTGTTGACGTCGACGCGTGTAAGGCGCGAATGGCGTCCTGGCGTATAGCCATCCATGCTGAATTCACTTCGTTCCACAGTTCATCTTTAGTGGTTGGCATCACGTCACAGCGCCGCACCGGTCGTCTCATCATATCCCACATATTTTTGATTGGCGACAAGTCCGGTGAGCGGGTGGACCAGGGCAACAATCCGACATACTGTGACAACAAAAAAAGACACGTGTTCGTGCAGCAACATGTGGTCTCGTATTGTCCTGCTGAAATGTGGCGTCTGGGGTGTCGTGCAGAAAGGGTACGGCTACGGGTCGCAGGATGTCATTCACGTAGGTCAAACTGGTAACAGTGCCCTGGACACGCACCAACTGTGATTTGTGGTTGTACCCAATAGCACCCCACACCGCAAGGCCTTGAGTTGGCACTGTATGTCTTGTGAGAATGCAGTCAATATTATGTCTCTCCTGTCTGCGGCGAACCAAAATGCGGCCATCATTTTTAAACAAACAGAACCATGATTCGTACGAAAATACTATCTGCTGCCATTCTTGTCCCCAGTGACGTTGTTACATACACCATTGCAGTCTAGCATGTTTATGCACATTAGTCAAAGGTAGGCGGATAAGTGGATGATGCGACGGTAACTCAGACCATAATAAATGGCGACGGACTGTCACTCCTGACAGTGTACGATGTGTTACACTGTTCCACTCTTGTGCCAGAGCCGAGGAGGACGAAGATCTGTCCTGCAAGGCCATTCGGATGAGGTGTTGATCTTCTTGGGGCGTGGTCTGGGTGGTGTGACATGATCCATCTCGTCGTAATCTACAGCCTTCTGTGAACCATTATGTACACACCCGTTGCACTGCCGACACTCTTCGTCCTACACGAGCAGCAGTTTCTCGGATGGATGCATTACGTTCTCTCATGCCAATAATGCGACCACTTTCAAACTCACTCATTTGACGGTACGGTTCTCGCATACGTTTGCGAGGCATCTTGCACGTCTGCTCAAGTCACACCGATCCATTACTTTCGGTTTATAGTTACAACGAGAGCCGCAGGCACATTTTACCAGTCGGTGGTGGTACGCCGAGATATCGATGTGGACCTTGAACCTGAGGGCCGACATGGTTCAAATGCTAATAATTTTTTATTTATTTTTTGCTATTTGCTTTACGTCGCACCGACACAGATACGTCTTATGGCGACGATGGGAGAGGAAAGGCCTAGGAATTGGAAGGAAGCGGCCGTGGCCTTAATTAAGGTACAGCCCCAACATATGCCTGGTGTGAAAATAGGAAACCACGGAAAACCATCTTCAGGGCTGCCGACAGTGGGGTTCGAGCCCATTTCTTCAGAACATACTAATACGAATATCCTGTGAATATGAACTTCCTATATCTAGTCTTTCAAGGTGTTCTGGTTTTTATGATCATGAGTGTTATTGGGTGGCCTTTCTGGCGTAACATAGAATTCAAACGCTTGAGTATACTACTAATTATCTTCTCAGTATATTCTGTGTTAATGCTATCTAATTCTTCCTTCAGTCTTCTTTTCAAATCTGGAAATGAGGTAAATGTGGTTCTTATACCTTGATACAGTTCGTCCCATACATTTTCAGTAAGATGTAGATCAGGAGATTGCAGCGGTGTTTGAATCATCTTAGTGCAGATGTATAACGACTAAGAAATCTCATAATAAGTAGCGTGCTTAGGAATGTAATTTTGGTAATATTTGAATGTTTCCAATATCCTTAAGTTTTCGACACTTTGTCGCAAATTGTCCTTAGGTACTTGTAGGTATTCCTTACTATCCATTATATCTTCTATAAATACCAACTCCTCACCCCTGAACATCATACTGCCTCCTCCATATTTAAGAGTAGGTTGGGCCAAGCTCGATAGCTGCAGTCGCTTAAGTGCGGTCAGTATCCAGTATTCGGGAGATAGTAGGTTCGAACCCCACTATCGGCAGCCCTGAAGATGGTTTTCCGTGGTTTCCCATTTTCACACCAGGCAAATGCTGGGGCTGTACCTTAATTAAGGCCACGGCCGCTTCCTTCCCACTCCTAGCCCTTTCCTGTCCCATCGTCGCAGTAAGACCTATCTGTGTCGGTGCGACGTAAAGCAACTAGCAAAAAAAAAAAAAAAAAAAAAAAGTAGGTTGGATGCCATGCCATACCTAAATACGTCCATCCGACCCAAAATCATTTAATTTACTTTCATCTTCGAGCATGGCATCATTCGAGCAATAGTTTTTCCTTTCCAATGTGATCTCTATCGTACTTCAACCTCTTATTTATATTTACTTAATTCTCATATGCGTTCCTTATGGCTACTCTTCCATTAAAGGGCGCCCTTTTAAGTGCCCCTCTAACTCTTGATGCTATTTGTGGGGCACTTGAGATTTTTCGTATCTTTTCAAGTATTGAACGTCCTTTTCTTTCATTTAATTTCTTACGACTTGGTGGTGGTGGTAACAATTCAACCCTGCTATGTTTGTATCTTATTATTTTTACCAATTGTACTATCAGATGTAGCCTATTTACTATTTCTGCTGTCTCTGTGTCGTTCCGAAAGCATGAAGAAATAGACAAAGTTGTCTTCGTGTCCTTCGGAGTATTGCTTGCTTCTTCGGTCTTGGTAATGACCAGCGACTTGCGGTGATAGGAGTGAAACAGAATGTTTATGCGCGATGGCATTCTCTCTATCTTGTGCGTACAGTAATTAATGTTACTTAGCTTTCAATACATTCGAGATACAATTACTATATGTTACATTGTGCGATAAATAATCATACACGTTTTGGAATAAAGAAATACAATTTAGGCTATTTAAAGTATTAAATATTACCCTATGACCCCAGGTCAAGAAGTCGGATAAAATCGAATATTTATCAGTCACTGTGGTACTGGCCGGTCAAGTTGAGCAGACAGCTCTCCCAGATGGAAATTGCCATGTTTCATTATTTATTCGCATTGGAGCTCTGCAACATAAGCTATTGAGATTCGAATCGTCTATAGCACGGCCTCTCAAACGCCCAAAATCTCACGCATGCAATTCGAGGCGCAAGAGCTCCGTGCACTGTGCATCGCTCCCGCTCGGCACGGCTCGGACCAACCCTTCGTCTCTGGGCTACTCGGTTAAGCTCGGCTCAACACGGGTCAATTCGGCTCGGATTTGGAGCGCTACGCAGCAAGTGAGAAAGAGGGAGACAGGGGGAGCGAGCGAGACAGGCGCGGGGAAAGAGAGAGACAGCGCTATTGCTCCAAATCGAGGAGTGGGGGTCTGCACTCTGGTCAACCAAGCGAAGTCGTCTTTTGCACCGTGCACAGTGCATGCACCAAGCGCATGCACCTTGAGAGGCCCTGGTCTATAGGCATAGTACCACTTAAAAACCTGAACTTAGTGCTCAACAACTACATTCCTAGCATTGTTGGAATCGCTGCATGGGCTTCATTTAGGAGCATTTTACATGTACTTCCACTCTGTGAAAACTGCACATCAATTGCACATCTCATTTTGGAAATATTCATAGTGCTAATTTTAGGTGATTCACCCCGTATTCCCTCTTGATCTGTTTCATTGAAACAAGCAGTGAATTTGTTCCTTTAAGTTCCTAATAACATTTCACTGCAATTACTTTAGGATTTACCAAATTATGTTTTAGATCTAGAAGTTTGAACCTATTTTCCATTTCACCTTACACTGTGTACAGCACATTCATTCCAGGTTAAAGTGAGTAATGTTATTTGGCATAAGTCTGGAGGTATTTCACTTGCCTCTGATCACGCAAATCGGAATGATTCTCATATGTCCCAGGTAGAACATGTCCGGGGTCTTTCTGAATAAAAAGCTAACTTCGGCTATAACCAATCACATAAAGGCCGTGTATATCTTGATTTTGATGTGGAACTGTGAATATTTCATTGTGGTTAACATGAGTGTTTTATTTTGCTTCTGGTTTTCAGATCACTTTGATCCTCACGGAGAGTAGAAGGCCGTAATGCACGTGATTTTGCGAGTTCTCAGGAATTACCTGGAAACTTCTTCATTTCACGGGTTCCGCTTTATAGCACAAGAGAACAGACATTGGCTCGAGCGGTAAGATTCACAGTACTCTGATTTTTAGCCTTGTTATAGTAGTTTACGTCTCACGGGAAATCATGCCTGGCGACAGCTCTGTACAGGAAATTGTTCTGAGTCCTCTACTTCGGTACAGAGCAGCAATTAAAGAGAAAAATTAAAATGCATTATTCACAAACTACATGTGTGCATGCCGAATAGCCAATACGATAATGGTTGTAAATGGGAATCTGAGGTGTGAGAATAGAATGCTCCCATCCTCTAGTTCCGGATCCCCTGGAACTGAGGAGAGAGTAATAATTTATTGCAATTCATATTATTTTGATACATGAATGCTTTTCTTATTACATTTAAATTTATCTACAGCTACCTTAAAAATTTTACTTACACCTAATTACTATTACACCTAATCTCTAAATTGTAGTTTTTTAATATTTATTTTTGTCGTAGACAGTGTTTTATAGTCTAGGATAACATGTATCTTACCATTATTATTAATTAGTGCGAGTATTTGTTTTGGTACGAGTCCGTACAGATTTCTCCTTAGCTTACAATATACATTGTGAATTAACTGAGTGACTGTATGAAAGAATGGATAGATGACTGGGATGAGCTGCTATTACTGGATAAGTGACTAGCTGAATGGGTGTATGAATGGATGGAACAATAAATGAATGCCCCCGATCTGAGGTATAAGGTTTAAGAAGTTATGGTCCTGAAATTAAGTGTAAAATCCTAACTTCTTATTTATTATTTTAACTATCGTCCCCTCAAATATTTTAGTACTGTACTTCAATAGTGATCATACAGACTGGTCCACCAACGCCTTAAAACTTAGTTTTATGCAAACCGCAGTTCACAGTCAACCTACAAATATCGATCCTTGTTCCTGTACTAGTACAACGATACGTTTGGATTCAAGTCCTACAATATAGATGTAATCGTTAGCGCCAATCTTAATTCAATGACAGAAACTGTAATAAATGCGCGGAACGATCACAGGTGCCAATAACAGTTACGTTAGAACAGGAAGCGTACATTTACCCTATGAACAGATTCCAGATAGACTTCGAGCTTCCTGCTGACTGCTAAACCTCGCCTTAAGGTGGCTAAAGCACGCACCTGTATGGTTAAGAAACTAGGTCGTGAAGAGGCTAGTTCAAATCCCGGACAATAAGTTTCGTTTTAGTTTCTATTACTTTGGACACGGTACAGGCACATATCTACTCATTTCCAAAGAATGAGTTTTTATTTGCCCCAATGTCGGCAGCCGTGAAGATAGTTTTTCGTGTTTTCCCATTTTTACACCAGAAAAATTATTGGGTTGTGGCTTAGTTAAGGCCACGGTCACTTCTTTTCCATTCCTATTGCAAGTTCCTAGAACAACACGCTAATTTATATATAATTAAGAATAGCTTCACAAATACATCGACCGAGCTCGATAGCTGCAGTCGCTTAGGTGCGGCCAGTATCCAGTATTCGGGAGACAGTAGGTTCGAACCCCACTGTCCGCAGCCCTGAAGATGGTTTTCCGTGGCTTCCCATTTTCACACCACGCAAATGCTGGTGCTGTACCTTAATTAAGGCCACGGCCACTTCACACTCCTAGCCCTTTCCTGTCCCATCGTCGCCGTAAGACCTATCTGTGTTGGTGCGACGTAAAGCAACTAGCAAATAAAAACACATCGTGAATTTTAATGAAGATAGGAGAGTTTTATGACAGACTCTTCACCGAGTATTTTAAATAATGTTTCACCCACTCATCATTTGCTGTATTTGTCCATTCATTCATAGATTTTAAGATGTTTTCCAATGTTTTATTAATTATATATGGCTGATGATGACCATAAATGGTCAAAACATGTACCAAAAACATAAAAGGACAACTTCTTCTTTCTTAAATTGTTTGAGTGTTAGTCTATAAAATATTGAAAGATGGACCAAAAAGTCAATTTTTTAAATTCCAAGAATGCCCACTCCTATCCCATCGTCGCTATAAGACCTATCTGTGTCGGTACGATGTAAACCAAACTGTAAAATAAATGGATATATTTGGCCCTGGTAAGGTCCGTTTGTAGTTGAATGTTACGTTGCAGAAAAGAGAACTGTTGACAAAAAGTCACACTACTGCCCGCTTTGTGCAACATTCATTGTCAAAGTACTCCTCAAGCTTCGAAGTCAGAACGTGAAGCTTCTAATGTATTGGCAGATGATGCGGATGAGATTTATTATTAGGTAATACTTGCGTAACAGATGACTGGCTCGTGTTGGTCTATTGTACAAGTGCCTGCGTACAAATAAATATGAAGGACATTGCAGACAGCGTGTAAAAGGACCTCTGCATTACACCAGCCGTTCTATGAGTATCTTTAATAGGACGTTAAGCGCTTCAGTTGAAACAAACGTCGAAGAAACGTCCGGAACGTACAGGCTATCTGTCTCCTTCTCTCAGGAAATCGCTTGTGATACAGGCGTTGTTACTGTAATGTAGTGATGTGCGCGAATGACGCCTGGAATCGCGAGAATCGGTTCCGACGACTCCGAAGTAACACTCAATGTCGCATGCGAGGAATCGGTTCCCGATGACGTCACATGAGTGTGCTGGGCGCTCTCACTAGAGTGAGTCTTCCGTATATAACTGGGGCAAATTCGAACGTGCAATATTTACTATTTATTTTGTGAAATGTCTTATTGGTTTCCATGAATGAATTATGCCAAATAATAATGAACTAACAATTTATCCTCGTAGTCTGGAAATTACATTAGAGATTTCGTCACTGGATGTGGCAATCCACGTTGCTATTTATGCTTATACCAGCTTATATTGTATTTTTCTCATGTGGTTTTCGAACATCGTTAGTATAAACGTGTAAAGTCTGTGGAATTAAGTCACATTTTTAATAAGTACACAACTTGTTTCGTAGCATACCTGTCTACTGTTACATTTAATTTGCAATTCAAATTTTGTGTTACTGTCCGACTCATTGGCTGAATGGTCAGCGTTGAGGCCATCGGTACAGAAGGACTTGGGTTCGATCTCCGGCCGGGTTGAGGATTTTAATCGCCTCTCATTACTTATTTTGGCCCGGAGATCGGGTGTTTGTGTTTGTCCCAACATTTTCCTCTGCATATTCGGACAACACAGTACACTACCAAACACTATAAGAACACGCAATAGTGATTACATCCCTCCACATAGGGTTGGCGTCAGGAAGGGCATCTGGTTGTAAAACAGGGCCAAATCAACATGTGAGATTCAATTCGCACCCGCGACCCCACAGGTCTGAGAAAATCGGTCAGAATTACTATTTTTTTGTTTTCATCACTGCTTAACATTAGTTCAGGTTGTCTCTTTAGCACAGTTGTATTTTTTATGAAATAGTAGTGTTATATTATCTCATAATCCCCGACCGAGCTCGATAGCTGCAGTCGCTTAAGTGCGGTCAGTATCCAGTATTCGGGAGATAGTAGGTTCAAACCCCACTGTCGGCAGCCCTGAAAATGGTTGTCCGTGGTTTCCCATTTTCACACCAGGCAAATGCTGGGGCTGTACCTTAATTAAGGCCACGGCCGATTCCTTTCCACTCCTAGCCCATTCCTGTCCCATCGTCGCCATAAGACCTATCTGTGTCGCTGCGACGTAAAGCAACTAGCAAAAAAAAAAAAAAAAAGCATCATCCCCGTACAAGTTTTGTATTGTTTACAATCCATACATATTGATTAGTTTCAAACAGAAAATCATATTTTATAATCAAATTACAGTTGCAGTAGAGTATATAACTCCTGAACACTACAATGAAAGCAGGCATGGCTTGTTAAGTGACCTAGTTATAAACCAAAACGAATTCACATTACAGAACACATTCGTGCTGCACGTGTTTACATTATTGCATGATAGATGGTGCTACTAGTTCCTCGGAATCGATTCCGGAATCGGGTACCCGATTCCCCAGGTATATGGAATCGACTCTTCGCGATTCCAGTCGCAACCCATCACTAATGTAATGACTTCTGTGATGTATCTCCATAGATGAGTAACATATCGATGTAATCGTTGGCGGAATACGTCACGAGTGTAGGTCAATTAACCTGATGGTTCGCAGAGGTAGGTCTTATGGTGACGATGGGATGGGAAAGTCCTAGGAGTGTGAAGGTAGCGGCCGTGGCCTTAATTAAGGTACAGCCGCACCATTTGCCTGATGTGAAAATGGGAACCACGGAAAACCATCTTGAGGGCTGCCGACAGTGGCGTTCGAACCCATCTCCCGGATGCAAGCACAGAGGTGCTCTCCCCGAGCCGTACGGCCAACTCTCCCGGTCCCATTAGGTTCTATCAGCAGATCACTTTGCACAACCCACTAACTTGATTGTATTAGTGGTACTTGTATTATAACAATACGAAATGGTCCTTCCATCTTGGCGCGAAGATTGCATGTAGTCGTTTTTCCAGTGCAAGGTCGGCTCGGTTTACAATGCTGACATGTAGGTAGCAAACAGAACAATATCTCCCACTAGATAGATTGCGTACCTTAATGAGCTCTATGCTCAATGTACCACTGTAGTTTAGTATTGGATTGAGTAAAGCAGAATAAGAGGAACGTTCTCCAGGGTCACTCATATTTACCAATCCAATCATGCTCATCCTACAACATGATTGGATTGAGTAAAGCAGAATAAGAAGAACGTTCTCCAGGGTCACTCATATTTACCGAGGCTAAGATTGAAGCCTGGATTTGGATTTAATATTGTATACTAGCAATTTACCCGTGCTTCGCTACGGTATTATACTGAAATTTATAATTGAATGCTTATTGTTTTAGATATATAATCCGCCGAAATTCGCGATCTGACTTGTTTTCTGCGAGAATCCACCAAAATTCACGATCTGACTCGTTTTCTAATAGATTACGGCAAGTTACCTCCCATTTTTCAGTCTTTCTTTCCAGTAATCGATTTCGTACTTCCCTGGCTAGGTCCAGGTATTCCACCCGGTCAGTTGGGTCCCTAAATCTTTGCCATCTCTTCCTATAAGCATTTTTAATATGGATCAAATCCTTCAGGAGATCTGGCGTGGTGTCGTGTTGGGTGCCTTGCCGGTACTGAACACGCGGCCGGACTGCATTCTTAGTCATTACCGGACCAGGACCCGTTTCCAGCGCGGTCCGCACATTTGACGACGGTCCAGAACATTATTATTATTATTATTATTATTATTATTATTATTATTATTATTATTATTATTATTAGATGTTCTGGACCTCACAGCAAGATGCAAGACAGCTACTTGGCGGTAAATTACATCTGCTGCCATTGTCATTGTTGACAATGTGACCAGCACCATTGTCGCGCGTAGGCAAGTGTGTGGGTTTTCTGGCGATACGAATAACATACTTCCGTGCATTGTTGACCTTATTATAGAGTTGAACAATTTGACGGTCAATCTCATTCCTATCGTTTATTTCAAATGTGTTTAAATTTTTATTTATATGCCAGAAGAATCTACTGTAATCTAAGAAGGATCTCCAAAGGAAAAGATGGCTCTTGAAAACGAACCCAGGAAAGATTAAAAATGATCGGTTTATGATCAGAATAAGTACATCGAAAATCTACAGCCTGTTTCCAGTCATTCGATAGGGTCAGGAATGGAATGAATAAAGCCCCATCTACCGGCGACAATAGGAATCTGGGGTAATGATCGATGAATGACAAATGAAATGAAATATTGGACAGTGTTGTTGGAATGAATGATGACAGGGAAAACGGGAGTATCCGGAGAAACACCTGTCCCGCCTCCGTTTTGTCCAGCACGAATGTCACATGGAGTGACAGGGATTTGAACCACGGAACCCAGCTGTGAGAGGCCGGCGCGCTGCCGCCTGAGCAACGGAGGCTCCTTATAAGTACATTATGAACAGTAAAATCAATTGGTCTCACTTCCTTTTACACCCCCATCGCCGTTAATTTTATTTACCCCCACCCCCCAAAAAATTAAAAGAAGGCGTGTTTTTTTATGTTTAAAGGAGATTCCAAACACCATTGTTCACAGTTATTACCTTCAGTTTTGAGATATAAGTATCCCCATAAAAATAATTTACTTTTTTCACTTCCTTTCACCTTCCTCACTCCCCCCCCCCCCAAGGGAATTTTCAATCAAAAAATACTTGTTTCTTTAATAGTAAAAGATATTCTAAATACCAATTATCACGACTCTAACTTCTTCAATTTTTGATTTATGTGTCCTCATGAAAGGAATTCAACACCTCTTCACTCCCACCCCCAAGATGGTTTCCCCCCAAAACGCGCTTCCTTTGTTCTTAAAGGAGATCAAAATACCAATTTTCACGTCTGTAACAACTTTAGTTTTTATTAGATGTATGTATTTTCATACAATTAAGTCAATTAATTTTTCAATTATTTCACCCCCCCCCCCCAACCCTTCATTGGATTTTCCGAGAATACGTGTTTCTTTACTTTTAAAGCAGATTCCAAATATCAAATTTCACGTCTGTAACATCTTCATTTTTGAGATATCAGTAGCATAATTAAAAGAATTCAACACCTTTTCAGTCACTTTTACCCCCCCCCCCCCTCCACCCAAGTGATATTTCCGAAAACGAAAAATACACGTTTCTTTATTTTTAATAGAGATAAAAATACCATTTTTCACTTCTGTAACATGTTATGTTTTTTGAGATATACTGTAGAAATTCTCATTTTAAAATTTCACCCCTTTTTAGTTCCCCTTAAGTGGAGTTTCCAAAAACAAATCACCTATTTTCCTTTACATTTACAGGAGATTCCAAATACCCACTTTTTACGTGTGTAACATTTTACGTTTCTCAGATATTCTGTAGATATATTATTTCAAAAAATTCACCCCAATTTGTCACTCCTGTTTAACCGCCATTAATTGGATTTTCCAAAAGCAAAAAAATACGTGTTTCTTTATTTTTAAAGGAGATCCCATATACAAATGTTCAGTTCTGTAATATCTTCAGTTTCTGAGATATACAAGGTGAAGCGTAATTCGCGCACTCGGGCGTCGCAGCGCGACTCCTCACATGCCAGCAATAAAAAAATGTCTCTTACAAAATTTCGTCTTGGGAGTATATCCGGCAGAAAAACGACGTTGAAAAGTAACAATCTGGCAACACTGTAACCACATGTAGGGTAACTACCTCTGTCAGCAGAAGTTAGTCGTACTGTACAGTTGGTGCAGTGGATAGAGTTTTGGGTTAGCATGCAGGAGGTCGAGTGTTCGATCCAGGTTTGAGGCGTATGTTTTTTATTTCGTAAATGTAGTCCAGGTGGTATGGTACCTGGCATCTTAATCGTCAACAGCGATTGCAGTGGGTCCTCTAGAAACCATTTGCACTTACATACTACGATCCTAGAAATGGATGAACAATCGTTTTCATTGGTCAGCTTTGAAAGGCGCCCTTTCCACGTCGTGGGCGTGAATTTATTCGCACCACTTCATCTACTAGATGTGAAAACTGTTTTCTTTGTACCCTCCTCCAATGATCCCATAGATTAGTACCAACTATTATTCTTGCCTCGTTCAGGTCCATTACATTTCGTTTGGGCCTTACGTTACCAGTAGGCCTAGCAACGTGCTCTGCGAATAATGTCCAAACTCGGTTACAATTTGTATGTGTTATCACCATGGTCCCAATAATTCTGCCTTTCAACATTGCGTCTGGTAACCGCATGCTGTTTAGTACGTATCTCAATGCATTATTATTATTATTATTATTATTATTATTATTATTATGTTGTTGTAAATGTAGGATACATATGACCTCAGAAACGGTGTCTTACTGTATTACAGTAGGTAATGTCAGATTGAACCAGGATCGAACCATCGATCTCCTGCATGCCAACCAAAACCTCTACCCACTGCACTAACTGTACAGCACGACTAATATGTGCTGATAGAGGTAGTTACTCTACATGTGGTTACAGTGTTGCCAGATTGCCACATTTCAACGTCCCAAAAAAATTATCAGTATCACTGCGTCCGTCGTTTCCATGTATGTATGCATGTTTATTCCTCAGCCCGAAGGCTGGTTGGATCCTCAACAGCTCCGCCATCAGCTGTCAAATGGCCTAGGCATCACTGAAGAGGTGTACTAGGAAAATGAGGAGTGAGGTAGTTTCCCGTTGCTTTCCTCACTGAGCCAGAAGTTGCTATTACGTATCAGTCTGCCAAGCCCACTGAAATGCATGCACCAACTGACCCTATGAGCAACATTTTCACACCATTCATAACAGGGACTGGCTGCATAAGGAATGGCATTACTAGCATCACTCATACCTCAGTCACTTTCATCGTGTCAAAGCCAAGGATAAAGCTGAGACAGATCAATGAAAGTAACAATATTGCTCTAGTCCATACCAGAAGATATAGTGCACTGTAAACACTACGTACTGCCAGCAAAGGCATGTCGTTTCCATAACAACCCTAATCTCGCCTTCCACTGGGATGGTGAAATAATACCACGGTAGAGGATTAGATGACATCCTTCTAATACGGATGTAGCACTTCCTTTGATAGGTACTAATCTTTACAATCATACTGGGTTTCCAGAGGTGCAGAGGAGGTACGCAGCCGAGCCGAGGCTGTAAAGGTGTGCTCTGTTCACCCGGGAAGACACACCCCTCAGGATGTCAAACTATCTTAAAGAAACCAACGAAATTTCCACTTATGCAGAGGCAGGTGGCTCCAGGAAACACTTGGCCTACTCTAGAAATGAGTAACAGCTTACTTCATGCAGACAAAGGAGGCGGAACATATGATTAACCACCCTGTCTCCTGAAGTATCGAGGTCACGATTAGTAGAAGCTTTACGTTCCATTCCTCCAATGGGGCATTCATAGCTTATGCGGAGATAGCCTTACTTCCTTGCAAACTTCATTTCATCCCTAATACCTGTCGAATTCCATGACTACGCCTATCTATCAGTCTGAACTACAGAAGTGAACTGATTGTTCAGCTTCTACTGTATATTATTTTAATTATTTCTTCTTCTACTTTTTTTACAATTGGCTTAACGTCGCGCCGACCCAGACAGATCTTATGGCGATGATGGGAGAGGAATGGACTAGGAGTGGGAAGGAAGCGGCCATAGCCTTCATTAAGGTACAGCCCTAGCATTTTTCTGGTGTGAAAATGGGAAACCACGGAAAACCATCTTCAGGGCTACCGACAAAGGGGCTCGAACCCACTATCTCCCGGATGCAAGTTCATAGTTGCGTGGCCCTAACCGAAAGACCAACTCGGTATTTGTTCTCTTGATGATGATGATGATGCTTGTTGTTTAAAGGGGCCTAACATCGAAGGTCATCGGCCCCATTTTTTTCTCTTAAACAACCCAAAATTTATCTTCCGTTTTCATATAAAGTAATGTTGATATTGAGACAATATCATGAAGCCACCATTTTATGTCCTTCCTTATTGATGCTTCTGCAGATACGTTTTGGTACAACCATTCACACTGTTATATTTTGAAATCTTGATGAAATTTGTGTGCCAAAATATCATTTTATTTTTACCTAAAATATTTTACTTGTCGAATTTTCTCTCTTACGATCAATCATTTCGTCGTTGTGGCTCGAAATACCGCTATGTGACAATATTCGAGAAGAAATACAGACCCGCAATACATATATCACTTAGAACAAGAAATCATTGATATAGTTCATGCAATACAGAACTTTAGATGACAGAACCTTTCTGGTCAGAGTTCTAAGCTGAAACATAATCACATAGCGGTTTTTCTAAGTGCATATGTAGATGAGAAAAAAGGATTAAAGATGCACCGTTTTTTCATACAGTTGCTTAAAATTAGAATGCTGAAGATCATAGCATGCCATGAAGTAAATACGAATTTTGTACGTATATATGTATGTTACAAGGAATGAACTGGGGAGACTGCACTGAGTTGTACATACAGTTATGAACTGAATATGGAATTCTAGTCATGTTTTTCTTTCTCAAGGTTGTTCTGGATTGTGTGCTGCCTGCTCTCGTGGAGTGGCTCTTTCTTACTGATACATGCCTCGTGGTACAATTTCCAAAACAATGCCATCAGCTTTGCAATGGAAACTTCTTATCTGGATTGGAACACCGACTTTCCATCCGTGCATGTTTGTGAAGCCGGAAAGCTGGAGGTCAATGACAGGTATGACAATACTGACAGAACTCAAGCAATAAGAATGCTGGAGTGGGAAATGAGGTTCGAAGCCATCGCTGTTAAAGGCCATCCTGTTCGTTGTTTTCCTCAGGGTAAAAAAGAGCAAGAAACCACTCTTGCAATCACAGCTAGCCCCTTCCTATACCTATCCCCAGTTATTTGCAAATACATACACAAGACAAGACAGTACATACGCGGTAAGTTCATGAGCTGTTTACTACTATAACCCATACTCCTAAAATGAGAAAAGCAATAGCAAATATATGAGTCGTTATGAAACGTTTTAGGTTAAAGGTCGGTAGATGCAGAGTGGGCCTCGGCTGATCCGTAGTCCAACAGCTCTGCAGTCTGACCGGCCAACCGACCAGAGGAGGGGTGGCCACGTCTCTACCGTGGCTCTACGCCTCTGCATTCGGGAGACGGGACAGGGCTGGACCTCACGGCTAGCCCCAACCGTCGGCTGTCCTGTGAATGGTTTTCCGTGGTTTTGCATTCTCCTGCATTAAGGCGAATGCAGTGACAGTTCCTAGTATAGCTCACGGCTGCCAACCCTCTCACCTTCTCCTTCACCCTAACAAATCTCCCGGTCTGAGAGACGGCGTCACCGTCTAAGAGCCCCCTCCCCCCCATTTTAGTAGTAGTAGATCAGGTTAAATACACAAGAGAAGGTACTGTATATGATTTGACTCTGATGCTGTGTATTCTAGCAGTTCATTGACACACGTGAAATATATTATTATTACTACTACTACTACTACTACTACTACTACTACTAATAATAATAATAATAATAATAATAATAATAATTGTTACGGGGATACCCGTGGAGCAGAAAGAGGTGAAAGAAGGTGCTGGGGTGTATGGGTCTATCTACAATATCAACATTAATTTAAAACTTTAACTGAAGGTTGTATTTCTGCAAAAACAACAAACTCAACAAATGTTCACTTGGTGAAAATCACAATGACATCTCCCGTACAACTCCAAACAAGGGTGGAACACCCCACAATAGGGAATTTAACAATTTTGGGCTTCAAGCTCTCAATTTACAAGTTCTGAGCTACAAGCTACAAGCTCGAGTTTCCAAAATTTACAATTCAAAATGAGGAATAATTCAGTCAAGGGCGGAAATCTCCCAATTCAATAGCACTTGCTCCAAAAATTACAATCTATAGCCTTCCAGAGGCACTCCTCACTATTCCAAAAACTTACGAAAGAGCTTACATGATCTCAATTTCTTACAGCCTACTCAAGACAACATTACATCAAAATCTTACACTCTCTGGCCTCACAAGGCACGATTTACAAATGGGGTATCTAGTACCCAACCTACTGGGCCTTTGCGGAAAAAGAACAGGTTAAATAAATGGCCCGAACACAAACTGAATGGAGGCGTACACTTGCGCTCCTAAATAACGAATTAAAGTCCTACCAGGGCTCTCGGCCCGATGATACAGGGGCTAATCCCAAGCTACTGAGGTGACTCGAATGAAAGTTAATTTAATACATTATAGGAAAGAAAACAGTTATGAAATCGTAGTCAGCTAACCAAGTTGAAGGAGAGCACGAGAGGGTAACTCACTCTCTATCCCCAATTTACAGTTAAGGACTTTATGAAATTTTACATCAGTCGAACGAAAATTTACATTTAGAAAAGGTTTGTTACATACCGTAGTTAAAAATTTGGACCTTTCCCTTGGATATGTCTGCGGAGTTAACTACAGAAAACTCTGGTGGTCATTACTTAGCTGATGTTCTGTCTGCCGAAGAATGAGGCGTCCCGCCTCCTGCCTTAACACACACACACTCAGAAAAACGACGATCAATGAGACAAGGTAGCCAGAGCAGCCGCAGTTTATATACCCTCGGGGAAGGTCCGAGAGGATTCTGGACTAGTCCGGACACACCCTCTCAATTTTATTGGCAGACACAAAAGTTACACCCAAAGAACCAAAAAGAAAGCCTGTGATAGGCTGAAAAATAATTACAGAAAATTCCAATTGGCTAACTTCAAAACTGGTGGACTGAGAGATAAGTGTTACAAACCTTGAAATATATCAGAAAAACAAATGAAAGTTAATTTACTAAAGAGAACCCATGAACACAAAATTTCTTTCAAAAACAACTTCCTTTACCTTGCACCAGAGTGCATGACCATAGTTTTTTGGTAGTGACATCTGTGGAAAAGTGTCCAAACTTCTTGATGTACAGCAAAAACAAAAACAAATTAAATCCAATCAGTTTAGGAAAGTTCACAATAACAAATACTTAAAATTTCAGTAGTGACATCTTCTGATTAAAGTTCCAACTTCCTGTAGTAGCAATTTCACGTTTTGGTCGATAGAGGAGTTCATAAGGCGCTTCTTTTGAATGTGCGGCGTTGAGGTGTACCTCCCGGTACATTAATAATAACTGAACAAATAACAAATTAAAGACATGTTAAATTTCAGAATGAAGAGCTACCTAACCGGGGCTGATATGATCACATTGTTTTCTTCCTTAATTTTACAAATATCACCACGTAAAATTAAACTCTTAACATTTTTAATATTCCTTTATTTATAATATTAAGTTAATCACAATGGCACATTTTATCAGAAAATTATGAAAAATATTCATAATATGAGGCAGTATTCGCCCAATTAGCCCTTGAGGAAGCACCACTTAGCCGGTAATAAAAACAAGATCATTTAAGCCCTCATGCCATGCAAAATTCATACGTCACACGACACTCTTTCCAGATTAAATTTCACTCGCTGGCAGAGACATGAACTCGGGATGCGGCGATAGGAAGACCAACGTGAATCCCTCGGAACCACTTTGTTTTGTGGTAGTTCCAGGTGATTATTTGCTTTTACATTTCCGTTTCTTCTCTTCAGATATGTCTTTTGGAGTCTGTCTGTAACACTAATTAGGCCTATAATCATATCCATAATTTTACTTACTTAATCTCACTTTATTGCCGTAGAATTTAGCAGACGCCGAGGTGTCAGAATTTAGACTCACAGCAGTTTAATAATGTGCAAGGAACCTGTGACGCGGAGTTGTCACGTTCAAACCCCTCAAATGCCATCAACCTCAGCCGGTATGTATCCGCTGTCTTCAGAAGAGGTGGACAATGGCTGACTGCGCCATTTAGATTGACCAATGCGTACTTCTCACCTTCATTATAATTATCCATGATTCTCGATTTGCGTGAGTTTCAAGGATCACAACTGTTAATAGTGATGGGGTCACCGAAACCGAAACGGCAACTGAAATCTGGAATCTGTGAGAATATGAAAGCAAAAGAACATAATGCAAATATCTCCATTTTTCCTGTCATTAAACTAATGTTCGTGGCTGTGTAACGAAAACAATGGAAACAAAATAGTATCTAACAGCATTTAAAAGTATTAAATATATTATTAAGCTATGCACTCCCCTTTCTGACAAACTTTTCCAGTAAAGTGTTCTCTGCTCTACCTATTGGAGAACTATGTCAATTCGTTACCTGTATACATGTCGTCTACTGTTCGGTCCTTACCACAGAACAGTTGTGAGCAAACTGTTTTGTAATGTGAATCTATATATGTATATAATTGGATGTAGGTATATTTGTACTTAATAGACTCAAAAACTACTGGACCGATTTCGCTGAAATTTTCACAGTTTGTTCTTATTACATCTGAGAGGGATTATGAACTTGTTTGAACGAAATCTGATTGGTAGTTCGGCACTTAGGGGTGAAAAATGAAATAGGGTGAAATAGGGGAAGATAAGCACACCGCAAGACAAGTCTGATCAGCGGGATGCCTACCCAACAGTGTGTGTGTGAAGATTATGATATGTTGCCAAAACTACTGGCCATAAAGAAATGAAATTTTGGATGTTAAATTTATATTACGATGCAGGTCCATGCTAAAGGAGGATTTTTGGATATTCCGCCGCTAAGGGGGTGAACAGGGGAGCGAATTTTTAGAATGAGTATCTATATCTCAAAACTTAACAGTTTAAAGACGTGAATATTAGTATTTGGAATCTCATTTAAAAATACGGAAACACGTATATCTTTGTTTTCAGAAATTCCTCTTAAGGGGGGTACGGTGAAAAGAGGTTAAAAAGAGGTTGAATATTTTTTACGGGGATACTTGTATCTTAAAAAAAGAAAATGTTACAGACGTGAAATTTGGTATTTGGAATCTTCTTTAAAAATAAAGAAATGTGTATATTTTTGTTTTCGTAAAATGTACTTAGGTGGATTGGGGGTGGGGGTAGGAATGATAAAGGGGTTGAATTATTTTTATGGGGATACTTATATCTCAAAAACTGAAGATGTTTCTGACGTGGAAATAGGTATTTGGAATCTCCTTTAAGAATAAACATTGTTTTTCGACTTGAGAGGAGACTATTTCTCACACCTGCAGTTGTAAGTCGCATCTTAGCTCCAAAAGGCAATAGGACGAACGTGGTTTACAAAGACATTCTGGGGTAAATGAAACTCAATTCTTCGGTGAGTTTTTATACTTTAATGATTTTAAGATAATGTCTGAATTTGTTTTTGGAAAATCCGCTTAAAGCGAACTGAAAAAGGGGATGAATTTTTAAAATGAGCGTATCGACAGCACATCTCGTAAACTTAACATGTTACAGACGTGAACATTGGTATTTTTAATCTCTTTTAAAAACAAAGAACCACATATTTTTTGTTTCCGGAAAAATACTTAAAAGAGGGCGGTAAAAATTACTGAAAAGGGAGTGGAATTCGTTTTATGAGCATGCTGATATCTAAAAATTGATGATTTTACAGACGTGTAAATTGGTATTTGGAGTTTCCTAAAAACTAAAGAAATACGTATTTTTTTGTTTTCGGAAAATCCACTTAAGGGGGTGAAAGAATTGAAAAATTAGTTGAATTCTTTGTATGAGAATACTTATATTTCAAAAATTAAAGGTGTTGCAGACGTGAAAATTGGTATTTGGAATCTCCTTTAAAAATAAACACGATTCTTTTGTTTTCGGAAAATCCACATAGGGGGGAATAATGGAGACAATAGTTGAATTATTTTTTACGAGGATACTTGCATCTCAAAAACTTAAGATGTTATAAACGTGAAAATTGGAATTTGGAATCTCCTTTAAAAATAAAGAAAGTTGTATTTTCTTTGTTTTCGTAAAATCTACTTAGGTGGATTGGGGGTGGGACGATGAAGGGGTTGAATTATTTTTATGGGGATACTTATATCTCAAAACTAAAGATGTTACTGACATGGAAATAGGTATTTGGAATCTCCTTTAAAAATAAACATTTTTTTCGACTTGGGAGAAGACTATTTCTCACACCTGCAGTTCTAAGCCGCAACTTAGCCCCGAAAGGCAATAGGACGAACGTGGTTTACAAAGAATTTCTGGGGTAAATGAAACTCAATTCTTCGGTGAGTTTTTATACTGTAGGGATTTTCAGATAACGTCTCAGTACAGTGCCGAGGAACGATTACTTTTATCAGGTGACGAAATTCACGCGAGCGACTGCTAGTATAGTATATAATTGAAGGGAATTGTGAAATTAAAAAAACACATGGCGCAAGAGCCCGGAAGGACCATGGCCTACCAAGCGACCGCTGCTCAGCCCGAGGACATGCAGAGGTGTCGTGTGGTCGGCACGATGAATCCTCTCGGCAGTTATTCTTGGCTTTCTAGACCGGGGCCGCTATCTCACCATCAGATGGCTCCTCAGTTGTAATTGCGTAGGATGAGTGCACCTTGAACTAGCCCTCAGATCCAGGTAAAAAAATGAAATGGCTTATGGCTTTTAGTGCCAGTAGTGTCCGAGGACAAGTTCGGCTCGCCAGATGCAGGTCTTTTGATTTGACTCCCGTAGGCGACCTCCACGTCGTGGTGAGGATGAAATGATGATGAAGACGACACATACACCCAGCCCCCGTGCCAGCGAAATTAACCAATTACGGTTAAAATTCCCGACCCCGCCGGGGATCGATCCCGGAAACCCTGTGACCAAAAGTTAGCACGCTAACCATTTAGCCATGGAGCCGAGATTCAGGTAAAAAGTCCCTATCATGGCCGAGAATCGAACCGGGGCCTCCGGGTAAGAGTCATACACACTACCCCTACACTGCGGGGCCAGCGAACCATGAAATACCAATGTTAAATAATAGAAGTAAACTGGAATGAATGAGGTGAACGGACTTAGCCTATAGTTTTCCAGACAGTGATTCCAGACTTTGTCCTGCGAGCCACTGTCATAATGCTATATTCTGGAAAGTGTGTCACTGACTTGATCGACGTTAAACATGAAAATGACCATCAATAGCACCGGGAGAGAATCTGTCCTCGTCTCAGAAAACAGTGATTCACCATCATTACCTCTAGGCACCGCTTTCTCGATACCTCTTGGAGCAGGTTGTGCGCTGGTCAGGTGATAGAATGCTACCTATTGTACCCGTGATCGTAGCCCAGCTACATGTAGACTGTTATGGATAGTCTCAGCCGACACCAACACTACCTGTAATCTGTTCTGCGGTCCAATATGACTGATCGTGCGATGTAACAGTCTTCGCGCACATCTGACGTATGTGAACCTGCTGTTAGGAATCACTGACATGTGCATCATTCTCTGATCAATGAGCTGCCAACGATGCATGGTTAATACTACTCGGACATCGTGTTGTGTAATTGTCTCGACAGTACACTTATTGGTACATTAAAGAGCTCCTTCTGAGTGTAAAAATTCCGTATTTTAAAATCAATAGCAGTTAAAGGGACATTACACACATTATTATTATTATTATTATTATTATTATTATTATTATTATTATTATTACTATTATTATTATTATTATTGACTCACTGGCTGAATGATCAGCGTTGAGGCCTTCGGTTCACAGGGTCTCGGGTTCGATTCCCGGCCGGGTCGGGGATTTTAATCGTGTTTGATTAATTCTTCTGGCTCGGGGACTGGGTGTTTGTGTTTGTTCCAACGCTTTCCTCTTCATACTCAGACAAGATACTACACTACCAACCACCACAGAAACACGCAATGGTGATTACATCCCTCCATACAAGGTTGGCGTCAGGAAGGGTATCCGGTTGTAAAACAGGGCCTAATCCATATGTGCGACACAGTTCGCACCCGCGACCCCACAGGTGTGGGAAAAGCGGTAGAAGATTATTATTATTATTATTATTATTATTATTATTATTATTATTATTATTATTATTATTATTCTCTCTTTGTTCGTATTAGCCTATTAAGAACCACGTTATTTCAGTTGTCTTCGCTGGACTTTGATCTTTGCCCAGTGCTCCTTCGTCCGTTGCCAGTGTTACTCTTTTCTTTCCTCCTTCCACGTCTTTTCCGTCTTCAACTTTGTCCTTTCTTGGAAACACTGGTGGTCTTTACGTTTCCTCCTGAGTGGGTTGCGTTCTTTTATATCTTCATAAAAGTGATCTCCATTTCCTGTAGCTCCCTTTCCACCTCCTTGAACTAAGTTGGCAGGTCTTCCTGTCTTTAAAATGGTAAAGATCCGGTTCGATAATCATGTGGGTTTCATTCTTTACAAGAGGCCATAAAATGCAATTCTCCTCTTCCGCATAACATCAGAGATCTTCCGGATATGAGTATACAGCTCATGGCTATGCCGACGTTTATATTCAACTTTGTCTTTAATTGGGCCAAGATTTTCCTTAAGATCTTTCTTTAATTTCCATTTTTTCTATCAGGCCTTTCCTGTTCATAGCAAGGCAATCCGCTACATAAAAAGCGTCTGATCTTATGACAGTGCAATGATGTCTGAGTTTTGCCTTCAAGGACATGGACTTTTGTTTGTAAACGTCTTTGGTCAGTTGATGAGCCATTTCCATTTTATTCATGAGCGACGCGAAAGCTTTTTTTTTCAGAGATGTTTGGTTCTATCCACTCGCCAAGATATTTAAACTTATCTGTACATTTGATTGCCCCCTGGTTTACTTTTAGCACTCTTGGTGCTGGCTTCATGTTAGTTATGAATTGCGCTTCTTCCGCCTGTGTCTTGAGGTGATTAATTTGCTTTGTAGCCATGTCTAAAGAATCAAAAAATGTTATTATATTATTATTATTATGTTTAATGTCTGAGAAACTGCTGAAATGGTTAACTTTGTTGTTATTTTTTAATAAATAATATTCTGTATCATTACGAACCATATGACTCCTGTATCTGATTTCTGGATATTTTTCTGTTGAACCAAGCACTAGTGAAAGCAAGAATTTGGACGAAATTGAAGTTCTTAAGCAGATAGCATTCTTCAAAGGCCATGCCCCATTCGTTACGGAAGCATGTTTTGCGAATGGCAGAACTGACCCGGATCCAAACGTAGGATGTCCGAATGATGGGCTCAGAGATATTTCTCAACAGGTAAACAGCTTCCAGGATATCTATCTATCTATCTATCTATCTATCTATCTATCTATCTATCTATCTATCTATTGTAATTGTTTACTTTATTGCCTTTATACTTATTGTTATTTAACCAAGTGACATTATCCGCGGTTCGAATCCCGGTCAGTCAATAAAATCAAAGGGCACGTTCCATTGGTTAGGACTTCACCCAACTGGAGGATGATCACCATATCAAAAGTCACGTGAAATGCACTAATTTTGAAAAAGGAAAGAAAACATGCGTACTATAAAGGTTCCATCGCAAGGGCACTTAAGTGCGTACAGGCGTAGGACAAGGCAGTATATGAAAACTTCAAAATATTGTACCACACGAAGCATTTACCGCAGGGTAACAAACTCTCGCTGGATGCACTTAACGAGGGATGGCTCTCGTCTCAAATAGGAATTTCATTTACAATTTATTTATAAGCCGTGCGTACCACAGTGCTTATGATGGTGAATATCGGACTTCAAAAATGTACACGGGGATTCCCAACGAAATGCATGAAACAACATGGAGCATCAAGATAGGCATATTTGTCAAAAGCAATATCTGAACAATCCCCAGAACAACATTCTTGAGCTGAAAGATCAAATGACACTTCAATGACATTCTTGAATTCAGCAATGTGTGCGGGAGTTGGGTACCAAACTCGTAAAGTGACAAGCTTCAGTGCCATATTGAGGGGACATCCACCTCTGAAATGTATACCGGAAGACTACCACAAGTGGAAAAACATCAAAAGACCACCTAAGATATTTTTCTTGAATATCCTTTGTGGAAATATAGAAAGTAACCGAAAGTACAGGCTATACTGCTATGTGATTAGTGGAGTGTTCACAAGGACAGGCACAACATTAATAAACGAAACATTTGCGGGTGAAAACATTGAATGCATGGCCATTCCAACGAAAAAACAACCAAATACATACAGCCTTTGCATGTATATTTTCTCCGCCAGTACAGAATATATGCACGAAGGATAACAGACTCTGCATTTATTTCGATACTAAACGAGAAAATCACATTTTCATAGCTAGTTGTCTGCTCCAGTGTATCGTCGTATGCTTCAGTATTCGTGGCGTTTCAACTCACTCTCCTCGAAGATTTTAAAGAGTTATTACGGACAGAGCAAGCGGTACACAATCAAACGTCATCGCAGTCTTGTTTAGAATCGTGCGAGGGTCTGTGTACACAGTTTTACGAACAAATTTCTGTTCGAGCGGAGAGCCTTCCCTCGTTAGTACGGTACTGGACCACCCGTAGCACGGAGACGGACGGCGATGCCATCGGGCATAGAAGCATAGAGACGTCACCCTCCAAATGTGCCGTAGTTACTGCTGGCTAAAGTTCCCGTCCAATCTGGTCCTAAACGTTCTCAATGGGCAAGAGTTCTGGAAACCTTGTGGTCAAGGAAGCATATTGACATAACGAAGCAGGTCAGAAATACCCGAGCTGTGCGAGGCCGTGTATTATCCTGCTCGAAATGGGGTTGTCGCGCTGCACTAGGCAGGGAAGCACACACGGTCGTAAGATTTCCTGGACGTATCACCACGCCATCAGGTTTCCTTCAATCACCACCAGTGAAGAGCGGCAATATGAAGAAATGGCACCTCCACATCATGCCATTTCTCGTTTGGATGGTGTGCCGTTCTACAATGAAGCGTGCCAGGACGTATCGAGACTCGTATTGGGCGGTCGTCTGTATCCCGACTGAATACTACTCGTCAACACCGGACGAGGTGGCCGTGCTGTGAGCTTGCATCCGGGAGATAGTGGGTTCGAAGCCCACGGTCGGCAGCCCTGAAGATGGTTTTCCGTGCTTTCCCATTTTCACACCAGGCAAATGCTAGGGCTGTACCTTAATTAAGGCCACGCCCGCTTCCTTCCCACTCCTAGGCCTTTCCTATCCTATCGTCGCCATAAGACCTCTCTGTGTCGGTGCAACGTAAAGCAAAGTGTTGGGGTTCTACTCGTCAACAATCCGCAAGCTGCCCGTTCCTACTCGGCGATGCTCAGGTCGTAATGGTAGACGTCGTGACGACAGTTCCTGCTCTTCTAGCCACCTAGATAAAGTACGAGTGGACATAGGCGTATCCCCAGCTGTCGGGACATGTCTGTGGACAATGCGCAATCTTGCGGATACGTGACCCAAACCACGCAGCTACTTGCTCGGTATGGTACTTACTGAATTGCACCAATATCATACTGTATAGGGTTCTCCCAAATATGTGGGAAGTAATTGGGGGATGGACAGTACATATGTCTTGGGTCGATCACTTGCGAGTTACGCTTGTTTTAGTTATCTGCTGGAATGGGGAAGTGGTTCATATTTAGAATTAAGTTTGGAGTCAGGCAGGCTATTGCGGACATTGCAGTACTTCACCAGAGCCTGGAACAAGGTTCCCATCGAGTACATGCAATGCCTGGAGTGTTGAAACGTGTCCGACAGTCAATGAAGTGGCGTGTTGCGTGGATTTAGGCTCATTGTGGACATTTTGAGCACTTCAGTATCCCTGCTGGTGCACCAACGTGGTGGTAGCTACTCGCCGTAGGATTACCAATACTTCCCGTACAAAGTTGGGGAGTCTGCAACTCGTAACACTCTGCATAGTACGTTGAGCAAGACTTTACCTGGATTTGATTTTAGATATATAAATTGTGGAGAAACTAAACTAAAACAGACTTTTGAATGGTAGGATATGCAACGCATTTTACGGGGAAATACCTGTACAAAGATAGTTTATATAGGAAAGTTTTATTTCAAATTAACGATTTAATATTATATTAATAGAAATGCGACCGTCAATCTTAAACACAACTTAAACAATTGTATCTTCTTTGCGAATCGTGTCGTGGTGTTCGGTCTCTTCGTTCATTTTTAGGATTTTTTAAAATATGAAGGAGTCTTTGTGAATTCATCCTGAGTTTTTTTGTATTTTAATTTTGTATTGTTCTCTTGCCATTTCTTACATATACCTCATTTTCATTCTCTTGCCTGTTTATTTACTTTTCCTCTACTTGCTAGGGATTATAATATTCTGAATTATTAATATGACCTTTGGAATTTACAGCTTGGTTGTTTGAAATTGTGTACCCTCTAATGCATTAAATCAAAATAAATGCATTTATTGTTACAGCTTCGCACTCCGTGTTCGGATGTCTTCGTATCCTGTGCGTGGAATGACTTGTCCTTCGATTGTTGCTCTCACTTCCGGCCTCTCCAGACAGAAGTTGGTCTGTGTTACAGCATAAATAGCGTTCACAACAAGTAAGAATGCATAACTCGTGAGGTCTGGTTTTTAATGATGAGATTCAAGAGGTTTTCATTTATTTATTTAAAGTAGAGATATAAATGAAAATATGATACAAATTTTGAACTATTCACTGCAAAATTTTGCCGTTTTCCACCAGAACCATAAGACACTGTAACTGTCTAATTTCTTCCCACGCAATTGACACTCGATTTCTTCCAGTACTTGGCGATTAGGTTTTAGTCCTACCAGTGGCGTGTGCTGGGATCAAGACATGAGCTACCACGAAACTTAGGTTACCCCTTTCCGATGGTTGGTTTAGTGAACGTCAAGCCATCAGCGTTTTGAGTTCCAGCCTATAGCCAACGGAAAAGCCTGCTGTGTTTCCAAGGCTGCTTCACGAGTTACTGCCCTGGCCTCTGCCACTGCCAATACTCAACACCTGATCACTGGAGATGGTAGATGGTAGTCCGGCTTTGTGGCTAAATGGATAGAGTGCTTGCCTTTAGTCCGATGCCCGCGGTTTACTTTTCAGAATCAACCCCGTCATATGTAAATTCCCCTGGCTTGTGGACTGGGTGTTGATGATGTATTCGTCATTCATGTTATCCGCATTAAGTTACCACCAAGCCTATACAGATGCCATGCTCCATTATAATGATGATGATGATGAAGATGATTATGATGATTATTGTTATTATCAAATAAAATGTTGAATTTTACAGCGGCCTTACCCATCCTTCACCGATCCATGATCTCAGTTCGATTCCAACCAACAAGAGAGAACACTAAACCTGAAAGATTGCATTTTATTTTAGCAGATCTGCCAATAAAAAGGAAACTATATTGCTCCTATAACAGCAGCCCTGCAGTGTCTTCCTACAAGGATGTAGAAATAAACGGGAGTGAAATACCAGCACTCTGTTTTAAGTCAGAAGTATGAGGTGAGGAAGTATATACGATGAGTAAGGCATGGTTGATAGCAATGGTGATCTGACGGAACGAAGCCTAACACACCTATCCCCACGGTCCCCGCTCCTAACCGATATACAGCAGCAAGCGGCGTGTGGCGAGTCGTGGGGAATGGGGCGAGAGTCTGGGCTGCAATATCAGTCTCCGATGCCTTGTTCTCAGAAATACGCGCGATGTTTTTTCTCACTGCTTTCATGTTTTGTAAATGGAACAATGTGTCAGATAATTATAATGTGTCATTATAATGTGCTTTAGACTCCCATAATTCTCAGCTGAGGTTTAGGCTTCACTGACAGCCTCGGTAGCCCTCAGTATACGCCACTGAGTCCTACATATTATATGATAGTGTCTATGGAAGCAAAGCGGTTAACAGTATGACTTAGCCCGTTACCCATTTTCATCCATACCGTTGTCATCGCCGTTGTGGGCTAGTAATCGCTTCAGATGTGCTTTTATCCTCTCTGGGTAGGTGATGATTACAGTGACAGTTGAAAGCACAAGGCCTGTACGAAGGAGGTTTCTCCGTCCAACTCGTATAGGCCTACGTGTCATCAAAGAAATAACTTGGAGACGCGTAGTATTCTCGTGATAAAAACAATCATATTTTATTGGTTCAGTTTCTATCAGAGTTTCGTAGCTTCCGGACTGTTGGCGTCTATTGGGGTGATTTTAGCTTTGTACAATCTGACTGCGGAATGCTAGCAATAGTTGGCCTAAATATTCAGTGCCCTGCACTGCTTTGATGGTGGCGTTTACACTCTCCGTTGTATGAACTATATGTCTCTCGTATGGTCTGGACCCTTACTCCCAAGTATTTAAAATTGTTGATATTTGTCAGTGCTACGTCCTCAAGATATAGAGTATCTCTTGTTTCTAGTCTCCCGTCCTCCTGGAAGACTTGTAATATGGGGATTTATGCACAACTCGTTTTTTCGGGGCCCTATTTCAAATCTACAAATATTTGAGGAGTAATAAAATCTCTCCTAACCCATTACATATTTATTTTCTATTTCGATTTACATCAAGGGGTTTAGCTCCATAGCATCCCCGCAGGAGGGAAATTTTGCCTTCAGTTTGACGCCCAGGGTCTCTCGGTCTCTATCTGGTCATTGTAAATGCCATTTAGTGTAGTAAGATGAAAACACCTGACACTGAAATGAGGGTAATGGAATATGATTTTGATGATACGAGAGAAAATATGAGGTGTGAGAAAGTATTTTGAAATCACTAATAAAGGAGCTACTGTAGACTCCTTACTGACGCTACTTTGGTCACATGTGTGTAACTTCTTCTTCTTCTTCTTCTTCTTCTCCTTCTTCTTCTTCTCGTATCTGGTTCAAACTTGACGTGTACAATAGCAAGCGGCTTACATCGATTTGTTATTTGTTTGGAGCAAATGAACGGACATCAAGGCAAGAGCATATTAGCAGATTGATTGCTTCGATCTTGTATAGTAACACATGCGCACAAGACATCTTCATCAAGTGGTAGGAGACTCCATACTCTCACGTTAGCCTTATATCCTGATACTCTCACTCTACTGTAAGGCGAAACAAAGTTCTCTGTACTGGAAAAGAGAGCCCTCCGCCGGGGAAAATTCTTCCTTGGTTTTCAGAAGAGGATCATCCAGCTCTTTCCTCCATCTTACGGGGAGGTTTTCTTCCTGCACCCCTTTCAGGATTTTGGTTCTTGAGATGAAGCTCTTCTTTGACCTGAGCTGTCGTCTAGCTGACTGGTGACTGAATAGAGGATGACGGCGATCAGTCTCCTGTTTTATCAGCTTAGCCATCTGCGGCCACATCTACCTGGATATGTGGTGGGGGTATACAAGCAAGTGTATATAGCTTCCGGACAGGAGTTAGCCTTTTTTTTTTTTTTTTTTGCTAGTTGCTTTACCCTCCTCTGCGAACCATGTGACCTTGCCGCGGTGGGGAGGCTTGCGTGTCCCAATGATGCAGATAGCCGAGCCGCAGGTGCAACCATATCGGATGGGTATCTGTTGAGAGACCAGACTAACGAATGGTTCATCGAAACGGGGGTAGCAGCCTTTCGGTAGTTGCAAGGGCGGCAGTCTAGATGATTGACTGATACGGCCTTGTAATAATACTCAACATGGCTTAGCTGTGTTGATACTGCTACACGGCTGAAAGCAACGGGAGACTACAGCCGTAACCACCTCCCGAGGACATGCAGCTCTCTCTGTATGAAAGATGTACTGATGATGGCTTCCTCCCGGGTAAAATATTCCGGAGGTAAACTAGTCCCCCATTCGGATCTCCGGGTGGGGACTACACGAGAGGGGGCGATCATCAGGAAGATGGATACTGACATTCTGCGAGTCGGAGCGTGGAATGTTAGGAGTTTGAATCGTTGTGGTAGGTTAGAGAATCTGAAAAGGGAGATGGATAGGCTAAAGTTAGATGTAGTTGGTATAAGTGAAGTACGTTGGCAGAAAGAACAGGATTTTTGGTCAGGCGACTACCGAATTATCAACACGAAATCAAACAGGGGTAATGCAGGAGTTGGTTTAATAATGAATAAAAAAAATAGGGCAGCGGATAAGCTACTACGACCAGCATAGTGAAAGAATTATTGTCGCCAAGATAGACACCAAACCAATGCCCACCACAATAGTGCAGGTCTATATGCCTACTAGTTCAGCGGATGATGAAGAAATTGAAAGAATATATGAGGAGATAGAAGATTTAATACAATATGTCAAAGGTGACGAGAATCTAATTGTGATGGGAGACTGGAACGCAGTGGTAGGCCAAGGAAGAGAAGGTAGCACAGTAGGAGAATTTGGATTGGGACAAAGGAACGAAAGAGGAAGTCGGCTGGTTGAATTCTGCACTGACCATAATTTAGTCCTCGCCAATACTTGGTTCAAACACCACAAACGACGGCTGTATACGTGGACGAGACCTGGAGACACTGGAAGGTATCAAATAGACTTCATTATGATTAGGCAGAGATTCAGAAACCAGGTGTTGGATTGCAAAACTTTCCCAGGAGCAGACGTGGACTCTGACCACAACTTGTTGGTCATGAAATGCCATCTGAAGTTGAAGAAATTGAAGAAAGGAAAGAATGCAAAAAGATGGGATCTAGACAAGTTGAAAGAAAAGAGTGTGATGGATCGTTTCAAGGAACATGTTGCACAAGGACTAAATGAAAAGGCCGAAAGAAACACAGTAGAGGAAGAGTGGAGAGTCATGAAAAATGAAGTCAGTAGGGCTGCTGAAGAAATGTTAGGAAGGAAGAAAAGATCAACTAAGAATCAGTGGATAACTCAGGAGATACTAGACCTGATTGATGAACGACGAAAATACAAGAATGCTAGAAATGAAGAGGGCAGAAAAGAATACAGGCGATTAATGAATCAAGTGGATAGAAAGTGCAAGGTAGCTAAGGAAGAATGGCTGAAGGAGAAGTGCAAGGATGTCGAAGGCTGTATGGTCCTGGGAAAGGTAGATGCTGCATACAGGAAAATCAAGGAAACCTTTGGAGAAAGGAAATCTAGGTGCATGAATATTAAGAGCTCAGATGGAAAGCCACTTCTAGGGAAAGAAGACAAAGCAGAAAGATGGCAGGAGCATATCCAACAGTTGTATCAAGGTAACGATGTAGATAATTTCGTTCTGGAACATGAAGAGGCTGTTGATGCTGATGAAATGGGAGACCCAATTTTGAGGTCAGAGTTTGACAGAGCTGTGAGTGACCTAAATAGGAACAAGGCACCTGGAATTGATGATATTCCCTCTGAATTACTGACTGCCTTAAGAGAAACCAGCATGGTAAGGTTATTTCATTTAGTGTGCAAGATGTATGAGACAGGAGAAGTCCCATCCGATTTTCGGCAGAATGTTGTTATACCTATTCCCAAGAAAGCCGGTGCTGACAGGTGTGAAAACTACCGCACTATTAGTTTAGTATCTCATGCCTGCAAAATTTTAACACGTATTATTTACAGAAGAATGGAAAAACAAGTTGAAGCTGAGTTGGGGGAAGATCAATTTGGCTTCAGAAGAAATGTAGGAACACGTGAAGCAATCCTGACTTTACGTCTGATCTTAGAGGATCGAATCAAGAAGGACAAGCCCACGTACATGGCATTCGTAGATCTAGAAAAGGCATTCGATAATGTGGATTGAACCAGGCTGTTTATGATTCTGAAGATGATAGGGATCAAATACCGAGAACGAAGAATTATCTACAACCTGTATAAAAATCAGTCTGCAGTGATAAGAATCGAGGGCTTTGAAAAAGAAGCAGCAATCCAGAAAGGAGTGAGGCAAGGCTGCAGTTTGTCCCCTCTCCTTTTCAATGTTTACATAGAACAGGCAGTAAAGGAAATCAAAGAGAAATTTGGAAAGGGAATCACAGTCCAAGGGGAGGAAATCAAAACCTTGAGATTTGCCGATGATATTGTTATTTTATCTGAGACTGCAGAAGATCTCGAGAAGTTGCTGAATGGTATGGATGAAGTCTTAGGTAAGGAGTACAAGATGAAAATAAATAAGTCCAAAACAAAAGTAATGGAGTGCAGTCGAACGAAGGCAGGTGATGTAGGAAATATTAGATTAGGAAACGAAGTCTTAAAGGAAGTAGATGAATATTGTTACTTGGGTAGTAAAATAACCAACGATGGCAGAAGTAAGGAGGACATAAAATGCAGACTAGCACAAGCAAGGAAGAGCTTTCTTAAGAAAAGAAATTTGCTCACTTCAAACATTGATATCGGAATTAGAAAGATGTTTTTGAAGACTTTTGTGTGGAGCGTGGCATTGTATGGAAGTGAAACATGGACGATAACTAGCTCAGAAAGAAAGAGAATAGAAGCTTTTGAAATGTGGTGTTACAGAAGAATGCTGAAGGTGAGATGGATAGATCGAATCACGAATGAAGAGATACTGAATCGAATTGGTGAGAGGAGATCGATTTGGCTAAATTTGACGAGAAGAAGAGATAGAATGATAGGACACATCTTAAGACACCCAGGACTTGTTCGGTTGGTTTTTGAAGGAAGTGTAGGTGGTAAGAACGGTAGAGGTAGACCAAGGTATGAATATGACAAACAGATTAGAGCAGATGTAGGATGCAATAGTTACGTAGAAATGAAAAGGTTAGCACAGGATAGGGTCTTATGGAGGAAAGCTGCATCAAACCAGTCTATGGACTGATGACTCAAACAACAACAGTTGCTTTACGTCGCACCGACACAGCAACTTGTAGAAAAGATACCACTTCATCTACTCTAATTCTCTGTGTTCTATTTTCTATAAATTTAGGCATTCATTCAACCCCTCTTTTGTCTAGTCCAACAGTCCTCATTTTCGTCAGTAGTCTCCCATGAGCTACTCTATCAAAAGCCTTGGATAGGTCAAGTGTGGTGCAATCCATTTGACCTCCTGAATATAAAATATCTGCTATATCTTGCTGGAATCCTGCAAGTTAAACTTTACTTGAATAACCGTTCCTAAGCCCGAAGTGAACTTCTATCAAACCAGTTAGTAATTTCGCAAAAGTATCTGATATAATCAGAAAGAATACTTTATCACAGTTTACAAACAGCACATGTCAAGCTGAATGGCCTATAATTATCCGCTTTATGTTTATCACCCTTTCCCTTGTACACTGGGGCTACTATTGCAACTGTCCATTCATTTGGTACCGCTCCTTCATTCAAACAGTAATCAAATAAATATTTCAGATATGGCACTACATCCCAGCCTTTAGTATAACCCCAGAAATCTTATCAATCCAATCTGCTTTACTAGCTTTCAAATGTTGTATCTTTTAGTACATGTCTTTATTATCATAGGTACATTTCAGTAATTCACCAGTGTCAGTCGCTTCCTCTACCTTAACATTATCCGGACTCACGTAAAAATGGATGCCCTATGGCTTGACCACGATACCATCAGTCATTTGAAAACTTCAAGCGCGTTTCTTTGCTTGTTTTAACAATGATGTGTTTGTTCATAATTTATATTTACAGATACAGTTCTAGGACACCAGAGACTCTCAAGCTCATCTCCAACAGTTCCAGTGGACCAGGAAAATTGACTTTCGAGTTCCTAGTCCCCAGTGAGGTAAGTTTAATTAAGTTTCTATGAAAGGATATTCCACTTACATTGTAAGCACAGCTATGAACCATACTGTTATAAAACTTAAGTAGTGTATATCGTTGCAACAACTCACGTACATAATGGGATGGAGAGTAAGTTATCTTTTATGTAGGGTCGCCGCCATTTATTGAGTTTTTGAAACTCATCGGAAACAAGTACATTGGTTTCCATGTGCTTTCTTAGCTACTGCATAAATAGTACATAGTGTATGAATATTGAATTTTTCACGACCGCATTGTGTCTGGTTGGCCATTTTTGTTCTGTACTTAACATCTCTTCAACACGTACTAAATGTACGTAACACGACCTAATAGGTTGAGAGTCTGTTTCGAGTACATAGTGTGTTAAAATTACCTTAAAGCGTGAGGTGACAATGGTATTTATTTGTAAAATAAATAGTCTAAGTAACCAGGGCAAGGAAAGAGAGGTGACACAAATTTGAATTATTTAACGGGGAAGGATCTTAGTTCCCGTTGGTACAGTTACGTGTGAAGTTTCCGTGTAACTAACTGAAAGCGCCGTACTTTTAATGTAGGATTATACATCAATAATTAGCTTCTCAATATTGAAACAGAAGTGCTCAGAAACATTAATATCCTAATATTGAAGATCTCTGAAGCTAGTAAGGCATTATAACTTAAAAAGGAAGCTTTCGGATCTCCCGAGGACAATCATCAGAAACTTCCTGGGGTAAATATGAAAGAGACCAAAATAACTGGCGTGAAGTGCGGAATTTCAAAATCACCCACAACCCTTAAAACAAGGTTTATGAAAATAGGGCGCATGACTGTAATGTTTGCAGTCATAACGTTCCAAACCCAATATACCACTGAACTATGAGACATGTAAATGCGGAGAATACGTACATCATCCTGAATATTTTCAAATTTCACATACATAGCATACTCTACACCAGGGCCTCTCAGAGTGCATGCACAAGGTGCATGCACTGTACACGGTGCAAAAGACGACTTCGCTTGTTTGACCAGAGTGCAGACCCCCACTCCTCGATTTGGAGCAATAGCGCTGTCTCTCTCTTTCCCCACGCTGGTCTCGCTCGCTCCGCCTGTCTCCCTCTTCCTCACTTGCTCCGTAGGAATCCACATCCGAGCCGAGTTGAGCCGAGCTTAGCCGAGTAGCCCGAGACGAAGCGTTGGTCCGAGGCGAACCGAGCGGGACCGAAGCACAGTGCACGGAGCTCTTGCGCCTCGATTTGCACGCGTGAGATTTTGGGCGTTTGAGAGGCCCTGCTCTACACTGTGGTAATGTGATATGAGACTGCAGTGCTGCAAACAGAGTTGTATCTCACACCAAGAGTAAATAACGAGGGCACTGAAATCCAAGTCAGGTGCGTTGCTTGTGTCATGAACAGCGAAACTGATGTCCAACGCATTACGGAACGGAAGTGACATGTCCTGTGACCCGTATCCAGACATCTTCCACACATAACGAAGCATAAGATGATACTGTGGTGCACTCAAATGATCGTACATATATTAAAGCAATTTTAAAAACGAGGATCCTGTCATGCAGGTTGGCGGCATTCTCCTCATCATTGCGTAAAAATACAGCGTGTTCAAAATAAGACCGGCTGGAAAATATTTACAAAAGGACTTACGCGGGATTGACCCTACTTAATGAACAACACAGAAGATGCTAGAAATGGCTTTGTCTGATGAAATAAGAAACAGAGGATCCGAAAACCCAGACTCCTCTTCACTCCGAAACCACCGGCAGAACTCAACATGCGAAGGTTCGTCTGGATGCTTTAACTCATGCACAAGAGTAAATTTGTAAGGATACAGATGCAGGTAATTTTCTATAATGATTAGAAACAACGACCTCTGAACACCCATTTGCACAAATAAACGGCGTAGAGATTTCGTCGGATTTTGTTCCAGGCTTTCCTTAATTCGAGCAGTACTTTCTGGTGTTCGAACTCTCTTTGGATAGTTACGGTTTTTATTCGCTACAGAGCCAGTTTTACGCCATTTTGCCACTAAGTTTTACATTGCAGACTCTTGCGCAAACAGTTCAGCACAGGTTTTCCACGAATCGTGCTTCTCCACGAATCATGCTTCGCATAACACTCGACAATGAACACGCGCTGTTTTACCGTGGGCACCATTTTGTGTTGCATTCAACTGGCCACTAAACACATCTACTTCTCTCACTCGCTCACACGTAATTGCACAGCCACGTACTCGGAACAGAGCAAGAGCATGCGAGAGATGCGCACGCGCAGACATATGACAGCAACCAATCATTGTTTCCAGCATTTCCTGTGATGGGAGCAAGGGTCAATTCCGCGTCAGTCTTACAAATATTTTCCGGCCCAGTTTTATTTTGCCCATCCCGTATAATCTCCCAGCGTCGTGTAAATAATTTGTACGAGCGAAAGAAATAGCCGTCAAGAGGTTGACATTATTTTGTAGATTTAGGTGGTATAATTTTTATGTGCAAATTTAAATCCTTGTATCTGAAGGTTTAGGTCGACGAACCTGTGTCGGTTTGACCAGATTACGACAGAAACAATGCTCCCATTAGATTCAGTTCCAGAACTTTACGCATCCATGGGAATACGAGACCTGTTGAGATCTTACCATTGGTGCTGCAGTAACATGTTCTGATTGACTGATTCACGAGCCGAAACCACTGAATCTGTTAATATGAAATATGGTCAGTAGTTCAATGTTATAATGTAGAGACTCACTAAGAAGAGATTTTACAAAATTCAAACCCTAAAGGAGTTAAAATTTCATATGGATAAATACTTTTAAAGGGCCTCCGTGGCTCAGACGGCAGCGCGTCGGCCTCTCACCGCTGGATACCGTGGTTCAAATCCCGGTCACTCCGTGTGAGATTTGTGCTGGACAAAGCGGAGGCGGGACAGGTTTTTCTCCGGGTACTCCGGTTTTCCCTGTCATCTTTCATTCCAGCAACACTCTCCATTCGCATTTCATAGCATCTATCATTCATTAATAAAATCACTTTGGGAGTGGCGACCCCATCGTACTAACAGCCTATATATGGTTCATTCATTCCATCCCTGACCAGGTCAATGACTGGAAAACAGGTTGTAGGTTTTCATTTTCATTTTCAAATACTTTTAAAACGTTATTGACTTAAATCGTGATAAAAGTAACTCCAAAATGTAAATAATTAAACATGCATTTTTAAATGAACCCCTAACAGGGTAAAAGAAGGTATAAACGTTTCTATTGGAGAGAAATATTTTCGGTCGGATTTTTTTTTTTGCTAATTGCTTTACGTCACACCGACACGGTATGTCTTATGGCGACGATGGGACAGGAAAGGGCTAGGAGTGGGAAGGAAGCGGCCGTGTCCTTGATTAAGGTACCGAACCAGCATTTGCCTGGTGTGAAAATGGGAAACCACGGAAAACCATTTTCAGGGCTACCGGCAGTGGAGTTCAAACCTACTATCTCCCGAATACTGGATACTGGCCGCACTTAAGGGACTGCAGCTATCGAGCTCGGTGGTTGGATTTTCCTTAATTGGGCATAAATAATCTGCAACACAAATGGTGAGGCACATATTTTAGCATTTCCAAAAATTCAACCCCCAAGGGGTTTATAAATAGAAAGTCCATGGAATATGAACGAAAAGTCCATGGAATTGTTGTGTGAGCGTGCCTAGCATTTAATGATCTTCCGTAATGGTATACATTTAATATTTTAATCCTAACCGCTGGATGAAAGACATATTTTTCTCGCGAACATGAAATGCTATAACTGTGAAATTTAACCCTATTTTAACCTAACAACGGTTAAGTTAACCACCGCATGGTTGAAATGTGCGTTAGTCAGTAGCTTCCTCCTATGTTCATAACTTCTTCCTTTTGTGAAGTGGAAACTCGCTCAGAAGATAATAATGTTATTGGCTTAATGTCCCACTAACTACTTTTACCGTTTTCGTAGACGCCGAGGTGCCATAATTTAGTTCCGCAGGAGTACTTTTACGTGCCAGTAAATCTATCGACACGAGGCTGACGTATTTGGGCACCTTCAAATACCATCGAACTGAGCCAGGTTCGAACTTGCCAAGCTGGGGTCGGAAGGCCAGCGCCTCAACCGTCTTAGCCACTCAGCCCGGCTCGCTAAGAACAGCTTTGTCTCGGCTGCTTTGGGTCGTCGGGCGGGGGTGAATTGTGGGGGATGGCCTTGAGGCGTATCACAAGCGCTACAACCCCAGAAGGGCATGCACATCTAGGGCGGCGGTGGCGGCAAAGAAGTTTTCATTCCCCACCCGAAGGGCTGGGCGGGCCCCTTAGATCGTAACGCGATCTCTCGGGCCAGGAGCAGTGAAGAGAACAGTGTGATGCATGTAGATGTAGGAGATGGGTAAGTGATGTGAAGATTATGGAGGGTGTTATGGTGGGGCCTCTTGGCTGGGGGAAATGACTGTAGAGGAGGTTTACACCAGAGTGTCGAGAAGGAAGTTGCGTGGAAGGGTACGGTGATGAAGTGTTGAAGCGACGTGGTAAAGGACAGTTATGAGGTGTTGGAGATGTGCAAGGGTAGGCGGTGGTGGGATGGAGATATGAGCAAAGGAAGAAGGTGGACGGACATGGAAAGAACGCGGTAAACTGGGATAAACAGGCTGGGTATGGTGACGAGATGTGTAAGGGGGATAGCTAAGGCGGGGAGGTGAGCGAGAAGGTTCGACGGTATGACGACGGCCGTAGAGAAGTGCACCGTTGGAGATCAGGTGGGCGAAGGCTGCTGCACTAGGAAGTCGGATTAAGTATGTCGGACTGGTGGAGTTGTAGATGCGGAACGCCCTCTTGACGGGTATGGCTTGAAGGTGGATTTGTTCTTGAACGTCGGTTGCCGGGATGAGTGGGCTTACGCCGCGGACAACGCAACTGAAGACTTCAGGTGTGTCGGATGTGGCTGACGGTGATGAATGATGTCTGGTGGTTGCTGCTGGTACGCGGGGCAGACGTGGATGGCGTAGACGGGCGGGTGAAGTAGTGGGGAGGAATACGTATTAGCCGTAGTGGATCAACAGGACGTAGCGGGGGAAGGGAGGTTGATAGAATAGGCGATACATGGGACGACGTTACACTTGTGATGGCGAGGGAGGAGAAGGTGTGAGCAGGGGTCGCATAGGTAGTGGTGATGGTGGTGGTCGTCATGGTGGTTAATCGTAGGGAGGCTGACATTCAACGAGGAGTCTGCTTATATGCTTGATTCAGGTTGGCGGGCGCTGGTATTAGAGATGTGGAGCCACCCGGCCGATCAAAAGAACTGGGGATGCTGCTGCGAAAATCGAGGATGTCTGCTTTAGCGAGGTCGACGTGTTGTGGCGCACTTCTAGGGCCAAATCTGCTGGATGTGGTAATTCCATGTTCATGACTTCATTTGTATTCTGTACGTATTAAAATGTCTGAGTACTTATGTATATTAATGGTTCATGGTGAGGGTTACTGTAGTCACGTCCTAGTTCGTGAAACATGGGCAACGGCTGAGTGTCTTAGTAAGTGGTCTTGAGAGTCGGGATACCAGTTGCAATGAAATGGGAGTGAGCATCTCGGACATATACTGAATCGTGGCCCTCTTTGTGCTCAGACGGCTAGGACAATACAATCCATCGGTGGTCCCTAACCCGTTAGAGGAGAGATCCTCAGTTGGACTGTGTTTAAGTAGGGTAGCATCCTGCTTCATGAATTTACCGACCTCAGAACATTTTAAGCAAGCCTAGGATCTATGGGAGTAACGGAATCCCACTCCAATTTGACAGACGAGGGATTCCTTGGAAAAAACTTGGCGAACGAAATGGAATTCGATGGGGAACTATCAACATTAATGGGGCTTATGGAAGAAAGAAAGTAGAAATGGCTGAGTCAGCAAAGAGGATGCATCTGGATGTGCTAGGAGCAAGTGATATTCGGGTAAGGGAAGATAACGATTAAGAGATAGATTATAAATTGTACTTGACGGGTGTTAAACAGGGAAGGGCAGAGTATGAGGAAGGGCTGTTTATTAGGAATACCATTGCACGCAACATAGCTTCTGTTAGACACGTAAATGAGCGAATGATATGGGTAGATTTGGCAGTTGGAGGAATTAGGATGGGAATTGTCTCAGTGTATTCACCGCGTGAGGGTGCAGATGAGAATGAAGTTGACAAGTTTTATGAACCATTGAGTGACATCGTGGTCAGGGTCAACAGCAAGGATAGGATAGTGCTAATGGGCAATTTCAATGCGAGAGTTGGAAATAAAACTGAAGGATACGAACGGGTGATTGGTAAATGTGGGGAAGATATGGAAGCTGATGGGAATGGGAAGCATTTGCTGGACTTCTGTGCTAGTATGTGTTTAGCAGTTACGAACACATTCGTCAAGCGTAAGGCTATTCACCGCTACACGTGGGAGGCTAGGGGTACCAGATCCATAATAGACTATATCTTAACCGACTTCGAATTCAGGAAGTCTATTAGGAATGAACGAGTTTTTCGGGGATTTTTCGATGATACAGACCACTATCTGATCTGTAGTGAACTAAGTATCTGTAGGCCTAGGCTAGAGAAAGTGAAATCTGTCTGCAAACGAAGAAGGGTAGAAAATCTCCATGACGATGAAATTAGACAGAAGTACATGGATATGATTAGTGAGAAGTTTCAAACAGTAGACAGTAAGCAGGTTCAGGATATAGAAAGTGAATGGGTGGCATACAGGGATGCTGTAGTAGAAACGGAAAGGGAATGCCTAGGAACAACTGCGTGTGAAGATGGGAAAAATGGAAATTCTTGGTGGAATGAAGCAGTGAGAGCAGCTTTTAAACATAAAAAGAAGGCTTATCAGGACTGGCTCCAAACAAGGGCTGATTAAGACAAGGAATTGTACGTAGATGAAAGAAACAGAGCGAAACAAATAGTTGTTGAATCTAAAAAGAAGTCGTGGGAAGATTTTGGTAATAACCTGGAAAGGCTAGATCAAGCAGCAAGGAAACCTATCTGGACAGTAATAAAGAATCTTAGGAGGGGAGGGAAAAAGTAAATGAACAGTGTTTTGGCTAATGCAGGCGAACTAATATTAGATTCCAGGGGATCTCAGGAGAGGTGGAGGGAATATTTTGAACATCTTCTCAACGTAAAGGAAATCTTCCTGGTGGTGTTGGGAACAGTCAAGCTCATGGGGAAGAGGAGAATGATGTTGGGGAAATTACGCTTGAGGAAGTGGAAACGATGGTAGATAAACTCTATTTTCGTAAAGCAGTAGGAATAGATGAAATTAGACCTGAAATGGTGAAGTATGGTGGGAAGGCAGGGATGAAATAGCTTCATAGAATAGTAAGATTAGCATGGAGTGTTGGTAAGGTACCTTCAGATTGGACAAAAGCAGTAATTGCACCTATCAATAAGCAAGGGAAAGGGAAGGATTTCAACAATTATCGAGGTATCCCATTGATTAGTATACCAGGCGAAGTATTCACTGGCATCTTGGAATAGAGGGCGTGATCAGTGGTTGAGAGGAAGTTGGATGAAAACCAGTGTGGTTTCAGATCGCAGAGGGGCTGTCAGGATCAGATTTTTAGTATGCGCCTGGTAATTGAAAAATGCTACCAGTGGAGTAGACAGTTATGTTTCGCAGATCTAGAGAAAGCATATGACAGGGTACTGAGGGAAAAGATGTTCGCCATACTGGGGGAGTATGGAATTAAAGGTAGATTATTAAAATTAATGAAAGACATTATTTTTGACAATTTGCCTTCTGTGAGAATCGATGGTAGAATGAGTTCTTGGTTCAGGGTACTTAGAGGGATTAGACAAGTCTGTAATCTTTCACCTTTGCGGTTCTTAGTTTACATGGATCATCTGCTGAAAGGTATAATGTGGCAGGAAGTGATTCAGTTAGGTGGAAATGTTGTAAGCAGTCTGACCTATGCTGACGACTTGGTCTTAATGGCAGATTGTGGCAAAAACCTGTAGTCTAATATCTTGGAACTTGAAAATAAGTGCGATGAGTATTGTATGAAAATTAGCATTTCAAATAATAAATTGATGTCAGTAGGTAAGAAATTCACCAGAATTGAATGTCAGCTTGGTGATACAAAGCTGGAACAGGTAGATAATTCCAAGTATTTAGGTTGTGTGTTCTTCCAGGATGGTAATATAGTAAGTGAGATTTAATCAAGGTGTAGTAAAGCTAATGCAGTGAGCTCACAGTTGCGATCAGCAGTATTCTGTAAGAAGGAAGTCAGTCCCGGACGAAACTGTATTTACATCGGTCTGTTTTCAGACCAACTTTGCTTTACCGGAGCGAAAGATGGGTGGACTCAGGATATCTTATTCATAAGTTAGAAGTAAGAGACATGAAAGTAGCGAGAATGATTGCTGGTACAAACAGGTGGGAACAATGGCAGGAGGGTACTCGGAATGAGGAGATAAAGGCTAAGTTTGGAATGAAATCTTTGGATGAAGCTGTACGCATAAACGGGCTTCGGTGGTGGGGTCATGTGAGACGAATGGAGGAGGATAGGTTACCTAGGAGAATAATGGACTCTCGATGACGATTAGACTCAGTTTCTAACTATTTAAAGATAAGAGGCATAGAAGTAAATGAGGACACGGCACTAGTTGCAAATAGATGATTGTGGCGACGTTTAGTAAATTCACAGAGGCTTGCAGACTGAACGCTGAAAGTAACGGTCTATAATGATAATGTATGTATTATGTATATTAAATTGATAGTATTTTCAGCATTCTAACAAAATAAAAATTAGTATGTTTGTTGAAATGTTGAATATAAATGGCGCAATCACACTCCACACCATCGTTCAAAATATTTGTGAATGAGTTTGCGAGTTTCGGGCAATATGCTTTGTTTTATATGACTGCAAGTCATGGCCCGATGAGGTATGTAAAGGGAGAGTGGCTCACGTGGTGAGTCACTAGGAAGATTCTTCACCATGATGTCACTTGATAATGATGGAAATAATTACAGCAATGCCATCGACTACTTCACTGGTACAGAACAGGAAAGGAATTATCCACCTTTCAATACAAAATTGTCCGGCTCCATGGCTAAATGATTAGCGTGCTGGCCTTTGGTCACAGTTGTCCCGGGTTCGATTCCCAGCAGTGTCGGGAATTTTAACCATAATTGGTTAATTCCCCTGGCACGGGGACTCGGTGTATGTCCACGGCCGCTTCCTTCACATTCCTAGGCCTTTCACCGAGCTCGATAGCTGTAGTCGCTTAAGTGCGGCCAGTATCCAGTAATCGTGAGATAGTGGGTTCGAGCCCCACTCTCGGCAGCCCTGAAGATGGTTTTCCGTGGTTTCCCATTTTCACACCAGGCAAATGCTGGGGCCACGGCCTCTTCCTTCCCATTCTTAGGCCTTTCCTGTCCCATCGTCGCTATAAGACCTATCTGTGTCGGTGCGACGTAAAGCAAATAGCAAAAAAATACTAAATACACAGAACTTAAAAACATTTTAAATTACTATATGAGAACCGATAAAAGCTTTGTCAAGTTTCATTAATGTTAACTGGTTTGTGAAATTCCCACATGAATGGTTGTCATAAAAAGCACACTCGTTGTCGCATTTGATCACTGCATGTATACCCAGCTTATTACTGAGGTTCCAATGTTCAGTTCTACCGTGGTTTGTCTTCTTGAATTAATATAAGTGTATGCGAGGAGTTGATAAAACTACTGTTGGTACTTTGGATTAGAAACAATGTATTCCGATATATGGCTGTAATATGTATCCAGGGGTTTCTAATTGAAGTGAGAGGTTGGATAGGTCCAACAGTATTCTCCTGACCATGTCATTACTTAGTAATAATTAGTAATTTTGTACTGAAAGGTGGATAATTCCTCTCCTATTCTCATGAATACTGTGTCAATACGGATCAAATATGAAGTTTCTTACATACGATACTTCACTGATATGTTGCTATTTCATACTTACGCAGTTTTAAGAGAGTTGTAGACAGCAAGACAAATCGCTCATCCCGGGGGGAAAACCAGACTAGTAAACTTTTTTCAGTTTTTAAATTTTTGCAGTAACCTAGTAAGGTCAATGCTCTCTATCCTTTGACACTAACAAGATAAGTCATTTCTTCATAATAGTGAAGAAATAGCCTAATATTCCTTCCAGATTATTGAAGAATACAAAACAGTCCCCAGTAAGAACCAGATAAGTTGTGTTAACTTGTTAATATTTTGAATGTTGTTAATAAAAGTTCCTTCAACCAGATAAGTCAGTTTGTCTTATGCGTAATGCATTTTATGTGATTATTGTGGACGTGGATATTATCTTGTAAATGAATTATTGACAGCGAATTTACACAGCTGCTTCTGTTAAAGAGAACTATTAAATCTTACTAACTAATAATGCACAAATGTGATTTATACGCTTCGGTTTTTACTGTTCCACATAAGAAAATAATGCCTGGTCGATAGAGGACAAGTCATTTTCGTTCACGATACAAAGCAGATCCTTCATTAATATTTTGAATTAAACGAAATCTAACCAAAACTATTATTTAAAAGCTGTTTCAGATAACGGAGAATGGTATGACAACATTTGGTGAATCAGTAATTTCGTATTGTTTAAAAACAAGAAATTGCTTCGCCTGAGAATTTTAACTTTTTGAACTATCTTGTTATTGCCTGGGATACGGGAAATAGACATTATAATAAGCTTATGGGCTTATGCCGTGTTAAGAAAACACGGTGAAATTCCTTGCATTTCGCAGAGAAATTTGCTCCGCATCTTCAGAAGAAAGTTTCGTCTGTTCACGTGCAGGACTTCTCTAATAATGAAGGTTTGAATTTAAGAATGCCTACAATCTACATATTAGAAGCCAGACAAATTTTTTTGCAATTTTCTAGGTCTATCTCAGTGGAGAGCTGTATGAGAATTTGGTGTAGGAGATAACCCTGTAAAGAGACTACATTTTGGTTTTATGCAAAACCTAACTCACTGACATTTTGATGCTTATTTTTTTCACTCTATTAGAAAGAAAGAACAGCTGATACAATCTGCTAATAAATACCAACAAAAAATCCTAAGGAGGTCACCAAACAGAAACATCATCAGGAGGTAAACAGAGCAGCAGCAGCTAATTACCAGCAAAATTATCAGGAGTTTCACAGAGCAGACGTTCGTAGACATGAGTACAATAATCCAGGAGGATGATCAGAAAGGCAGGCAATCGCTTCTACGGAATATTAAAGCTTTTTCTGTGCTGAAATATAACTCAGTATAACGTAAGAAACCGATAAAACTGTATTCCTGGGCACTATGTGTCGTAGATGTGTATACTGTATCGCCCTTAAGTTTAAAGAAGAGACACGTGGTACGTGCTGTAGCGCCGGTAAAGTGCAGCTTCCGACATTTTTTGCCTCTTCCTGAGCCGCTCTATAGTATGATTGTGGGTCTGAATCTTGAGCACAAACATTTCATGGACCACATTAGAAAATGCAATTGCTACTTTCAAATTACTTCTTTTGGAGCGAAACAAGTTATGAAAGATGGGTGTATGCCAACTTAGAAAGTGCAGTGTCAGGCGTAGTCTGCAAAGGGAATTTGTTTGGGGAATTGCATTGTTTTATGTATTCTGTCGAATGGAAAATGTGTGATTTGCTTTATACACACATTTTGTTATGCTTACAACAACGCATTTCCCCAGAAAAATTAGATGATATTTTCGCGGAGATACAAGACTCTACGAATGATCCTCTCCTTCATGAGATTATCAAGGCCAGTATGATCCACGGGCCTTGCGGTAACTTAAATAACATAAAAGAAACCCGCAGTATCGACGAAGAGTTCCAGGAGATGGGGGTTTCACTGTTGAAATCAATGGTGTGACCATGGATAGTGCCATATAACCCTGTGCTTTCACGTACTTTCGGTGATCACATTAACATGGAGTGCTGTAATGCTGTAAACTCTATTAAATACATACCATACGTAAATATTTTAATAAAGGGAGTGATCCGGTAACATTTAGTCTTGAAAATGAAAAGGATGAAGTCAAAATCCATTTAAGTAGTCTATACAGTAGCAGCTCTGAGGCTGTATAGAGATTTCGGCTTTTCCTATCCATGAGAGGTTCCCGACAGTCTTCCATCTTACTGTGCATTTAGAAAATGATCAGCGTGTCTATTTTAACCCAAACGGCTCCAGTAACTTGACAAATATGATAATATATACACCAAGAGTGTCTCTTTTAGCATTTTTTGACTTACGCAAAAACAGATGATTTTGCAAGAACACTTCTCTATCTTGAGGTTCCTTCTTACTATGTACGGAATAATAATAGATTTAGAGAAAAAACGTGGAAATGACGTCAATGGCTGGTCGGGAGTAAAGAAATACCAGGCTTTTTGCAGAGTATATACCATCCACCCTCGCAAGTTACTGAATGTTAACAGCGATGTTATAAAAATAAACTATTAGAACGCACCCTACAACTTATAAAATTGTTGGAAAATTCGAATTAGGGTACACTAATATTCAGAGATTACAGTGTATTTCTAGACATTGCGCGTATTGTGTAGGTAGTAGATTAGTCTATAATTGCTCTGAATAAGAAAAAAATCGTCTTGTACATTAAATGAAAATAGCAATACTACACTTTTCTATAGTAACATTCGCACAGTTTCCACCCCACTCAACGAGTGCGTGTTCTACTTTCTTTAGAAACATTATTATTATTATTATTATTATTATTATTATTATTATTATTATTATTATTATTATTATTATTATTATTATTATTATTATTATTATTAAAGCCAGCCCCGCGGTCGAGAGGTAGCGTTCCAGCTTCACACTCGGAGGCCCCGGGTTCGACTCCCGGCCTGGTCAGGTTTTTTTTAACCGTATCTGAGGGCTGATTCGAGATCCACTCAGTCTAGGTGATTACAGTTGAGTAGCTATTTGACGATGAAATGGCGACTCCGGACTGGAAAGCCAAGAGTAACGACCGAGAGGATTCGTCGCACTGACAAAATGCTTAACCTCGTAATCTTCAGGTCTTCGGGTTGTTCAGCGGTCGCTTGGTAGGCCAAGGCCAGCGAGTTCTATGGGGGTTTTATTATTATTGTAATAATAATAATGTTATTTGCTTTACGTCCCACTAACTACTTTTACGGTCTTCGGAGACGCCGAGGTGCCGGAATTTAGTCCCGGGGGAGTTCTTTTACGTGCCAGTAAATCTACCGACACGAGGCTGTCGTATTTGAGCACCTTCAAATACCACCGGACTGAGCCAGGATCGAACCTGCCAAGTTGGGGTTAGAAGGCCAACGCCTTAACCGTCTGAGCCACTCAACCCGGCTATTATTATTGTTGTTATTATAGTTCATTAGCTGAATGCTCAATTCTCTGGCCTTCGGTTCAGATAGCCCTAGGTTTGATTCCCGGATGTCTGGTGATTTTTACTGCGTATAGTTAACTCTTCTGGCTAGGGGACTGCGCGTTTGTCTTCTCTTCATTTAAATACAACACACCACACTACCAACCGCTGTAGAAAAAAATAGTTAATGTTGCCTTAAAGCTAAGCCTCTTGTGCTTTATGGCGTTGCATACTGTCCCGCGTACTTCAATTCTGAAGAACGTTTCCAGTTGACACGCCACTTCATTCGCATACTGTGATGCACCAGAAATGCGTCTGCAGAAAGCCTGAAACATGTACTCTCGTCTGACAATGCGCCACGCTTGTTACGCAATGATCTTAGCGTGGGACGATATGTGTAACTTACTTTTTGAAGTCCTTACATATTTCACAAGTTCCTGTATGACTTAAACCTCAGCTATAAAATTTTGCATGTGGAACGGGATATTAAAACTTTTAAGAACTGAAGCTCTTGAATTGTCTTCTGCAATCTACTAATATATACTTTCTTCAGATCTATGTTCTTGCCAGACAAGATGTACCCTTGATTACTACCACCCCGATGGGGAAGCAGCTGGTGAAACCTGGCTTGAGACTCCGACACCAAGTGGCCGTCCAGGATGTACATAACGATCCTGGAGTGCGAGATCTCTCAGAGAAGCAGCGGAAGTGTCGCTTCCCAGACGAAGGTGGTCTCAGGGTGTACCCCTACTATTCCTACACGGGCTGTATAGCTGATTGCCGCAAAGAAGCCCAGATACGTTTGTGTAACTGCTGTAGTCATCACACTCCAAACGCAGGTAAAATTGCACATGTTCTTATAAAGATTCGATCTCAGCGAGTATTGGATATTTATTGTTTACCATGAGAGAGAGATCAAAAACACTATGTGGACTGAGCAAATTATGAAGTCCATGGGATATCCATAACATTAAATATAACACATACAGAAGCCGCCCCAAACGTCCACACATGCAGCGATTCTGGTATGTTACCAGCTGTACGAATGCTAAATGTTTCTCTTGGGCAAGGTACCCCACGCTCGCTGTACTTCTTGGCGTAGCTGGGTGATTGCCGTTGCCGAGGCTGCGCTGGACGTCCGGCACCATCGCATCATGTCCCATACACGCTCGACGGGGCTGAGGTCTGGAGATGAAGCGGGCCAGGGTAGCAGGCGTACACCATGTAGAGCACTCTATGTTGCCCTAGTGACATAACGATTCATGTTATCATGCTGGAAGATTGGTTGCTGCATTGTGTCGAGATATGGTCGAAGGACAGGACTGACAATGTCACAAATGTACGTCATGTTCTCCTGAATGAATACCAGAGGTATAATGGCATGTGGCCTCCGCAGAGGCCCGGTGCAGGTCTTTTGAGTTGATGCCATATAGGCGACTTGCGCGTCTATGAGTATGAGGCCCTACCTGTGACGTATTCTAATGATGACGACACACACACCCAGCCCCGAGCCATCGGAATTAACCAATGAAGGTTAAAATCCCCGGGCCGGCCGGGAATGGAACCGGGACCTTCTGGACAAAAGGCCAGCACGCTAACCATTTAGCCATGGAGCCGGACAATACCAGAGGTGATCGGCATGTATAGTTTATGGCCCTCCATACCGCAATCCCAGGTGTGGATTAGGTATGGCGAGATCGAATACACGATGGACTGTTCTACTCGCCGGCACGTCTACAAACGCGAACACGGTCATACATTTGTTCACGGCAGGAACACCACTGTTCTCCATTCGCCTCTTTTAAATCACTCTCTCCGGACACCACCGGAGACGTTCATGACGATGAGCAGGTGCCAGAGGAACACAAGAACGGAAACCTACCTAGAACAATCTATTGTTTGTTGTTAGTGCACACACATGGAGGCCACAGTTGTTCTCATTGGACTAGTGATGGGACATTCGATTCATTTTACTGAATCGATTCATTTGATTCCGTTCACGTTACTGAATCGATACAGTGTTCCGATTCACGGCTCATTGGTCACCGCTCCTACTGCATCTGTGTAGTATGTGCTGGTAAGACAGCAGCAACAGCATTCAGTGCTCGCAGCTGCCATCTGGTCTTCATACTATGAACTCCTTTCTTAGAAAAAATGCTAGTTACTCTAATACATCGAAGGTTTACGGCGACGCAGGGTGGGAAAGGTTAGGAAGGTAGCAGCCATGGCCTGAATTAAGGTACAGTCCCAGCATTTCCTGGTGTGAAAATGGGGAAACTACGGAAAAACCATCTTAACGGCTGCCGACGGTGGGATTCGAACCTACCATCCCCCGAATGCAAGCGCATAGCCACGCGATATTAACCGCACGACAACTCGCTCAGTCTTTTTTTAAAAAAGTATTTTTCTATCAGCTGAGGATTTTTTAAATCGTCATATTTTGTATAGGCTACCCGAGATGTACAGTAGCCCGCTGGTTTTCTGATTCAACATACTGTTATTGCGTCTGTCCACATATGATTGAAGTCTTGTGCAAAGATGTGACATATGAACTGAGAGAATACTGAGCCGTTCTTCCCAATATAAAACAGGTACTTTTGAGTGGTCATGACTCATGAGCATGACTCATAGTCATAGGGCAGGCTAGAGTCGAGTTTAACTGTCAAATGTCAACTAAGTTTTAATATTAAGATTCACTAAACTAATAAATAGTATAACTAATAGCCTACCTACTTACTAGCTACTTCAGAATTATGTTGTGACTACCTTTTTAACACTGCAAATAAATCCATCTATTATTTAAACCTCCCTGTAAGAACAGGACAGTGAATGCAAATGGGTATTATTTTCAAATGAGCTGAGCTCGAGAGTCCATTATAGCATACGATTCTTTCAGTCTAGCATGGCTCACTGTATGTCTCGCTGCAGCGGATGCTCGGCTCTCCGCGTGTCCAGTGAGCCGATAAGGAGCCGTGTGTATCATGTGTCTCACTGAGCCGCGCTCGTTCACGATTCTTTCGATGTGCCGTGATTCACTGTATGCCTCGTGCAGCGGAAGCTCGGCTCTCCGCGTGTCCAGTGAGCCGATAAGGAGCCGTGTGTGTCATGTGTCTCACTGAGCCGCGCTCGTTCACGATTCTTTCGATGTGCCATGATACACTGTCTCGCTGCAGCGGAAGCTCGGCTCCCCGTCAACGTCCAGTGAGTGCGCCACTCAGCACTGTCCGCTGGGAGTAAGCTGAATCGTGTGCCGTGAGCTCGCCTTTCCTGTGAATCGATTCACTCGGACACTTGAATGAATCGATACACTGCTTCGAATCATGCATTCAGTAGCCAACACTACATTGGACGTGTGGTTACTGTTCTGTTAGCCAGGGCAGTCTGAATGTTCCATATGTCCTAGCACTCATCAGGGGATCCATGTGGGGTAGGCTGCTGATGGGAAGCCTCTGTCTCCCATCTTCTTCACCACCGATAGTATACCTACACGTCACGCCCCATGTGACTGAACGTCCAGCCATCCTCTGGGAATGCCACTATACGGCCACCCTCGAAGTCACTTAATTGATCAGTTAGTGCTCGCCGTCATCTTCCATTCGTTGCGTACACACACGGTGATACACATGCAATGGAATCGCATAGCCAACTGCACTTATGTTGCCAGATGACCTGCGATAAGACATTTTAACTAATGGCAGCAGATATGTGCAGGCGAGAGGTGCCCTTTAACCTACGCTCAAAGTGCCCTCTACACACGAACGGCTTATGTTGAAAATACGTTTGGATTGGAGATGTTTACTAGATGTTATTCGGTGCATTTCCACTAATGTAGTAATCAATATAAGGATAATGAAAGAAACCCCTCATTCAAGTGGGGGAGGAACATTAATCAGAATATTTTCTCTGCCTAATTCAAAGTTGTTTGGAATATGAACTTCTGTGCGGTTTGTCAAAAGGAGTATATAAGTATCTAAGTATGTAAATTAATTAGTTTCATGACCGATGGTTTCTATTTTATTAACTGTAATTAAAACATATGAAACCGTGTGTTAATGCCCTTCTCTGCATGGCTTGCACGATAATTTATTTGGTAACATTAGTTATAGAGACTGAAAGAAATTTCACCACACTTCGTAAACGGTAAATAAATAATCTCGTTGGAGAACGTTTTATCCTATAAGTACGGCCATCCACAGAAAATGAGTCATTTTATGGAGATGGTGGTTTTGAACCCTACCGACAACAGCCTGGGTTAGGATTACACCTAACTGTCGGAGTCACTACATCCCCTGTCCAAGCAATTCTTTATCTCAGCTTCACTGAAAACCCATCTGTCTTAGTGTGATGTTAAGCAATTAGCAACGAAGAATAGAAACAGTGTTATAAAGAAACCAAAACAACCGCGAAAGAATAAACTCATTGATAGTATTTCTGTGATAGTTTCATTTCTGTTCCATTTGTAGTTACGTTGTATAAAGCATTTCAACGGGATCATCTATTTACCGTTTTTAATTAGTTTTCATAAAATCTTACCTTGTCGAGGCACGCAGCTGGTCCCACTCTACTCAAGATATTTCCATACTTCATTCGCCCCACAACGTGGAGGATCATTTCGAGCACTTACAGATCGCATAACCTGTGTAAAAAAAAATATTTCTTATCAAATTGACTAATCATATTATTATATCATCCGATGATCTGAAATAACAACTTCCTAATGACTGCACAGTAGTATACTTGAACCTATTTTAAAACTCAAATAGAAGATCCAATGGTAAGCATTAGAAAGCTGAAGTGGACTATTCTCACATTCTGTTTCGAGAGCCTATATATATATATATATATATATACATGCTCCATGTGACTGGTGACAAGAGTCAAAGCCGCCTATAGATGGTGTCCAACACCACGATAGCACAGAGCAGTGACCGCCAAGCTCGGCCTTTACAAATAGCGATTCTCATGTGTGTGAGGCTTTGCAATGCCGGTACCGTGTATTAAGTTAAAGGTGAAGAACGGAACACATTAATACATCAAAAGAGCTCGCTTATGATGCCATCAATATCAAACAATACCAAAGATTTGCCATTACAAACATTGGAAGAGAAACCAATGTCCGTATTGTAATAATCTATTTTTTTGCAAGCTACTTTACGTCGCACTGACACAGATAGGTCTTGTGGCGACGATGGGATAGGAAAGGACTATGAGTGGGAAGGAAGTGGTCGTGGCGTTAATTAAGGTACAGCCCCAGCATTTGCCTGGTCTGAAAATGGGAAACCACTAAAGACCATCTTCAGGGCTGCCAACAGTGGGGTTCGAACCCACTATCTCTCAGATGCAAGCTCACAGCTGCGCGCCCCTAACCACGCGGCCAACTCAACCGGTATTCTAACATCTCGCTTGGAATAAAATTATTTGACATTCTACTGTTGCCTAATCATTTTCTTTAACATGCTATGAACTGTTAACCTGAGGCAAATGTTTTCACATTTTCAGAAGTTTGGCATAACCCTTTTAATAATAATGTTATTGGTTTTACGTCCCACAAACTACTTTTACGGTTTTCGGAGACGTTGATGTGCTGGAAGTTTGTCCTGCAGGAGTTATTTTACGTGTCAGTAAATCAATAGGCACGGGGGTGACATATTTGAGCACCTTAAAATACCACCAGACTGAGCCGGGATGGAACCTTCCAACTTGGACTACGAAACCCTGCACTCTACCATCTGAGCAACTCAGAACAGCCCTTAAACAAACGTTCAATGTCTGGAATCATGTTTGCCTACCCCTTCGTCCCGTTTCTGGAAACGGTCTCTGGAATGAGGTGAGTTGAATCTATATGCCATGCTTTTACGGCCGGATGTCCTTCCTGACGCAACCTCATTTGAGGAACTAATGAATGATATTGGGTAAAGAGGTGGAAGGAATCAGCTGTGACCTATGGAATGGAAATACCCCGAAATTTGCCTGGAAGTGAAAATGGGAAACCATTTTCAAGACAGCCGACGGTGGGGTTCGAACTAACACGTCTCCCGATTGCAGAGCTTGGCCGATAGCCGTAGCGCGTTACCACGCGCGGCCACTCCGCGCGGTACTGTCTGGAGTCATGTTCTATGTATATTCTTTCCTCACAGCTGCTTTCATGCTGTCTTTGGACAAACGATTGTTTTGACCCTGTCCCTGCACTCTGCTGTACCACGTGTTTCAGATACATACAGCTCAGTATGTCGGGTGGCCGAAAGTAACAAGTGATTCGCAGGATAAACAACCTCTCTGCTTCACCTGTACAGCGGGAGGGCCTACACTAACTAAAGATGAATGCTGCAAGATGAGAAACAAATGTGTCTTTCTGCGACTCACTAAATGGGGGTGAAAGCATTGTACACGAGTAGAGGAGTATTTTATTTTTTTATTTTACTTTTTTTGCTAGGGGCTTTACGTCGCACCGACACAGATAGGTCTTATGGCGACAAAGGAGTATTAGCTGGCGTTATGACTTCGCTCACAGTAGAACATTAGTACACGTTCCGGTTGCATGTTGTTTGTTACTTAATGCAAGAGGGGCGTTATAGGCTCCGTGCGCTGCCGGGAAAAAATGATCCGCTGCGCCGCGAGTGGCGAACATTGCAAGTTAATGCGATCACCGCGCACATATCTCTGTCGTTTCACAGCGTGTTGCCATGGCCGGCTAAATAATAACAGTGGGATTTCAGAGTGTTTTATGCAACAACAATCCGCCAAATTATTCCAAACTTCCAGAAAGTGGTCATGAATTAAATTTACAAGAAAAACTGTTCGCAGGAAATAGCAACAGAGCGAATAACTGCAAATATGATAAGAGAAAAACGTTGGTTCAATAGAGACACTACCATTTCGTATAGACGCAACATAGTAATTTATGTATTATTTGTGGTGATAACGAGATTAATTTTTATGTACACATTCAACAATGCTGTCTTCAGAAAAATATATTTGGCCTATCTCTTATACGATACCATGTTAGCGTAGGTTAATGATGCGAGGGAGGCCTTGGTGTTGTTGTTTGAGTCATCAGTCCATAGACTGGTTTGATGCAGCTATCCATGCCACCCTATCCTGTGCTAACCTTTTCATTTCTACGTAACTATTGCATCCTACATCTGCTCTAATCTGCCTGTCATATTCATACCTTGGTCTACCCCTACCGTTCTTACCACATACACTTCCTTCAAAAACCAACTGAACAAGTCCTGGGTGTCTTAAGATGTGTCCTATCATTCTATCTCTTCTTCTCGTCAAATTTAGCCAAATCGATCTCCTCTCACCAATTCGATTCAGTATCTCTTCATTCGTGATTCGATCTATCCATCTCACCTTCAGCATTCTTCTGTAACACCACATTTCAAAAGCTTCTATTCTCTTTCTTTCTGAGCTAGTTATCGTCCATGTTTCACTTCCATACAATGCCACGCTCCACAGGAAAGTCTTCAAAAACATCTTTCTAATTCCGATATCAATGTTTGAATTGAGCAAATTTCTTTTCTTAAGAAAGCTCTTCCTTGCTTGTGCTAGTCTGCATTTTATGTCCTCCTTACTTCTGCCATCGTTAGTTATTTTACTACCCAAGTAACAATATTCATCTACTTCCTTTAAGACTTCATTTCCTAATCTAATATTTCCTACATCACCTGCCTTCGTTCGACTGCACTTCATTACTTTTGTTTTGGACTTATTTATTTTCATCTTGTACTCCTTACCCAAGACTTCATCCATACCATTCAGCAACTTCTCGAGATCTTCCGCAGTCTCAGATAAAATAACAATATCATCGGCAAATCTCAAGATTTTGATTTCCTCTCCTTGGACTGTGATTCCCTCTCCAAATTTCTCTTTGATTTCCTTTACTGCCTGTTCTATGTAAACATTCAAAAAGAGAGGGGACAAACTGCAGCCTTGCCTCACTCCTTTCTGGATTGCTGCTTCTTTTTCAAAGCCCTCGATTCTTATCACTGCAGACTGATTTTTATACAGATTGTAGATAATTCTTCGTTCCCGGCATCTGATCCCTATCATCTTCAGAATCATAAATAGCTTGGTCCGATCAACATTATCGAATGCCTTTTCTAGATCTACAAATGCCATGTACGTGGGCTTGTTCTTCTTGATTCGATCCTCTAAGATCAGACGTAAAGTCAGGATTGCTTCACGTGTTTCTACATTTCTTCTGAAGCCAAACTGATCTTCTCCCAACTCAGCTTCAACTTGTTTTTCCATTCTTCTGTAAATAATACGTGTTAAAATTTTGCAGGCATGAGATACTAAACTAATGGTGCGGTAGTTTTCACACCTGTCAGCACCGGCTTTCTTGGGAATAGGTATAACAACATTCTTCCGAAAATCGGATGGGACTTCTCCTGTCTCATACATCTTGCACACTAAATGAAATAACCTTGCCATGCTGGTTTCTCCTAAGGCAGTCAGTAATTCAGAGGGAATATCATCAATTCCAGGTGCCTTGTTCCTATTTAGGTCACTCACAGCTCTGTCAAACTTTGACCTCAAAATTGGGTCTCCCATTTCATCAGCATCAACAGCCTCTTCATGTTCCAGAACGAAATTATCTACATCTTTACCTTGATACAACTGTTGGATATGCTCCTGCCATCTTTCTGCTTTGTCTTCTTTCCCTAGAAGCGGCTTTCCATCTGAGCTCTTAATATTCATGCACCTATATTTCCTTTCTCCAAAGGTTTCCTTGATTTTCCTGTATGCAGCATCTACCTTTCCCAGGACCATACAGCCTTCGACATCCTTGCACTTCTCCTTCAGCCATTCTTCCTTAGCTACCTTGCACTTTCTATCCACTTGATTCTTTAATCGCCTGTATTCTTTTCTGTCCTCTTCATTTCTAGCATTCTTGTATTTTCGTCGTTCATCAATCAGGTCTAGTATCTCCTGAGTCATCCACTGATTCTTAGTTGATCTTTTCTTCCTTCCTTACATTTCTTCAGCAACCCTACTGACTTCATTTTTCATGACTCTCCACTCTTCCTCTATAGTGTTTCCTTCAGCCTTTTCATTTAGTCCTTGTGCAACATGTTCCTTGAAACAATCCCTCACACTCTTTTCTTTCAACTTGTCTAGATCCCATCTTTTTGCATTCTTTCCTTTCTTCAATTTCTTCAACTTCAGATGGCATTTCATGACCAACAAGTTGTGGTCAGAGTCCACGTCTGCTCCTGGGAAAGTTTTGCAATCCAACACCTGGTTTCTGAATCTCTGCCTAATCATAATTAAGTCTATTTGATACCTTCCAGTGTCTCCAGGTCTCGTCCACGTATACAGCCGTCGTTTGTGGTGTTTGAACCATGTATTGGCAAGGACTAAATTATGATCAGTGCAGAATTCAACCACCCGACTTCCTCTTTCGTTCCTTTGTCCCAATCCAAATTCTCCTACTGTACTACCTTCTCTTCCTTGGCCTACCACTGCATTCCAGTCTCCCATCACAATTAGATCCTCATCACCTTTTACATATTGTATTAAATCTTCTATCTCCTCATATATTCTTTCAATTTCTTCATCATCATCTGCTGAACTAGTAGGCATATAGACCTGCACTATTGTGGTGGGCATTGGTTTGGTGTCTATCTTGACGACAATAATTCTTTCACTATAGTGGTCGTAGTAGCTTACCCGCTGCCCTATTTTCTCATTCATTATTAAACCAACTCCTGCATTTCCCCTGTTTGATTTCGTGTTGATAATTCGGTAGTCGCCTGACCAAAAATCCTGTTCTTCCTGCCAACGTACTTCACTTATACCAACTACATCTAACTTTAGCCTATCCATCTCCCTTTTCAGATTCTCTAACCTACCACAACGATTCAAACTTCTAACATTCCACGCTCCGACTCGCAGAATGTCAGTATCCATCTTCCTGATGATCGCCCCCTCTCGTGTAGTCCCCACCCGGAGATCCGAATGGGGGACTAGTTTACCTCCGGAATATTTTACCCGGGAGGAAGCCATCATCAGTACATCATTCATACAGAGAGAGCTGCATGTCCTAGGGACGTAGTTACGGCTGTAGTTTCCCGTTGCTTTCAGCCGTGTAGCAGTATCAACACAGCTAAGCTATGTTGAGTATTATTACAAGGCCGTATCCGCCCTTGCAACTACCGAAAGGCTGCTATGGTAAAATAATAAAAATATTTCCATGAAATGTAAGCATTTTTCTGCTGTTATTTATACAGTTTACTCAGAACATGTCACCTCGCATACTGATCAACCCTGTGAATGGTCTGGACCTCACACCTTAAAAGCGGGGAACGAGACATACAACAAGGAGAAGAGCTTAGAGGAACTTTTTCCGATAAAAAGGCACAGGTTTGATATTGGACCAATTGAAAACATCAGAATATCTTAACGTTGCCAATAAATTATTGTGTCTGTATTTATAATATGATCGCGACCACCTCTGTAATATAATGGTTAGTGGTACTAGTTTCCTTCGTCAGGGGGCCCGAGCTTGATTCCCGATACAGACAGAAATTTAAGATTGACATGAGGGTACATGCAGCTCATGTTAATTAGGGGTTGCTTGAAAAGAGTTGCACCACCTCGGGGCGAGGACAGAATTTTACGTACCGTATGTAAAATGCGATATTTCTGTGAGCTATTGATATTGTGTAATGGAGGCCTATTTCTATAATTAGCCTATATTTGTCTACTGCCTTTTTAAATCCATTTCGTGAGGTGACAGAATACTATAAAATTTCACATTGTGGTCTGTAGTACAGTACGGTGTGTTGTTCTTCTTCTTATTATTATTATTAGTATTAGTATTATTTATTTTGCACTCTTTCGTGGTAATGATATTCAAGCAATTGTACAGATTTTAGGAAATCAAAGCAGAATAAACCTTAATTTACATTACAGTTTTACGTAGAATTTGAACCCATAAATGTCCGTACAATTCCAGTAGTGTCAATGATCGCCGTCTTCTGCATGGTCTTGTAGATGTTGGTGTTGACATCCAGCTTCTTCAGTATTATTATTATTATTATTATTATTATTATTATTATTATTATTATTATTATTATTATTATTATTATTATTATTATGGCCATCATTAAGACTATGTTAATAGAATACAATGTATCTGGTTTTTTTTGCTAGTTGCTTTACGTCGCACCGACACAGACAGGTCTTATGGCGACGACGGGACAGGAAAGGGCCTAGGAATGGGAAGGAAGCGGCCGTGGCCTTAATTAAGGTACAGCCCCAGTATTTTCCTGGTGTGAAAATGGGAAACCATGGAAAACCATCTTCAGGGCTGCCGACAGCGTGGTTCGAACCCACTATCTCCCGGATGCGAGCTCACAGCTGCGCGCTCCTAACCGCACGGCCAATTCGCCCGGTAATGTATCTGTTACAGTATGATGTGTGTACTTTAAAAAAGATGGCATATTGTAGCTTACTTTGAAATTTAACGTTGCTATAATAATTTGTTTGTAATTGTTAACCTTTACATTGTGTAAAGAGTTATTGTGTATTAAATAAATGTACAAATCCTGACTCACTTCCTGCGATTTACTGCTAAGATCCACCGTCTTTTCAAATCCATTTCGTGAGGTCGTGAATGAAAGCTCTGTATTACGGGATCTATTAATGCAGCCAAGAACAAGTACATCATTCTGTCGGAGCGTTGTGACATTAAAAATTAATCAGCTGAAGACAGCACTGTAACATAATTCAATAAATGCATGTAAACGTCACACACATTCCAGCTTATGGTGAGCTGTTGATGAAATAGTCTCTAAGTAGTTCTCGTAGTATCCACCCGCAGCAGCACAGTGCTATACGCAGTTCGTGAATATGCTGTTAAGAATGAAAAAAGTCGAAGAAATGGATTTCTTTTTGAGGGGCTACATGTGTGATATAATTTATGCAACATTCACTGATAACAGAAATGATCGGACTGGGGCAACAAGTGAAAGTGTCACATCCTTCATAATATCGAGGTGGGGGGGGGGGGGGAGGAGGGGAGTCAGAAAGAGCTATAAGGCGTATACAGTAGTACTTCGTACAGAACATGCGGGTGGGAATTTTGAACATATTTCGTAAGCAAAATTGTATTACACAGTTATCAACTGCTTTAGCTTCATCTAGAGCAATGGTTGCAAAGCTTTGTAAATTAGTGGCGTATTGCAAACATTAGTGGCTCAAAATCGAGAGGTGGGGTTTGTTCGTCGAAGTGAGCGAGAATTCGGGGGTGGACACGGCCCCGTCAGTGGTGTTCACAACCAAGAAATAACAAGAGAAAGAAGGAATTAATTTTTTACAAGTTGCTTTAAGTCGCATCGACATAGATAGGTCTTATGGCGACGATGGGATAGGAAAGGCCTAGAAGTGAGAAGGAAGCGGCCGTGGCCTTAATTAATTGCCTGGTGTGAAAATGGGGAACCACGAATAACCATCTTCAGGGCTGCCGACAATGGAGTTCGAACCCACCATCTCACGAATGCAAGCTAACAGCTTCGCGCCCCTAACCGCACGGCCAACTCACCTGGTAAATGAAAATCTGCTTAGCATTTGGAATTTATTCGTTTTATCTCTGCTCACATTTTTGCTGTTCCTTCATCATATAATGGTCTAATTTTAGTCCTTGTCGCACTGAAACATACATCTCACCTCGCTTGGCTTCCGAAGTGAGGAATTACATAATAAGTAGCCACCGGCCCCGTGGTGTAGGGGGAGCGTGCCTTCCTCTTACCCGGAGGCCCCGGGTTCGATTCCCGGCAAGGTCAGGGATTTTTGCCTGGATCTGAGGGCTGGTTCGAGGTCCACTCAGCCTACGTGATTACAATTGAGGAGCTATCTGACTGAGATAGCGGTTCCGGTCTAGAAAGCTAAGAATAACGGCGGAGAGGGTTCGTCGTGCTGACCACACGACACCTCGTAATCTGCTGGCCTTCTGGCTGAGCAGCGATCACTTGTTAGGCCAAGGCCCTTCAGGGCTGTAGTGCCATGGGGGGAGGGTTAATAAGTAGCCATTGTTAACTGTGCATGGAGTCTAAGATCTCTTAGCTGATATTTTCTTCGTGATTTTGGGATGTTCATTTTTTAAATAAATCCAGGCTTGCAAGGCCCGAGCCATATTGTAGCTTTAATTCCCACAGCAAATAACCTAGGAAGTGGGTATTTATAATATTAGTGATTTTTTTCATTGCTAGTGTTTTAACGTCGCACCAACACATCGAAAGTTCTTGACGACGCAGAATGGGGAAGTGACGGGATGGGGATGGTGGCGGCTGTGGCCTTAATTAAGGTACAGCCGGAGCATTTGCCTGGTGTGAAAATGGGATGCCACGCAAAAATATTTTCAGGGATGCCAATGGTTGTATTCGAACCCACAATCTCCGGAATGTAAGCTCACAGTAATAATGTTATTGTTTAGGTCCTAATAACTACTTTTATGGTATTCGGAGACTCCTAAATGTCGTAATTTTATCCCGCACGAGTTCTCTTTCGTGCCAATAAATTTACTGACACGAGACTGACATATATGAGCACCTTAAAATATTACCAGACTGATCCAGTATCGAACCTGCCAACTTGAGTTCATAAGGCCAGCGCTCTACCGACCGAGCAACTCTTCACGGCAAATGGATATTTAGATGGGTCAATATTTTTAAAAGTATTTAAACCAATACAATATTTATACTTCTTCTTCTTAATCTGTTTACTCTCTAGGGTTGGCTTTACCCTCGGACTCAGCGAGGGATCCCACCTCTACCGCCTCAAGGGCAGTCTCATGGAGCTTCAGACTCTGGGTCGGGGGATACAACTGGAAGGATGACCAGTACATCGCCCAGGCGGCCTCACCTGCTATGCTGAACAGGGGCCTTGCGGGGGGGGATGGGAAGATTGGAAGGGATAGACAAGGAAGAGGGAAGGAAGCGGCCGTGGCCTTAAGTTAGGTACCATCCCGGCATTTGCCTGGAAGAGAAGTGGGAAACCACGGAAAACCACTTCCAGGATGGCTGAGGTGGGAATCGTACCCACCTCTACCTAGTTGACCTCCCGAGGCTGAGTGGACCCAGTTCCAGCCCTCGTACCACTTTTCAAATTTCGTGGCAGAGCCGGGAATCGAACCCGAACCTCCGGGGGTGGCAGCTAATCACACTAACCACTACACCACAGAGGCGGACCAATATTTATACTTGCATTTTAAAACGGTGTCGTTTCGCAGGTCAGCAACTTCCAATTGTTAGTCTAGTCTTGCTTTCACTATGTCTGTAACATAAGTATTTGCAAAGTTCATCTACCTCTAAATTCCGTAAGTAAAATTCCCATTACGTCATAGTATTTATTTATTTATTTATTTATTTATTTATTTATTTATTTATTTATTTATTTATTTATTTAAAATCGGCATTTCAGAAGATAGTATAGTCTCTGCAGAGCGCACACAATCTTAGAACAGTACTGAATAGTAACATGAGTCCGCACGCAGCTGATTCCTCTTCTAAGCTAAGCGAAGTGGTTAAGCGAGGAGTAGGCTATGTTGTGACATCTGTGTTCAGGGGCATGCCCCGTGAAACCACATTTTGCGAACACTGATGTACAGTAATCAATGCCAGAACAATATACAAACAGACACATTAGTTCAAGGAGCCCATGGTTAGAGCCCTGCACGGAGGCGAATTTCCGCGGATATCCGCGAAGTTTGTGTCTTGGCGGATACAAACTGTATGGCAATGCGGATAATTTTGCTGATAATTTATAAGTAATGACTTTTATTGATTTTCACTTAGGTATGATCTTGTTTTAGCTTGTGGTTAGGTGACCCTTGACATTAGCATGGGAGAATGGTGATATAGAGTGCCTTGAGACCATAAAGCCGTAAATGTGACCTAAGCCTAACTGGCTCCTGTCCGCAAGTAATGGAAGGAAGGAACAAACTTCAATATGTCGGTAGCTGTCGCAAGAGAAAATCCCTCATAAACTTGCGACTGTAGGGGTTCTAGTGCCAGATGTCAGGCCTATTGTATTGTGTTAACAGATCTACCCGTTTCAATACCTTGGGTGTAGTATACTGTAGTTAAATATTTACATTATCCGCGGATAACCATTTTGCGGATGCGGATATTATTTTGTATATACGCGCAGGGCTTTACCCAAGGTCACCTTATTGGTTGCTATAAAATATAAGAGCGACGGACATCACTTACTAACCAATCACAAATAATTCCTAATGCACTTTTTGCTGTCCACAGGTAGTCAGGAGGTATGCGACTTGAAGGGACTGAATTGCTTGAGTACTAATTTTCTTCGTCTCTCCGTCCTCCGCCACAGAAGTAGTAACAATGACAAGCTCTACTGTCCTTGTCTCCTAAGCTGTGAGCACCAGGAGGTTGACAGCACTTATGGAACCTTTGAGACGTGAGTTCATCATACTTAATTACTAACGAACATTCGGTTGTTTGACCAACATTGGATAAGAGTTTATGTATCTGTGAAAGAAACGATTAAGTGTGATCAGCGTCATTATACCTAAGGAGACCATGGATTGACGAGGTCAATGTTAGAAGTGTTTAATCCTTAGCAAATGAGTATGTTTAGTTTGTTACATAACTCTACTCGCATTCGTATTTTAATTTTTTTACAAGTTGATTTACGTTGCACCAACACATATTGGTCTTATGGCGAGGATGGGGTAGTAAACGAATTAAAGTACGGCCCCAGAATTTTCTTGGTGTGAAAATGGGAAACCACGGAAAACCAATTTTAGGACTGCCGACAGTGGAATTCGAACCCACTATTTCCCTAATACATGCCCACAGCTGCGTGCCCCAAACCACATGCATTTATTATTCTGGGAAAGTATGAGGGTATTGCTACCTCTTCTTAAAGCTAAAAGTTTTATACCAATCTCAATCTGAAAGAAAGTACATGACATGATAGCATAAAAACTGGGAATGCAGAATTTGTAGATATGTTGATATAACTGTTTCACTCCCCGTGCAGCACGTCCCAAAGCAACACCTCGATAACGGCCTTCACTGAAATGGTTTTGATGAAGAAGTGGTCTCCTCTTCTTCTTTCTTTATTCTGTTCGTTACTAACTCAGAACTGTCTTTTGTAATCTTCGGAGTGCGCGGCTAGATGAAGTGTGGTTTCTGTTCAACTGTTTCTCGTTGCTTATAGGGAAATATCTATTCACAAGACAATAAATGGCTGTACTATCCTATAGGCGTGAGTTACAGGCCTAAAAGTTGGTAAGAGCTTAACTTACTACTGATGTTGACGCGAGCTAATATTTCGGAATAAACGCATATCGGAACATACTCTACATAGAAGCGCACAGGGTTAACCTAAAACAGTCCTTGAGAAAATTGATAAATTGATTTTCCTCATCTTGTCCCGGGTATTTACGGGGTCACTGGAGCCATACTGTCTCATTTTAGCTTTAGTCAGGTATATAAGGCAGGTCACTTTTCCTGACTTCGTGTGATTTTTCAGTGGAAACCACCCAGGAATCACCGGGTTGGAATCCGCGCGGAAAGCAAGTAGCTAAGTCACTGCGCTGATCACATGCCTCTTCAGGAAATTAATAAGCCCCTTGTAATTAGTGTTTCAGGAAGGGGGTTGGAATGTTGATGACTATAATATCCTCACTCAATAAAACTGAATAGAAGCACTAACATTTAATGTTCATATGCCTGAAGGAGTACGCTTTTCTTGAATATTGAGGACCCAACATTTTCTGATGATAATAATAATAATAATAATAATAATAATAATAATAATAATAATAATGTTAATGTGTTTTACGTCCCAATAATTACATTTGGACTGTTTTTCGGAGACGCCAAAGTGCCGAAATTTAGTCCCGCAGGAGTCCTTTTACGTGCCAGTAAATCTACCGACATGAGGCTGACGTACTGTACCCGCTCAAAGCCTGAGTCCCTACCAGCATTTCTCCTGAAATGCCTCTCGGTTGTTCCATGGTCTAGGTTGCCAATTTTGTTCATACGTTCTCCCCTTAGAAGTTGTTAATTCACGACTGGTGTTCGTGCTCTGGTCTCTAGTGGGCTCTGTTTTCGGGCTTGCCCCCATTTCAATATTATTAACTTGCGGCTCTGACGATCTTTGGTGCCTGCCATTTCCGTGATGGGTCGTCTGGTCAAGTTGCCTTAACAGACTTTCCGCCTGTACTGCAGTGCGTACATTAGAAGCAATCAGCATTCGCTGAATTTCGAACGGCAACTGCTTCGCAATAGCACTTATGAGCTCGGTCTCACAGACCGGATTGTCCAACTCGCGCATTTTATGAAATTGTGCGGTGAAGTACTCGGAGTACTTTGTTGGCGCAGAAGTAGAGTATCGTCTCGAGTATAACTCTAACCTGAGATTCTGCTGCGACTCCATACTCCAATACTTCTGTAAAAAGGCTTGGCGGAACCCCATGAAGTCATGGAAGGTGTAAAGAAACGCCCTGAACCAAATCGATGGCGCTCCGTCCAGAAATATTTCCACTGTCCGCAGTTGTTTTTCGGCAGGTATCCTGTGCTCTTGGATGTAATTCGTGATCTCCCTGATGAACCATTTTGGCGTGATTTGCCCTCGAGAATCGAACTTGGGAGGTTTGTCATCTGACATCCTAATAAAATGAACTATAGGAGACGTCGCATGGTTCGCAGAAGCCGACGATGATCCGTCTCCCATGTGGAGTTTCGAACCTCTCGTATCAGCTGCCAAGTTTTCCTCCTTCATCCTGTTCAACCCTCTGTTCTCTGGGGTCTCGAACTCCCGATACTCTAGGTTAAAATCTCGAGTACCGGACCTGTCCTCGTTCGTTTTTAACAGTTCAACTTCCTTCCTCAGTTCATCTATTTTATCCGCGTTGACATCCGCAATGAACTTAGTCTTAAACTGTCTCTCCACGCACTCTTCCAGTTTACTACCTAATTTTCGTTCCAACTCTTCGGTTTCCTGCTCCCGTATTTCAAGTGCTTCGGTCGCTTTGATCAGCTTATCATTTATATCTTCACAAGCCTCCAACCTGTGATCTAGACTTTCGATCCGGACTCCTGCATCCTCTAATTTGGTTGAAACCTCACGATTATTTTTGAGGGATTCAACTTCTGACTCCAGAATCGAGACCGTCGCTTCCGTACGTTGGTGGTCAGTACGTAGCGTTTCCACGTTTTTCACTATCTCGTCAGTTTTCCGTGCGGCTTGAATGATATGGCCTTGGATCTGAGACCTAATCTCCTCCCGTCCTAGCCGACACTCCTCTCGCATTTTGTCATTCTGTGCCTTTGACTCATCACGATCAGCTGACATCTGGGTCGTGATTTCATTGAGTCCTGCCACGAGCCTTTCCCTGATTTCGTTACGATCCTCCATTGCTTCGGACCTAACTCGCTCTACCCTCTCGGTCACTCGGATCAGACTTGAATCGAAATGTTCTTTCATTTCCTCCTTCGTCTTATGACACGCTTCGCGTACCTGGTCTAGCCCTCGGGTAAATTCCTGTTCGTAATTTTGACACGCGGTCTGCACTTCACTTATTTGCTCCACTAACTCCATCTTACTATTATCACAAGTAATCCGCATTTCTTCAAATTTCTGTTCTATAGACCTATTAGTTTGTTCGATAGACTGCTTTAAGGAATCATTATTTTGCTCCATAGACTGTTTTAAGGAATCATTATTTTGCTCCATAGACTGTTTTAAAGAATCATTACTTTGTTCAATGGACCTATTAGTTTGTTCAATCGCCCTATTAGATTGTTCGATAGACTGTTTTAAAGAAGATTTGGACTGTTCTACAGATCTATCTAACGACTTAAGTTGAAGAGCCATAGCCCTCATCATCTCCGCCAACGTAAGCGATTCTTCCTCTCCTACATGTCCTTCCTGGGATATCTCCCCCTCTACATCAGACATTATGAATTTATATAATAACAAATTAGGGCCAAACGGCTCCTCGCCCTACAGCACTACGTTTAACAGTTGGTCAAGGTCCTATCATCTAACGGTTCAATACTCGAATTAAATTTCTATTTTCTTACCACAATTTATATTCAATCACTCGTATCATACAACGAGTAGAATAAGGACAACAAATCTTGCTTGGTTCCATCCAGAATAAATACGTGTCAGACACATATAGAAATAATTTTAAAACTGTTATGTCAAACACCACCTAGAAATTTTGACATAACACAGCAGTCTCGTAGCTTTAAATCTGAAATTAATAAATTCTCGTCGACACAGTTCCAGTTCTCATTCCTGTATTAACTTGGAGTTTGGTACTCAGTATAAATTTTACCATATTCTCCTTGTTCCTACAATATACTCCTACTGCCCTTTGGTGACCAAAGTGTGGAGCCTCCACATTCGCAGATATAAAATCGCATCAGAAATTTTACAAAAAAAATATTATTTACTAACTGATGAGCCCAACCACCTACTTCTATCATCCTATAAAATGAGTCCCGTTCGGAAATTACTACTAGCCTATGCTATGTTAATAAATTTCTGAACACAATGACCGAATAAATAAATGAAAAACAAATGAAATGTAAACACCAAATTTAATAAACAACGTGTTATAATAATGGGGTCATCTCGTATACTAGATGATGCCATCACTATTTAGATTTACCTTCCTAGATCTGAATAAATGCTTCCCAACAACGCATAACCGTGATGCGGTCTATAATTAATTCAAATACCCCGATTGGGTTTAATCATAATATAATCAGCCTAAATGTTTAAGTCCCACGATTGGGTCTAACTATTATGGAATCCGACCCTTAGTTGTGTGACATGATGTCGTCGCTAATGCAACAAAATTTCGGTTTTTTTTTCTTGCAAAAATTAAATTAAAGTCACACGTTGCTCAAGCATGATGCAATCAGCCCTTCACGTTGGCCGCCATGATGTACCCGCTCAAAGCCTGAGTCCCAACCAGCATTTATCTCAGGGAGTGTTACGGTCCGAATCCATCGCAACTAATACTCAATAAAAATTTTTATTTTGAGATATAAGATCTCAAACTAAATGTAAGGGCGCCATCCAATCAGTACTACAGGGTTGAACGGGACACTCTAATCTTTATCTTTAAGGCTCATCATAAAACACACAAATTATATATATTCAGATCAAAGGGAAATTATGAAGGCTCCGTCCTAGGAATGGGGACGGATATTTAAACGGTCACCAAGGGTTTACTATTCTACAAGAACAAGAACCTGGAACTGTTTCCTTGCAAATGCTAAAGGAGCATTTTATTTAAGTAAACAAATGAAATTTTACACACAATCAAAATCTGTTGACCCTTGATTTGCCGGTAATTTGGCAAATTATTCCTGAAAAATGATTACATCATATTTATCACTTTTGACCACCCTCCCATTTGGGTGGTAGAACCGTTGATATCTGAAGGTATCAGATTTACCTTCGTTAACACCATGACCATATTTGATCATGGACCAATTACCTGTTGGCTAAGTAGGCGCGATCACATGGACCATGTTATCGCCTCCACTTTGATTGAGATGAGACCAACCCGGGAAACTACAAACTCTCCCCGGGTTCCTAACCAAGATATGCTAATCGTTAGTTGAAGGAATACGACAAAGGGACTCTAACCTAATGGTCCAGATGTAGGGATTTGCCTTCATTTTACCCATATTAACTTAACTTATTATTTACAACCAATTGACATTATTACGTTAATTCGCCAGCTGACTTCTCTAGTATCATCCATCATCAGCATCCGAAATAATAAGAAAAAAAAAGAAATAAAAAATATTTTATTCAATACTATTATTATTATTATTATTATTATTATTATTATTATTATTATTATTATTATTATTATTATTATTATTATGTTTCGTGGAGATCATGATTATCGTAACCCGTAATCATCCTCGGACTAATATTTCAACTTATCGCGATTTTTATTTTCATCTGAAATAAATAAAAGTAGCTTCTTTGATTATTCTTCTTCTCCTTCTTCAAATATTCTCATTATTATTATTATTATTATTATTATTATTATTATTATTATTATTATTATTAGTTAAAAATCTCAAATTATTCATTTCAACTCCCAACATCATTATTATGTCCAAATTATAAAAAAGTAAATTCTTCTTCTTCAAAAAAGGTAGTTTTTTATATATATATTTATTATTATTATTATT